>NC_088782.1:130086747-130430080 GCF_958450345.1 Calliphora vicina | reverse complement strand
TTTTTCCATCATTTTTTTATTTAGCTTTTAAATTATTTTTATCAACAAATTTGTTTTCAGTAAAAAAATCGTTTTTAATTTTTTTGGTTTTTACAGCATATTTTCGCGTTCCCTGGTAATGACTTTACTAGCCTAGAATAGTCATCTAACAAAATTTGTCAATGTTAGGTTCTGTTGTCAGCGCGAAAACGCATGGAAATATGATTTCTAAATTTAATTTGGAAAAAATTACTAGTTTATCTTCATAAACGTCAGAAAATGATGGCCTAGACTAAGAGCATTTATGAGCATTTAAGAAAATTGTTAAATTAATTTAAACCCAAATATTTTAACACAAAACTTTCAAACTATTTTTTTTTTTTAACAAACATTAAAGAAAGTTTATGCAACCAATTCAGTTTCAGACAAGTCAGTCGGATGCAAACAATAGTTTTATATATGAAATTACCATAACACTAGATTTCTTTCAATTTATTCGTATTTTGAAGTAAGTATTTTTAAGCAAGTTTTTGTAGTTTTTCGTATCTTATCGGGATTTGCTTTTGTTAATGCCCATTTGATGTTTGTTCTTATCGTTGTTAATGTTATGGCCGTTGTCTTTCTCACATTTGGAAATAATTTAATATGTATCTATAACAATAATGCATATATTAACACCTGACAGTCTACAAGGTAAATTAAATAAATTTCCATGCCTCAAGTTTTCGATCTACACACATTTTACCACCTTTTAACCCCTTCAGTTGTTTGGTTACTAATTCACAATCATAGAAACTACGTATTTCTCACAAACAATAGTGAGAAACACAGATACATTTATACTCCCATACGGACTCACTCACTCACACATTCATACTGACTGACTGACTGATACAAGGTGCAAGTTGTACAAGTGTCATCGATGCATATAACAAGACTTGAAATAAAATTAAATCGTCACAAGATCAAAGCTCCATTTTAAACTCAGTTTAATATATAATTTAACGTTAGCATTGCTAACCCTTTCGTAATTATTATTATTTGTATTTTATTTCGTTTGTGTTCATTTTCACTCAACATTTATTTACGAGCATTTTCCCCAAGCGAACGTTCTTTCGTTTGGTCGTTCTCTGGGTTTCCTTGTTTTTGTGCGTACACATTTTTTTATTTCCTGTGCTGAGTGTTTTTTCCTTGTCATGTTAAATTTTGCGTTTTTTTGTTTCATTTTTATTAAAGGTTATATTAAACCTGCTCTTTTAATTTATGACTATTTCGAAATAAACAATTCTCTTTGTTGTGCAAAAGGGTTTAAAGTTGGAGTTTCCGAAAAGCACAGCTCATTTAATGCTTCAGAGATAGCATGGTGTTTTGGTTTTATGGCCTTCAAAAAAGGGTTAAAAAATGCGTCAAGAAAAATGTTAATTAATTTTAAATTTATTAACATTTTGAAAGTGTTTTTATTTAACTTTGATAACTTAATGTTCGTTCATATTTACAACAGCACCTGTTCTTTAGAACCTCAAACATACATACATTTACTATTGTAAATAATTTAGCTTAATATACGAGTAGTTACTAAAGCATAAAATAATACAATTTGTCATAATAATTTCTTATTTTTATTTCGTCAAATTTACTACAATTTTGTACGCTTTTTATATTTATCCTATTTCACATAGTGTCCCTATTCTTTTTATTTAATTTGTTAAATACTTTTCAAACATTTTATGGTTTTTTGTCAAAGTTAGGAAAATTAAGAATCTCGGTTTGTTTTATAGTAAAGAAAAAGAAAATATCCCATCATTATGCTTCCCCGTCATCACTAACGGTACCGTCTCTAGTTGTACTTTGCATAATATCCACAAACCATCACCACCACTACGGATAAACTTTTTGCACATAATGAGGTTACATATCAACCATTGGCTCTAACCGACCACTAAGCACTACAAAGTAAAATTAAAACAAAAAATGAAATGGTCGGAAAATTGCATTGCAAAAGTGGCTCCCTTTAAGTAAGTAACTGTAGTTTAGTACGTACGAATTTATGTAAGAGATGTGCTATCTGTGTATCCGTTACCCTAGACGACAAAATATAAAAATAAGTTTTTTTAATTGCTTTGAGCAAAAAAAAAAGAATAGCAAAGGCTTGATGATAATATACAACATTGGACTAAATAAATAAGATATAAAAAGTAATAAAAAGATGCAAGCAAACCATAATCGGTCAAGACTGGCCAAGAATTTGTCGCTGGCATATTTGCTATGAGCAGACAGTAGCGGCAAGTTAAATATTTGCAGTTGTAACTGTAGAAGACAAAATCAATAAACTACAAACTATTTAATTTTAAATAATAAAATAAATATTTAATAATTTATTTTTTAAAAACGAAAAAAAAAAAATGGTATATTGTAAAATTATAAAAAAAATTCAGTCGATTTTTATTTATAGTTAAAAGGAGAGTAAAAAACAAAATATTTCATAATTAATAATAAATATTATAAAGTAAATTAAATTTCGAAAAATTTGGTGCTCATAATAATAGATACATTTTTAAAAATTCTTATTAAACAAAAGCTAATAAATTTTATCTTAAAAAAATTAGTTTATTATTAAAGTAAAGCTAGTATCCAGTATATCCACCTTTGTTTTGTAAAACTTTCTCCACTCTTCTGGGCATACTGGATATCAAGTTCTGACACTTCTCCAATGGAATCTCGTACCATATTTTTTGCGTTTTCTCCCATAAATCGTCTTTATTTTTGAAAACTTCCTTCGAAAGCCTTATCTTTAATTCACTCCACAAGTTTTCTATTGGGTTTAAATCAGGGGATTGGCTGGGCCAGCTTAAAACAGGTACGTTATTCTCCAAGAACCAGTTTTTAACTAATCTTGAACTATGTTTTGGGTCGTTGTCCTGCTGGAATGTCCATATTAATGGCATATTTTCCGATGCATATGGAAGCATTACGTTTTCCAATATGTCTCTATACCCACTAGCATTCATGGTATCTTCTATTCGGAATATCGGACCAACACCATTCCATGAAAAGCAACCCCAAACCATTATGTTTCCCCCGCCATGTTTTACCGTCTTTTTTGTAAATTTAACGTGGAATTCTTTTCCTTTTGGTCGGCGTACATTTCTTTGGCAGTCGTTTCCAAACAAATTTATTTTTGTTTCGTCGCTCCATAAAATATTTCTCCATTTTTTTTCGCCTTCACACCCGGACCATTGTAAGTGCTCTTTAGCAAATTCTAATCTTGTCTTGATATTTTTTTGGCGCATTAGTGGCACTTTTCTGGCAATTCTTCCCGGCAATTTAGCTTGTAAAAGACGACGACGAACTGTTTGTGGACTGATTTCGTTACATAGCTCCGCAGAAATAGCTTTCGATGATATGAAAGGGTCTTTTTTAACCATAAGGACGATCCGCCTATCTGTTTCTGGACTGGTTTTCTTTGGTCTACCGCGAGTTTCTCTTTTTTGTTTTTTAGATAAAGCATTTTGGACAAAATGTAAAGATCTTCCTATGCTCTTTGCTATTTCCCGTAATGATTTTCCTTGATTTCTCATCGTTTGAACAATTTTTTTCTCATCTTCGGTACAATGATGATTTCGTCCCATTTTCTTCAAAAGGGTCCTATTTTTTATAAAATTGTTGCTAAAATTTAAATTATACTTACTGTTTCACGTAAATAGGAACAAAAAATTGCACAAAAAAAAATTGTATATAAACAAATTACAAATTACTGATGTGTATCTATTTTTATGAGCAAATAATTTTTTGTAATTCAAATAAATTCGTTTTTAAAAATCAACATGAAAGCAAATAGTTGCCAGATAGAAATTTTAATAATATGATGTATTCTTAACGCTTGCGAGGAAATTTTCAATGTTACCGCCATTTAAATTTTTTCCAATTAGGTGTATCTATTATTTTGAGCAGATGTGTATGTAAATAAGCGTGGCTGTGACATATTGTTTTCATTTGAATATTTTGTATTTAACTCGTAAATTCAGATTTTTAGCAAAAATTAATTTAGACAATGTTCTTCAAATTATCTAAATCTGCGACAGCTTCTCATATTATTTTTTATTTTTTTTAATCCAATATTTTATATTATTTTGCTAGAAAGTCCTTTTCGTCGTACCAAAATAATTCGATGTTGTATCGGAAAAACTTAAAAATGTCTTATATGGTACTAATAGTTCATATTGTTCCTTTGGAGAATATTGGCTTTTATCGTGCGATCTATGTTTGAAATGTTAGCAATAACCACACTTCAAACTCAGGTTCCTCCCTTTTTTCTTATGCCGGTCTGTGTACGTATAAGTAACGAATCTGAAAATTTAATACCATTTAAGGGTTAATGAGCACTAATGCTGCAAGTTGCAAAACTAAAATAAAATTTTCGCCAAAAGGAAACCATATAGAAAGTAAATGTGGTAAATAATAAACTTTGCTTTAAAAAAACATGGCCAAAGAACCATAAATATTTGTAAAAAGTGCTATACAAATTAAAACCAAAAAAGCATAAGTACACAAAATTGTCTACTAATTTGCTTTATAAACTTACTTGGCACTACCATACTCTATTAGTTTCAAAGCTTGATAAAAAATTATTTAATTTAAATTAATGCTCATGTTTTGGCTAAAAAGAAATTTCATTAAAATGGTACGAATCATTAATTATGAGAACTTTATACAATTTAATCAAAAGTTTTTTGTTTAGACAATAAAACAAACTCTATAAAATAAACTGCGAAATATAGAAACAAAAAAAAAACACATTCATTTATTTTTTTGGTTTTTTTTCAGCACACCAGTATTAGTTTTAGTTTACTTTATTTTTTTCCCCTCTTTTTCTTGTTTGTTTTGCTTTTGTTGTTAGTTGTGAATTAAAAAAGCAACAGGACGAACAAAAGTTTTGTTGATATTTGTCACAATTCAATGAGTTATAATAAATCTTATAATTAAACTTTGATTGCTTGGAAAACGAAATTTGATTGGTAACAATAACAAAACAATAATAAACTGTAAATTCTATTGTTGACAAAATAAACTAATCGCACTCGTTCAAACATGTGTAACATTTGTGTAAATGTAATAGTTTTGTATATACATTGTATATATGTATATATATATATATATATACATACATAAACACACACATACACTCATAAACTATATTAATCTGCATTTGAAAAAGTTTAGTATTTTGTTATGTGAGTACAAGTGTATGTTGGTTTTCCTTTTGCTTTATGTTTTGTTGTTGTTGGTAATAGTCCTGTTTGTGTGGTTGCACGTACACAATGTCAATGTTTACAACAAATTGTGTTCATGTTTGTTATGAATGTATTGTGTATTTGTGTAAGTTGAATCAAATTTTTGCAATCGATTGCAACTTTTTTTAATGAAATCACGTACTATAGCACCATAACTTTTCTTCCTCTTCCTCGTTTTTTTTTGTCAAGTTCCAACCTCTCGATTTTATATGAGTTGGTTTTTATTTTATTGTTATATATTTTTGGCAATAAAATGGCGTCACACAAATTATACTTATACATACTACATGTACGTACATAGAAATATGGATCTTTGTGTGAGAGCAACTAATATATTTCCGGCTCTCACACACATACAAACATAACTATTCTATTTAGTCTATAAATATGTATTTCTGTGAGAAAAAAGACCCGAGGGGTGTTCAATAGACAAAAATCAAAAATAAGATTTTAATGAAATTGATATTTTTAATAGACCACTAAATAACTTATTCGTCTAATATTCGTTAATAGTAAAAAGGTCATAATTTAATGATACCAATTTCCTTTTTAGGGACAACTAAAAAATATAGATGTACAATTAAAGAAAAATACCGTTTATTTCGAACATTACGCATTACTCTGTGCAACTTTAAACAAGTTTTTTATTGCAAATTTCAAATGCTAAAATTTTACTAAAATATGTATATGTTAACTAATTTTTATTTTGTTTTACATTAAAAGAGTTTCAAGTATTATTTGAAGTTAAATATTTTTTTACTGAATGCCAAAAGAATACAAAATTTTGATTTTATATTATAAAAAGTCTTGTGAATCGATTTTGTTTTATGTTAATTTTTTAAAGCCACATCCTTTATATATTATAATAAGAAATCATTATATGTTCTTATTGTCCAGAATTAAAAAAATAGTTTTGCTGATACTTATAAATAGTATATTTTAACTCAAGTATTTTATAACCTATACAAACCTTGGTGATATTTGTAACACTAAAATATAATCCACAATGCAGTTTCCAATAATATTTAAAAATGTCCGTATGTCCATCCTTCCTAATATATATATATGGGTTTACATAAACATTCTCACAAATAAAAAGCTTGTTTCTTTTAAATAATAGAAAAGACCTTTTGAATTTGAATTAATTACAATATTAATACTCATAACTTTCATACATATTTTCTCCCAGAATATGGTTTAGCTATAGTCAAAACTCTATTTAATTTTTAGTTTTCAAAAAAACAAACAAAATTAAGAACAGAATTTTGTGTAAAAAAAATTATATATAGTCCAGTGCTTGCTACAATTGAAATGATAATATGTACAACAATGCTCGAATTCAAAAATAATAACCGATGTTCACGACTTTGTAATGAAAATTTTATTCAGAAATTTGAAAGCATCCTTTCGATGCCATTTTTAAAATTTGATCTTCATAAATTTATTGGGTTTATAGCTTGTTTAAGACATAGACGATTGGCAGTTAATCGAATTCTTGCGGCGATTAAAATGAAAATTGACATATTAATAATTTTATTATAATGATAATAACCGAATATTAGGAATCTATTTTATTCAAAATTACATGTTCGGGATATATGGGTCCTTTCACAGATTTTCAAAAAATAATTATATTTTTTCTTAATGGTTAACCAATTTTTTTTCGTCTGGAATAACATATATTTTTGTCCATTCTTTATATGAGAACAAAGCACTGTGTTTCGCCTGCACGTTTGATTTTGAGAATGTTTGTACCCCTTTAAGTAATTTGCCGTTGTTTTTGTCACTTGTCTCCGGTATAGGCCACTGGTTAGAAAGCTTCGAGTATGTATGTATTTCCAACCATTTTCCAAGTTGGTTGTCCAGTTTAGTAATTTATTTTAACTAGTTTTTTTTTTGCTACTTCTAGTTGTTGTTGTTTTGATTGTTTATTTTATTTGTTTTCAGACGGAAAAGGAATGGGGGTTGGAGGATACAAAACATTTTCATTTATTTATTTACTTTTTTTTTAGTATTTTGTTGTTGTTTTATATTTTTGCGGCCATTGTGTAACTAAAGTAATAAAAGTTTTTAGACATCTCCCATGGAGTTCTTCAGTTATTTGTTATTGTTGATATTTCTTGCTGGTGTTTTTTACTCTGCTTCAGTTTCTATTAAGTTGTATGTATTTCAGGAGGATTGATGGGGTGTTCTGGTTTTGGTTTTGTATTTGTATTTTATCCATGAAATTTATGTTGTTTTGATATTTGATAGTCTTACTGGTGTAGATAAATGTCGAATGAAGGCATACAATTTAGTGTTGTTTGTATTTATATACAGTTGGACATTACTATTATTTTTATGATTTTTGTTATCAGATTCAAAAAAGGACATGCATAAAAATTGCTACTACATTAAGATAAAAATGTAATGAAATTTTATAAAATATTGTAAGCTATATATTAAGGGATACCAATGAGTCATCATCCTTAAATAGTGAAATAACTTTTGAAATAAAATAGCAACGATATAAGAGTGTGTGGTAAAAAAAGAGATCTCATACTTTTTAAAGAAACAATTGCATAAACCATAATTGTCTTATTATGCAAATTCATCGTTGTGTACGATTTTAATAATACAAATTCCATATCTTTGAAAATTGCAAAATTGCCTATGCTTAAAGATCTATAATATAAATTTATATGTATTAGCAACATGTAAAAAAACATGCATGTTTCGTCTTTATGAGTATGTTCCATTTTAAGCCATTGATGATAATATGAGAACAATAAAGAAAACCTTTGTTAAGCATCTAACAACTGCAATACAAAGACTAATGCCAATATTGACTAAATAGAGACATTTAAGCTTCCGGAAAATTGTATGTCTTTTGTTTTTCCTCCATTCTTCAACTCCCCAATGACTTATGGACTCTTGTCGTTGGTATTGTTTATTTTCTGTGTTTTTATTTTTTGCCAAACTGCAGAAAGAGACTTTTAGCTAAATCAAGGTAGCAAAACTATGTAACAAGGAATGAACGGACCAACAAACATACACAGTCAATGATGAAAATTGCTACTTGGCTTTGGTATGATTTTACAAAAGACCAAAAAAAAAAGTTTAGAAAAAAGGATGATAAAAAGTAGGCATACTCTTCTATGTATATATTCCGACTCTCTTTCATTCTCTCTCTTGCTCAATCTCACTCTATGTTAGTTAAAGTATAATGAAACACCTTTCTTAGCTCGGAGGATAGTAGTAGAATGCCTGTGTATAGAATCATAATATAGAATCATTCTAAACGTCATCATCAGCAGCAGACAAACAGAGTGTTATGAAAGCACGTAGCATGGCTAGAGGACAATACCAAGTTGTTAATCCACCAAACGAAACTATCAAACATATACGACTTTACTTAGTTAGTACACAAGTAGTTACTCGTACAAACTAGTTAAAGTTATTGTTTCTATCTTGTTACAACTACTTCTAACTATGTTCAATACGCCACAACAACAACAATGAAACATATCATTTGAACGCCGCATTTAGTTCATAGAAGAGTTGTTGAGTATGGCATAAAAACAATGTGTGTTCAACTAAAGACAATTACGATGGTTGGGGCTTACGTGCAGCTTACACAACAATGATATCCTTAAATGGACGAGAAACGAAACGTAACGTTACGAAACCAAATGAAACGACATCAATGCAATAGACAAACAAACGCATTACTAGTGAACTACACGTACATACGTAAATAACTATAGAATACTTATGAATGTGTATGTACATTGATCATGACAGTTGTAGGACATAATTTAGCAGTTATTGCTTGGCTTTTGTCATTCCGTTTGCAATTTTTAAAATTATTCATTTAAGACCCCATATAGTATATATATTCTGGATCGTTATAGATAGCAGAGTCGATATAGCCATGTTTTACTGTATTTCTTTATATTGAAATAAACTTTCCAAAGCCCCCAAATAACTTACATACATGATTGATACATTAATATATCCTTTTAGTTTATATTTTTATTGGGGAGGATCGGTGACATTTCAATATCGGGAAACCGCATTTTTTTCCATTTTTGGTGGAAACTTTTTTGGTATAAAAAATATATATTTTACGTAAATTTTTTAACCAAAAGTTGCCAGAGCTTTATATTGATTCACCAACACAAATATTTTTTTAACAAAAATATTAAATAATTAAAATAGTAAAAAATCGCATCATTGATTTGAGGTTGTGGTAAATAACATATCATGTTTGTAATTGGTAAAATTTATTTACTTATTCTATTGATACTGGAGTCTATTAAATATTCCAAAAAAGAATCTGATGCTATTATTTTGCCCAGTCACGTTGATAATTTGAATTAAAATAGTTGGTGGCTATTCTTTTGTCTTTATCAGTTATTGTATTGTTGATGCTGTTGCTGCAATTTCTGTTGCATTTGCTGCGGTTTCATTGTAAAAGGAGCGGGTGGTGTATAATGTTGTAACATAGCATGAGAAATTAATGCTGTTTTAAGGTAAATTTACAAGCCAAACATGCAAGTAATAAATCAATTAATGAACCATAGCAGGTTTATTAAGGCACAAAATGCCTGACTGCCAGCCAGGCAGCCAGCCAAACAACTCACATAGGTACATACTCACTTATTTATACCAACAATATAACACTAGTCACATACCAAAATGGCATAAAGATGAGGTAGAAATTTCTTTGGAATATTTTGCATGTTTCTTAAAGGAACATGAAACATGTAACGTAAATTGAACTTAAAAGCACACACTAAACATCTAATCCATGTAAAGGATGATCATAAAGTGGATGATTATTAAGTTTCTAGCATGTATGCAAGTTTTTAGCCATAAAGTGTGGTTAAGTTTACCTACATGTATTTAGATATATTCTTGTATAAGTTGGTTGTTGCAAAGACAAATAATAATAACAACAACAGCAGCAGTCGCAGTCGCAGCAGCAAAAAACCATTGTCACCCTGAACTTACATTGTTGTAGTTACAATGTTCATTTATTCTGATTGTACTCGTCATACTCGTTTGCATGTGTATGAATGTTGCATTTAACAGACAGAATAACAAATGAATTACTAGTGACACTGGACATGCTTATGAAAATTTGTGCTGCGTTCTGTTTTCTTACTTTTTTGTTTTTTGTTTGTATTTAAGGGGGCGAAAATTTATAATCATTTCAAATCAATTCCTGCGCTTTTACCGACCAGCTAAAAAAACGACAACCACAACGAATCAGGCTACCAGGAACTGGAGCACATTTAAACTTGAGCCCAGTCGTGTATCCACATAAAACAACTACAACAAGATTCAAGTCTTTTACATTAAGCGATGATTGAGTAAATGAATCGCAAACAGCTGCAGGCAATTGATTGTGACAGAGTTGGCGAGTGAGCGTGTTGTATGTTTTATGTGTTAACTAGGCGTTGGTAGTTGCAACAACACAGTCAAAATGTTATAAACAAGTTTTGCTTATTTTTTATTTTACTCTTCTTGTTTGTTATTTTTGTAGCATGTTTTAAACATTTAGGAGGGAAGTTGCCAAATCATTATCGTTATGGGAAGTTAAAAAGGAATTTTAATTTTGGTTTTCGCAATGCCTCAGATTACCCAGACGGCAGCTAGAAATACGATCTTCATTACTTTCATAATAACACAGAAACTTTTTGAGGAGTTATATTATGCATTCGATTTAGTTTTGAGTTATTATTGCAAGATAGTATGCATAAAAGTGAAACAAAATATATACTGAATTAAAATGTAACCAACAATTTTAGTATTATTTGGCCTAATTAAATTTCATATATTTCATACACTGACTTATTGTTGTTTAGTTTATTTTAATTTATTAAAAACAGCTTCACAAATTTGCACATCCTTAATGAAATAATTTTAATTTGTTTTCATGAAATGTTGTCCAATGATCACTTACAAACAATAATAATTTTTGTAAGATTGAAATATATCCTCTTGTACTTGGACAACAAATCGACCAACTAGTCAGCACTGCCAACAGTATTTCTATATGTCTGTCTGTCTGTCTTTATATTTATAAGTGTATGTTTGACATTCAGTATTTTTTCTTTTCATTTTTGTAACACCGCGTGTTAAGTCAATTAATTCAATCCCAATTTAACACGTTAAGTGTCCCAATGAATTTTGCGCTACACCACACACGTATGGACATGTAACAACAAAAACAACAGGAACCGCAATAATAAAAGCAATAACAACAACCAGCCAATGAAACAACAAACATACATATGAAATGTTCAAATCTACATTCACACATTCATTCATTCATTCATTCCACTACATACATACGAATGGACATCTTTCAATTTGAATCTGTCTAGCCAAGGTGTCTTGTTTCATTACGGTGTAACGACAAGTTTGAATAAATGTCGTTGTTGGTAACAAAAAAAAAAAAAAAAGCACATTAAATAAAACAATCTACGTGTGGTCGTGTGAAGCATCTGAGTGCAAACGGATCACTAGTGATTATCACTGCCATTAAAGCAAACCGGTAGTTTTGAACCAGTATTGTAGGCCATTGAATTCATCAATCGTGATATGCTAATTTTCAAATTTGAACAAGATTTTTAAGCTAATTTTTGCATGCATTACAACAACAATTTTCTGGATATTATCATGAATAGTTTATTTGTTTTTGTTAAGTCGATTAATTTATTTTATCTATAATTTATGTGATGGATGTAACCTTTGAAATGCAAAAAAAAAATATAAATTAAACGAAGTTTTCATCTAATTCCACAGACAGAGCGGAATGAAAATTTCAAAGCGATTTGATTTGATCCCCCATCAAATGGTTTTTATAAATTATGATATTTGAGTTTTTCTCACCAACTATTCTATTTAAATGTTAATTTTATTTTATGCAGTACGGCTTAAAAATATATTTTAAGGATTAGCTTGTTATACCTTCGCTCATCCGGTTTGTAATTTCATCGGTTGTCTGTCTGTTGATATCAACTTTCTGAAGTCTCCAAATAAATTACAAACATGATTGATACATATCGGGTATATGTAGCACCACAAATGGCTGATATATAAAATACATACGTACCATTTTTCACCAAATATTTTTTTTTCGCCACATATTTCTTTTTTAAATTTCCGTTTTCATACACAAAAAGTAGTAAAATCTATCAGGCATTTCAAGAGAAAATATTTTTTTCTTTTACTAGTTTTTGTATGAAATTTGTTTTTTTTTTTTAATATAACGTCAATAAAACAAAATTAGAATAATTGACCATCACCAAATTTTTTTCGCTGTAGTCTAAGATTTAAAAAAATCGATCGAAATAGAAGATACAAATCCCATTTGAATTTGTTTGAATTTTACATACGTTGTTTTCTAATAGTAGGATAAAATCAACTGGTTAACAATAGTAATAAAAAAGTCGATTAGATTATCGTGTAACAATGTTGCAGTACTATTCCAGCTGATTTCGTATCAAAAATCATGACGAACGAAAATTTTAATATGGGTTGTTCAGTATTTCGCCTCCATTTGTTTGGCAACACTCATGTTATAAACATTTTAAAAGTAATAACATATATCGTTTTTCAAGTGGTTAAAATTATCCCTTTTTGGCTAAAAGTAGAATAAAGTCTTAAATTTTATTTTTTTTTTCTTTCTGAACATTCGTCGATAATTTAATTTATTCTGCAATATCGATGGCATCTATTAATCTTTCTTTTTGTATTTCTAAAAGCCAACAGCCATTATATTGAGAGAGGGAACCTTAAGCAAATACAAACGAATGTTATTTTTTATACTAGTTAAACAAGGATCGTGATTGTGGCATCATGTAACCACATCATTTAGATCATAAATTTTATTTCTTATACAAACTACATGTACGATTTCATGTTACGTTAGCGCGATCGGTGCTGAAAATTGTCATCATGTATTTTTAACAGTATAATATGAAAGAAGACAAAAAGACAGGCATAAAGTACCCACTTACATACATACTACAGTTCATAAGAACGTATGAGTGAGCGAATGGTCGGATGAACGGACAGACGGCAGGACTGACAAACAGGCAGGCAGGCACCCAACCACCACCTTCATGTCTAATATAACAAACACTTCCTTTTGGTTAGACAACGACGACCACAATCACATCGTCCATCCATATCATCATCATCAGTTTAAGCAGCAACACATTCTCTATCACCAGTATAAGTAATAAATGCATTTGTGTGATGTTCATACGTACACTTTCATACAAACATACATATGCTCATTTTGCTGCAAAATATTTAGTTTAATGGTGGTAAGCCATAAATTTATTTGACCAAAATGTGAAGAGATATGTTGGTTGTAACGACCCAACCACAGTGGGTGGTGTTTTTGCTGAAATGCAGTTAAATTGTAGCATTTAGAGATGAACAAGAAGAAGAAATAGAAGAAATCGTTAATTTTGAATTTTAATTGCTGCATTATAACTGGCGGCTAAATGAAAATGAGTACCAGTATTTATATGTGTACGTACAGAATATGTACGATGTAAATAAATTTATATTTTTCTATATAAAACTTTTTCAATCAGTTTTTAGCGTCTATATACAATTTTGCCTATTACATTTAAGACATCGTTGTATTAATATTGTGTCCATACAGAAATATGCAGGGGTCATTTTAAAGTTACACATAACTGGCCAAATCTATAAAATTTAAAGACTCAGGCAATTTGAACGTGTTGATTTAATTGGTTTTTACACCATCATAAAAACTAGAATAACATTCAAAAGAAGACATTTATTGTCAAATATATCAAAGGAGATGCTTAATTACACACTCTGTTGTATTTACTTACTTATATGTATGTATGCAGTCGTTTCTGTATTTATTGTAAAGGAATACAATGCCTGGAAGATAATGTCAAGACATACATATTTATGCATGTTGTTAAGCTTTGAATGTAACTGTTGAGAGAAGATGTATGTATGTATTTTCAGAATTTTTTGTGTATTTCTTCTTTTCAAACTAAAACAAACTTATGACAAATCCTGCTATTGACCTAAAACCCACAAAATCTGCATTCTCTGTTAAAACTTTAATCATGTTGTAAAATACAATTGCAATTTCCTGAGGCCTGTGCTCTATGTTTTGTTGTGGTTCTTGCATGAAATGTGATTTTATAAAGCGTTGGTTGGTTGGCTGCTTGATGCTTATTCGCACCGTTAATGAAACGCACCCATTGTCCACAATAAATTCATACATGCAGTCAGACAACTGAACAACAATATTTAACAGATTCTTTCGTTTGTACTATTCAAATTCAAACAAATAAATTGATTTTTTAGGTAGATTTTTGTTCAAAATTAAATTTATGAAGAAGCTATGATTGCTGTTTATTGCTGACAAATATTTATGTGTAATTTAAAAAAATACAAGCACTATTTTTAAATTACACATAAATATCTACGGTGAGTTGTCCTACGTAAAATAAGTTTTTTCATATAATTAAAATAATAGAAACATAATATATTTAGTGGTTACGTTACGTCTTGTTTTTAAAATATTTACCATGTCTGACAGTACCTTTAGAATTGTGTTTAGTAAAATAAAAGCTCTTGTTAAACATTCCACTTAAATTCCCTAGTACCCTTAAGCTGGTAATTTGTTGTAATCAGTAACCCAAAATCCATTTTGACCAATTATTTTTCGGACTGAGATGCTTTGCAAGAAGATGTCATCGATTTGATGTTACATATTTTGTTATAATTGCATAATTTGCTTTTATGAGCATATAATTTGTATATTTTATGGTTATTATTTCATATTTTACGATTTTTAATTTCAAAAAAATATTTAAAATTTATTTCGAAGTGTTCATAATTTTTTAATTTTGTACTTTCTTACACTTATGTATTTTAAATGTTTTGTTTTTTTTTAAAAGAATATTATAATAACAAACAACCAGCATTTTGAATTTTTTTTTCTAATTCCAAACATAATTTTCTATTAATGCAAACAAAACAACTTTACTTTCAGAGATGAATACTAGATTTATATAGACAAATCTCAGTGCATACTGCACTTAGTTAATCGTGTAAAATGAACTGCACAGGATTTTTAAAGTAGGCCACTTTTAATATTCTATTAGGCACTACACCATTTCCAATTGTATTTCTGATATTTTAATATTATTTTAGAAATATCTAAATATTAGATTTCAGAAATTTCTAAACTTATCATTAATCAGTAATTGCTAATTCTTTTTTCAGAAATTTTTATTTCAGAATTTTCTATCTGTATTTCAGAAATTACTAATTGTATTTAAGAAATATCCCTTTGTATTTCAGAATATTTTTTAATTTGCAAATTTCTGAAATTTAATTGGAAATTTCTGAAATATAACTAGAAACTTCTTAAGTACAATTAGAAATGATGTAATTCCTTTTGAATACTTGAATACTCGACATTTCAATTCTTGTCATTTTATGAAAACTTGATTTTTACTAAAAACATATTCAATACTTTTATATTAAAATTTTAATAAACGAATATCAATTTAAAATGAAAATGTAAATGTAAACAACCTCTACATGTTGCTGTTGTATTTATGAGTATTTATTACGTGCAATATTAGTCTGTGGTAAATGAAAGAGATATGTTAAGACGCAACATATAACTTGTAATTTTTTATCTCACAATCTATAGAGACATTTAAGTTATGCTGATATGAAGGGCATTACATGGGAACGTATGCCCATTTAAAGACTTTATTGGCAAAACATATTTCAATTACAATAATTTTTACACTTTTATTTGAATATCCTTAATATTCCAACTGCCTTACAAAGTATTAAACGTAGTGAGAGGTAGTCTGATAAGATAACAAGTGTCACAGATGACCAACCTGATCTTAAGCTTCGCTTTACCATACCCACCCGGGTGACCACATCGATTTTATTGGTTTAATATTTTTTTAATTTTGTTTCGATTTAAATGAAATTCGTACTCACTGAACAAATTCTAGAGTTCTATAGAATTTAATAGAACCATTTTAAACTTTTTATAAGGTTTTTTAAATTTTTTAAAATTTCGTTCGTCGCATATATTTATAGAAGTGTAGTGTCACCCGGGTGGGTATTGGTAAACCATGAACATAAAAAACCTTTGGTAAAGCGAAGGTTAAGCAGCACAACTGAATTATCTTTAATTCATTTAGTATGCAGATTTTCTTTGTGCAAATATGAAGCGACAAAAAACAGGGTGTAATATAAATTCATAAATACTTGTATGAATTTATAATTTATTTATTTGATTTTTATGGTATTTTAAGGATTAACCAGGTTAAAAATACACTAAATTGAATTTACACCAAAACAACTGCAAATAAAACGTAAAAGAAGATTAATAAAAAAACTTTAGACAAATTTATTTTGTTGAACCAATAATTCACAAGTCAATACAAAATTATGGTCATACCTACAAAAAAAAAGTTAAATAAATTGTATATTTTATGATACATTAGTTATGGGACGGTATACGTTTATTTGTTTAACATTGTATTGACTAGTATCTATACGATCATTGTTGGTGAAACTTTTGTTTAGTGATGGTGTTGGTGAATGTCTGCCTATGTGTATGAGTATATTCTTTTAACCTTTTGGTATATAAATTTTAACCCGTATTTTTGGCCACATTTACAAGCGTACTGTAATAATCATTTGGTGATACTTTATTTGGTGGTAGAGAGTTTTCAGCAAGGGCACTAATTTTTTGTTCATATGAGTACACTCGCTGCAGTGTCAAAGGATTAGTAACGGAAATTTATTAGCATTCCTTGTCTTCTTGTGCTTGTTCCTGCTGCAGTTGTATGTTAGCTTTGGCCTCCATTACTAACCACAAATAAAGGTATTCCATTCATATGAACATACGTAGGTAGTCATTCAACCAAACAACCAGGAATGGAGTTAAATTTTACCATTATTAACAAAGAAACAATCGTATATGTTTGTTCTAACACAATCACACATGTACATTAAGGTTGTGCTGTTTATATGGAGACAAATAGGACGATGTTCCTAACTAAAGTTTTATGTTTTTTTTAAAAAATTTGCTTTTCCTCTTTTAATCCATTTGTGTTCTAGTTAACAATTTAACAAATTATGAAAAAATCATTATCCTTTTCCAGCTCATCGATAACTTTTTTTGAGCCATCCTAATTTATGTGTATAAATATGTATTTATATGCCTGTGTGTATATTATACTTTAGATTTATTACGGTATGTAGTGAATTATAACTGGATTCAAACAAATAGTTTTTAATTAAAAAAACATGAAAACTCATTTTTCATAAAGGAATTCTGTAAAAAGAAACAGCTTTAGCAATTTGCCAAAGCAAAGTTTACAAGAGTATTAAAGAAAACCTTAAGAGCTCACTAAGTAATAAATTAATTATTTACAGTATTGATCACAAATATATGTAAGTGCGTATAATAGGAGATTTTAAGAAGCAGAATTACAGACTGTATAAGTTATCTTTAAAATAAGCAATTTTTCATAGTATGGTAATTAGTTAATAATTTTAAAAATAAAAATTGTCTGCATTATAAGCAGATTCCGTCAAGAGCCAGTCGATCCCAATATTAGCTCAAAAATCAATATTCAGCCTAATTCTAAACTACGAAATTCTAAAGTCATAAATATAAAGATTCCGCTGAGACCAAAAATCGGCCCAGTATTCGGAATTCGACTTGCTAACCGAAACTTTTATACATTATTGTAAAATATCAAAGCACCCTGCAAAGACCGTCCCCTAGTTCACAATGTAATGTGGGTACCTAAAAATGTGTGGAAATTAATTGTATAGGCCGAATAAATTCGGTTTGGTTTCGGCCAGAAAAAAACGGTTTCGGTCAGATTCTACCTATTTCCCATATAGTTTAATAATATTTATTTTTTGGATAATTCATCACAGTTTTTATATGGTGAACCTGTCCTCAATTCCATTTTGTAATTTTAATCTTGAAAAGGAGTTTTCCGAGGGAACAGCTTTTCCGAATGTGTTTTAAATATATCTTAGTGTTCATAGACATTTTACAATGACGTATGTGTTCTCACTTTTGAGTTGTTATATTGTACACTTGATTCTCCTTTAAAATTCCATTGACATTGTTTTTTCTTTATAAAAGTTTCGGTATTTGGTCAAACCCGAGTTTGGCCTAATCCGAAGCTGAAACCGAATATTCGTTCGAACAGTACTTAAACCCGGGTTTGCGGTATGTTAGAAATTATCCTTATTCAATTCATTTAGTACTTCAAGTACAGCTTATTTGGAATCAAAAACTTTTGGTTTTTATTTTGAGCTACTTCTTAAAGTATTAAATTATGTATACTTCAAACTGCCATTAAGTATTATCAAAGATCAAAGGATATGAAGATTAACTCCTTCGAAAACCTAAATACTTGGCAAAAGTTAATGTTTTTCATAAACTATTTGGTAATAGCAATTGCGCCTAGTATATTCAAGGTAGCTCTACTTAATTTATATCATTCCATATAGTAATAGTATTACGGAATCTTTTAATTAAGGTTTTTTGATTTTACCTCTTTTAATTTTCAAATCTTATTCAAAATATACAAAAATGTATGAAAAATAAAATAGAATTTCTGTGGTAATAACACGTTTTGTATTAATGTTTAATTACAATTTAATTACAAATGTTACAACCAAAATAAAAGTTGAAAAAAAACTTTAATTCAGGTGATGTTGTGTTACTAACACTATAACTACAGGTTGTTTTAATGTAATCTTTTTTTTATATATATTTTGTAGCTTTTTTAATATGGACACGTGTCCTACCTACTATATATTTTTATTCTGAATTTAGCATTAAATGTATTTTGTTGTGTTTTTAGAGATATTGAGAGAGAGAAATGGTATAAAACTATGTTGCTGTCAGCATTTCGTTGTAATTCAAAAATTACGCGTAAACCTTAAGCTTGAAAACGTGACAAGCTAAAAAATCATTGCTAAAATTCAAAAGATAAAATGTATAGAATATACGAAACAGTGGTGCGATTGTTAAGTAATTATCAGATGAGTGCCACGAGTTATTCACAATAGTTTACATTGAATTTTACTACCTTGAAAAATCTGTTTTTCTATGTTTAGAAAAAAAGTAATTCCTTGAGGAAAACATGAATGCCTTTTTCGCTAAAATGGCAAACACTAATTTTTGATTTTAATGCAAACGTACTTGATTTTCTGAAGAAGGGTTTATATGGGAGCTATGTTCTATTATGGACCAATGATAACAACATTTTGTAAAATATTTGTGTAGAATTTTATCTTCATAACTGATTTATGGAGTCAATAAGTTATTCTAAAGTAGGCAATTCTTCTGAGGTGGATCTTGAGTGATTTCTGTATAAATTAAACCGATTTATGTGAAATTTTATATTAATAGCAATATTTATAACAGGTTTATGCACGTTAAAGTAATTCTCAGAAGTGTATCTTTCTACTTACATGAAATTCTAGCACTTTGAATAAAGTGGGCTTTAATTTAAACACCACAACTAATGAGTAACTTATGACTTGATCCACCTATATAGACTGGATCCAAGTCAAGTTAATTAGCACTATACTAAGCTAGTAAATTACTAGCTATAAAATAATGCATCCCCTTTAGTACGTTTATTCACATACATACTTACACATCCGCATACATCTGTATGCATGTGCTCAATATTAGCCCCCCGAAAAAAAAATAAACCAAGGGTGACTAACAAAGTATATGCTGGATGTTGCTGGCTAAATTTTGAGGGAAAATTGTTGGTCGTTATGATTACTAGCTCCAGGGTTCATATGTGTATATCTGTATGTGGCTCCATACATTCGTACCAACATATTACTTTGGGTGTTTCCACTACGTTCATGTACCATGTTGGTTGGTCAGTTTCGGTACTGGCAGTAGTGGAGTATAAGTCGTTTGCTGATTTTGGACAAAATAATTAAAGCTCAGTGTTAGTTTGTAGCGTAGTCAGTGCGTGAGTAATTAAAATTCGCAACATTAAAAACGTAATAGGAAAACTGCAGGCCATCATTACGACATCTTTACAGACTATCAATACTAATATCAACCATGTCTCTGACTAAATGATAGTCACCGTGGTTGAAGTATTTAGTAGTAGATAACTTTAATGTACTAGTAGCTATTGTTAAGATTATCAAGAGAAATGCTATAAAAAAAACTATACAACAAAGCGAATAAATAAATAGTGTTCTTTAATTAAATTCTGCTGCAAGGTAGTTAATTCAAACACGTTTGTTTTCTATTAAAAGTATAGTAATTGATCCTTAAATAAATTTTTGTTATTGTATGAAAGCTTAAAGCTTAAAAAAACATTTTTAAAATTACCTTAGCTTCTTCGATTATTTTTTAATTAGAATTTATAATGCTATTTGCACCTAGTTTCCTTATTTTTTTTCATAAATTAGCCACAATTTTCTAAAAAATGGTTTGCTTGTTGTTTAAACTTTAAACTTTCCAAAGCTTACTATGAACCATAATAAAAGCCACCTGCTCTATTCAAACAATATTTGTACTTTTAAAAAAATTAATTAATTGTACAGTACAATTTCTTTACGTTGTATTCTTTAATAACTATAAATAAAACTTTTTTGTGTTGTTCGTATTTTCATATTCTCATTAAAATTTGTTTTGATAACAAATATTCCACTATTTCAGGCAATGATTGCTACTTTTGGTTTAATGTTTTTGTACCCTACATTAGAGACATGTCTGTTGATCTTGGTGATAATTGCTAAATTGTGGTTTTATTATCGTTCACGATTATATTTATTTAACATGTATATATACATATATAAAACACTACAATGTGTTATTCGTGTTCATGAACGAACTAGTTCAAATACGTAATGGCTGGCTAAGGAACTTTATAGAAATATTACAGAGAATATTTCAGCATGTTTTAACTCTAACAATATGATAGGCCTTTTATCAATTGTGCGTAGCAAAACCAACTTGGGTAAATAGTAATTTAAAGGGTATTTGAAATTCGTTTTGATTGCACCTTTCGTAGTATTTATACAGTTTTATAATAAAAGACATTGTGTATCGTCATGCAATCAACATGCAACGCAATTTCTATAAATAACAAATCTATTTTCCAATTTCAATAATCAATGACACTCCACACCAACGAAACAGCCAACCAACAAAATAAGAAGTGGCTGAAGGAAGACCTGTTTCGATGAAATGAAATTATTAAACGCTACATTCTCAAACTATAAACGCCCTCGCATAAAAGAGGCAGCCACAAAAGATTAAAATTTTGCACGGTCATACGATAGACATACAAAGGACAAACACATTCATAGACACACACACATTCATGCAATTGGCCACATAAACTATAGACCAATTTTCTATTACCATGTTGTTAGATTCCAAAGTTAAGAAGAAGTGGAGAAAGACTTAAATATGAAATTTTCTTATATTTTTCGCTTTAACAAGTAAAATTGAAATGAAATAAATTTCTTTCACAATTGGTTTAGTAGGCATGCGCAAACAGCTCGCCTTCTTAGCTTTTACGGACAGACATACAGACGAACATCATGTATCAGTGATGTGGCCTCTAAGGAAGTAACTATTTCTTTCTCGTGCTTTAAATAGTTATGTATGCAATAAAGAATTTCAATACTTTCCATTCAATTTCATATGCTTTGGTCTATATGGCCACAAGAATTGATGAAATTAAATTTTGTTTCCACACCATGAAGAGGATCTCCTTCTTCAGCGTCTTATTTCACTGACTTACCACCTTATTTATTTACATTTTAACATTTTCATATACAGCCCACTTCTTTGACTGTCGAATTATTATTTTTTTTTTTTGTTTTTTTTAGTTTTAGCCACTTAACTTTGACTGTCATACATGGAAGAATATTCGTACAACTCAATTTATGATTTATCGGTTTGCATGTCTTGAGTTTCGCTTGTTTTAGTTTTTTGGTGAATTTTGTTGGTCATATCGATCGCCATTGTGTGTTGTTGTCGCTTGAGTATGAGAGAATTTTAAAGATATTCCAAAAAATTCTCTATTTATAATAGGGTCGTAATGATTATTTACATTATCATAAGCGAATTATTTGCTTATTTTTTCGGTTTTCTTATTTGTCAAAATATGTGAAATTCTAGTCAATTTTTTTAAAAAAAAATTATATTTTTCTACGATTTAATTAATTATTTGCTCATGCGTTACCTCCCTAATTTGAAAATTCAGTTGTTTACTGCCAGCAATAACTGGACGCTACAAAGCACGTACAAGTGCATTTAAACAGTACTATTTGTTTGGCTGTGATAAACTCATTAAAAATTCCAATTAAGTGTGGGTGAAAGAAGTTCATAAAATTAATTATTTCGTTTATTTTTTCTTTATATTGTTGAATATTTTTTTAAAGATTTCATATAATTCCGAAAAATTCAAATGTTTTCAATGAAAATATGTATTTGTTGGACATCTTTTAGGACGATCGCTTAAACTTCAGTCACGGGAAAACACATTTTGATCATTACAATCTTTAAGAGGGAATAACTTTTATTCACATTATATTGTACATCATAAATATCGTCATTATATACTACTACTACTATAGCAGTACATTTATTTTAGTTTATGTTAGTTTTTGTAACGCTGAAAAATTCCAAATTTTCTGAGGATTAAATGCCAAGATCCAATTCGGGAAAATATCCCTTATATTTTGATTTTTTGACTGCATTTATGTAAGAGTAGCTATGGAAAGACGTAGCGTATAAACGATTCGGCATATTCGAACATAAAACTCTTGCTTCTTTAAAATTTGCATGAATTTGTATTACTTTTTGCATCATCTCGCGCAGGCTCATTTAGTGATTTGTGTTAATAAGACACAATAGGGGGTCCAAGGCAATGATCACCTTCGCTCTTTTACTAAAGGTATACAAATACCCAACCAAAATGACGACAAAAATCATATATAAAACTACGTTTTTTTTTCTTTCTTTCTTTCTTTCCCTCTCTTATGCCAGATATTTATGGGTCCATAAATTGCGATTAATAAAATTTACACAACCTTTTGCTTAGCCGGCCGGCTGCATATTTAGCACATGTGACATTTTATAAGCAACTGTTCATATTCCAACAACTCCAACAACAATAAGTATAAATAAAATTATGTACTGGTTGAATCTTTTCATTTTCCTTTCAAAGATCCAACTCACATACTCATAAACCATAAAATGTTTTAACCATTTGCAGTCTTTGCTGCACACTACAAACGATAACGAACATCCATTTTTCTTTATTTATATACAAACGTTCGGTCGTTCGTTTGTTTATTTGTTTGTGACGAAGCTTAATGAGAATTTTTATATATAAATTATCCAACAATAGCCAACAGATGAAGTCGAAGCCGTCGTAGTCTGTCTGCCAACAACAACAACTGTTTGGTATGAATTGTGGTGATTGAAGGTGGTTTGTTGTGTGAAACATTTGCGCGGGCGCAAATAACAAAACAACTAAATTGTTCATATAAAATGTGTTTTTTATTAATATTTATGATTTTATGAAGAATATTTTTACACAATAGTGCCATATTTGTTGAACAGACATAATTTCTAAAGTAATAGCTGAGAGTTATAGCTTAAAGGAAGTAATTACAAGATACAATTGTAATGATAGACTACTACACTGAAAGTTTTAACATGGAAAGTTGTGGAGATATTGAAAAGTATGTTCATTTAAATTTCAGCTATAGTAAATAATATTAACAGGAATATACAGGTATGTTCTGCAAATCAGATTTTATAAAAGTGGTTTGAAATCACATAAAAGGTGTTCTGAGCACATAATTTTGTCATTTTAAAACGTTCAACAAAGTCACTAATGTTTTCAAATCACTTGGTTATTTCTGCGGCTATTGAATGGAAAATATTAAAATAAATTAAACAATATGTCCTTTATTAATTTTTTTATAGAATTATTTGTTTTATTAAAAAAACACCTAAAATTTAATAAAAATCTAGAGACACCTTTTCTGCTGTAAAAAGTTTATTTGCTTTTGTGATTTCTTTTGTGGTTTCAGATTTGTTTTCAGTTGTCAGCTGTTTATGATTTTCGAAAATACATGTAAGCTTGCCGGACTAAAATTTTTTAATGTTTGTCTAAAATATGTTCAATATCTTTAAATTAATTATAGAATTCGTCATAAAATTTATAATATTTGTTAGATTATATTATAAGCAGCCCAATTATGAATAAAAATTCCGCGGGAGTTTTTTCCCTTTTCTCATTTTTCCTATTCAATTTCAATGAGAAAAAACTCCCGGGGAACAAACTCCCGCGGAATTTTTTATTCATAATTGGGCTGAAGTTATCAATATGCGTTAAGTTTTTAGCGCTAATTGGAAAAAAAATGCAACAAAGTTGAAGCAATTGTGTACTGTGGCAGCTTTGCTGTTTTGTTTTATTTTTGACATAGTGGTTGAGCTTGCGCCATAGTTTTTGCAAAATTTTTATAAAATGTAGTTCCATTCTTTTTAATTCCATTAAAGATATAACAGAAGCTCCAGGCATTTTTTTATTTTCACTTTAATATTTCTACAAAATTATTAGCAAAACAAAACATTTAAAATAAGCGAATCAGCTGTTTTCTTGTGCAAATTTAAAATCACACCGAAAAATATAATAACAGTGTGATTTACAGAACAGGCAAAAATCACACGTGTGATTTTAAAACGGTATGTGATTTGAAATCACGTGGATTACAGAACATACCTGTATAACTGACATTTTTGTTCGGTAT
Organism: Calliphora vicina; assembly: GCF_958450345.1. NCBI lineage: Eukaryota > Metazoa > Arthropoda > Insecta > Diptera > Calliphoridae > Calliphora > Calliphora vicina. The sequence continues at coordinate 130,404,932 of NC_088782.1, read as the reverse complement.
CAAATAATAAAAGTTTTTTACATTTTTATTTATTTGCATATTAACATCGTATACTATAAACAACATTTTCTATAAACAACATTTTCTATAGCTGTTATATTCAAATTATTTTATAGAAAAAAACTGTACATTTTTTATAGAAAAAACTCTTCTATTCTAATTTTTTTTTTAAAACTTTTTTATAAAACCATTTTAAAATTGCTTAAAAAACCTTCCTCTTTTTTATTGTTTTATCAATTTGTTTTGTTGATACTTGATAGAAAATTTGCAGGTCCCACAAAAAACTGTGAAAGTCAAAAAAATGTATACACAAAATTTTCTATAGAAACACTTTTATACTGGAAAAATTATAAAGAAAATATTGTTTATAAACAATATTTTTCCAACAACTTTTTAAGGGTAATCTGTATAATTGGTTGCACTTGCCATTGCGGCCACACCTGTAAAGTTTTTAAGAACAAAAATGTCTAATTAATTAATGTCTTTGGATTTGGATGTTTATTGTCATTCATGCCTTATAATTTGTTTTCCATTAATTTTCTAAAGATTTCAAAAACTAAAATATCTTGACATTTTTCAAATTACATACAACAAAACTTTAAAAAAAATGTACTTAACAAGCACTAATGAGCTCCAATTTCAAACCAAAAACATCCGGCATAAATTTCTGTCTCTTGTTTTATTTATTTTATTATAATTTCCAATGTCACATTTTGTGAAATAAATAATCTTTTCACTGCTCGGTGGAAAATGCAGTTGTTAGAGTTAGTTACAGTTGTTGCGGATGATCAAGTTTATCCCTCCAATTTCAATTTTATTTATTCTTTCTTTCCTTCTAGATTGCTGCTTAACCTTCGCTTTACCAAAGGTTTTTTATGTACGTGGTTTTCCAATACCCACCCGGGTGATACTGCACTTCTATACATATATCCGACGAACAAAATTTTAAAAAGTCGAAAAAACCTTATAAAAAGTTTAAAATGTTTTTATTAAATAATATAGAACTCTAAAATTTGTTCATTGAGTCTAAATTTTATTTAAATCGAAACAAAATGAAAAAAATCATTAAGCTAACAAAAACCGAGTGGTCACCCGGGTGGGTATTGGTAAAGCGAAGGTTAAACAAATCTATGACAAAGTGTTTGCTCTAATGTAATGTGACGGGAAAATGCTGTTCTGCATTACAAATGTTTTACTTCACTTTCATATAAAAACAACCCCCCTTTGCATCATGTATCCACACTACTTTTGAATGTAAATCTGAAATAAACTTATTATAATCATCATCATCCTCTTCATCAAAGGCAATATACATATACTAGTCGCTGATTTGTGTTGTTATATTTGTATTTTTGAATGAATGAAGAGAAAACATTTCTTATTTGCTTTTAAAATTTGTTTCGTTGGTTGGGGAGTGTAATACGACAGTACACGTGTTCTTGCCACAAAAATTTAGCCCTTAAATGCCTTCCTTACACTCCTTGCACTTGAAAACAGCTTCAAACTGCCTGAGTGGCAACAACTTGCTTGCTGCCTGCCTTCTCTTATTGCAGCCCGACAATTGTCAATGAAATTTTCATCATAAATTTTATTTTCTTAAAATTGATGTCGCATTGCTTTGAGCTTTATTTTTATGTTTGTGCTTGTGTGCAACTCAAGTTTGTTTTCGACGCTGTTGAATTTGTTGTTCTTGTTGTGCTCTTCAAAATTCTCATTGTTTGCTGAAAAGAGGAAATAATAAGAGAAAACTTGTCGCCTTATAAATCTTTAACAATAATGATCAAAGTTGTAACTTTTATGGATTTTTCTTCGCTATATAGCCAATTTTGGTATGAATGTTGCGACAGTGGGCTAAGTTTAATATGAATGTATTTTTATTTATACCCTTCGCCATGAGTGGCAAGGGTATATATAAGTTTGTCATTCCGTTTGTAATTTCTACATTTTTCATTTGCGACCCCACAAACTATATTCTGGATCTTTATAGATAGCGAAGTCGATATAGCCAAGTCCGTCTGTCCGTCTGTATGTTGAAATAAACTTTCCGTAGATTTATAATTTGATTTATACATAAATATGACGGGAATTCTTCCGACTCGGTTGCTATTTAAAATCGACAAAATCGGCCCATAAATAGCTGAGATTAAGGAAAAAACCGGGACAACCTCGATTTTTGCCCTATTTTTGATCTATATCTGGATTACTAGTCATTAATATAGATAATATGGATATCTAATGATAGATATTTCAAAGTCCATTGCAACGGTGTATAAAATATAGTATAGCTATAGTAAGTTGGACCTACAATGGGTCAAAATCGGGAAAAATATTTTTAACCCGAATTTTTTTTTCATCTAAAATTTTTTTTCTGCCACAAATTATTTTTGCAAAAAAAAAATTAAAAAATTAAAAAAAATTTAAAAACCTTTTTTAAAAAAAATTAAAAACAATTTGGAAAAAAAATTTAAAACAATTAAAAAAAAATTTAATTTTGTTTAAATAAAAATATTTAAAAAAAAATATTTTTATGTATAATTTGGTGAAGGGTATATAAGATTCGGCACAGCCGAATATAGCTCTCTACTTGTTTTTTTTTTTTTAAAGGGGAACAAATTTATAAATGACTAGCTGACCCGGTGCGCTTCGCAACCCCAATTAGAAGAAAGAAATAGTACTATCAAGTCTCACTTTGTGAATCTAATTGTAAATGTCTAATTTCATATTTCTGGGTCCATTATTATAGAAAATGCAAAATGTGTTCCTAATTTTAAATTTTTAGGTTTATTATTATAAAATATTCAAAAAGTACCATTGCAATAAGGAAATAGTACCATTGATTATCACTAAACCATAACCTTTTTAACCATTTTAGATTTGTATATCAATTCCTATATTATCAACTAATTTTGTTTCTATAATACTTAATATTTAATAAATTATCACAAAACCGAAACCGATCGGTTTTTAATTTTTTAAAACCGAAACCGCGGTTTTGAAATTCTTCGATTTTTTGGAAACTCTAGGTCCATTATTATAGGAAATTCAAAAAAGTACCATTAGAATATATACATATATAAAGTACCAAAAATCCACCACTTGTGGTTTCCCACTCACTCGGGTCCATATAAGCTTAATTTCATGGCTTTAGGTTCATTGGTGAAGAAATTACAAAAAGTACCATTCGAATAAAGAAAAAGTACCAAAAAGCACCCACTTGTAGTTTCCCACTCACTCGGTTCCATATAAGCTTTATTTCATGTTTCTAGGTTCATTGGTGAAGAAAATTTACAAAAAGTACCAATCGAATAAAGAAAAAGTACCACAAAGTGTCCCCTAGAATTCTCACTTACTTATTACCATATATGCTTAATTTCATGTTTCTAAGTTCATTGTTATAGAAAATTCAAAAAAGTACCATTAGAATAAACAAAAAGTACCAAAAAGTCTCCCCCTAGAATTCTCACTCACTTAGGACCATATATGCTTAACTTCATATTTCTATGTCCATTATTACAGAAAATTCAAAAAGTACCATTAGAATATAGAAAAAGTACCAAAAAGCGGTCACTTGTAGATTCCCACTCACTCCGGTCCATTTAAGCTTAATTTCATGTTTTTAGGTTCATTGGTGAAGAAATTACAAAAAGTACCATTCGAATAAAGAAAAAGTGCCACAAAGTCTCCCCCCTAGAATTCTCACTCACTTAGGACCATATATGTTTAATTTCATGTTTCTAAGTCCATTGTTATAGAAATTTCAAAAAAGTACCATTAGAAGAACAAAAAAGTACCAATAGTTCAGTTCACACATTTTGGTATCTAAATATTATCCCCTATTCCTAACACTAACTTCACTCAGATACATATCAACTAACTTTAATGTCGATAACTGAAATAATTTAAAATGTTAAAAAGTACCATTAGGAGAAAAGTACCAATTTGCCTTTTCTTCCTTGAACACCCCTCAAGTTTGAAATTTAAAAATATTTCATTTTGCCAAAATTGTTTATGCTACAGGCATGTCTCAAAATATTAAAATCTATGTTAATGTGCCCAGGAATAAATATGTTTTAAAAAAAGTACCAAACTGTTTACCCAGGAATAAATTTGGCCCAATATGTATGAGTCCAGGAACCAACGTTAAAAAAATTATCAAAATTGGCTTAATAATTTCAAATATAATGTATTTTCCCGATTTCATCCCCTTTTTGGTACCTTTTTTATCCCCATTGAGGTGGTACAATTTTATTCAAATAAATTTCTGTAACGTGGTGGGAGCTCATAATAAAATATTCGTATGTCTATGTCAAATTATAGAAAAACATATTTTATGAAAAAGTACCAAAAATAAACACAATTTTTATTTTAAGGGTTCGAATTTCCAAAAAGTACCAAACTTATATTTTTTATTTTTTGATAAGTAAAGAATACGATTTAAAATTTGATTCTATGTTTAATGGTTTAAAAAATACATAGGGTGCCAAAAAAGTTCCAAAATACAGTTTTTACCCGTTTTTTCCCCTAAAAGTTTCGAATTTCGAAAAAGTACGAAACACCTGTCAGCTTATTTTTTGAATGGAGTAACATGCAATTTTAAGTTTTTTTGTATCTTTATTAGTTTTTAAGATATAAGGTTACCGAACCGTTTACCCGTTTTTATCCTTTTTTACCCCCTAAACGTTCGAATTTCCAAAAATCCCTTCTTATCGGATCGTTTTGGGGAGGGAGAAACCCACAGTTAAAATTTCATGATTCTAGCTTCAGTCGTTTGGGCTGTGCGATGATGAATCAGTCAGTCAGTCAGTAACGGTACTCTTTTATATACACATATGGCCAAAATAATAAGTACGTGTGATTTTTCCGCATCTTTTGATGAATTAAAAATCTATATTTATTTTAAATGAATTATTATGTATATATTTAGTTAGTTTATGTTATGTTTCACATAAAAGACAATCACTTATCCCCTTATAACATAAACTAAATTTTTTATGAAATGAAAAATAAAATAACTTCATAAAATTGGTGGACAAAATAATAAGTACACTGTGTAAATCCTTAAATTAAAAGTTATAGTTGAATATTATTTGTTTTATTTTTATTAGTTTTATTAATATCTAGTGTATCCTTCATTATTTTTAATAATTTAGTGGACTCTTCTTGGCACACTGCTAATTAGTTTACGACAGGTATCCAAAGGTATTTCGCACCACGTTTTATTTTAACAAAATCACAAAATTGACCTTTGTTTTGAAATGTTTGCTTACTTTTTCTATGTTTCAACTCCCCCTAAAGGTTTTCAATTGGGTTTAGATCCGGTGACTGACATGGCCAGGAGACTTACACTATTTTCACAAGTTTCCCTACCCGTTTCTGGTTTAAGAGCATTTTGGACAAAAAACAGTGACCTATCCAGATATTTACCTTGAATATCCTCTAGGTAAATTTCTGCCAATATGTGATATCTGCTCGAACCGTCCGGGGAAGACTATAGCGTGCTACTTTACAGGATAAAATAGCCAGAGAAGTTCCTGTGCTTCGGAACAAAAATATTATGGGAAGTCAGTCAGTCGCAAAAAAAGTTATTTGAGTTGTGCGAACCATCAGGTGGGAAGAAGTTGCATAATATCTTGTGGAGCGACGAAATAAAAATAAATTTGTTTGGAAATGATGACGGTCGTAATGTGCGTCGTCCCCAGGGTAAGGAATTTACGCCTCGTTATACAAAAAAGACCGTCAAGCTCGGTGGTGCCAACATTATGGTATTCTGAAATTTCTCGACGTATGATGTTGATCCTATTTATCGTATTACCGATATTATAACACGTTTTGAATGCAAATATTTTTTTGTATTGCCATACGCTGAAGAAATCGTGCCGCTTATATGGGTTTTCCAGTAGGATAATGACCCAAAACACACATCCTGCTATGTTGAAGATTAGTTCCGTGAAAATAGTATAAGTCTCCTAGTCTGATCAAGTCAGTCACCGGATTTAAATCCAATTGAAAACCTTTAGGGGGAGTTGAAACACAGAATAAGTAAGCAAACATTTCAAAACAAAGGTCAATAATGGTCAATTTATTGATTTTGTTAAAAAAAAAACGTGGTATGAAATCCCTTTGGATACCTGTCGTAAACTAATTAGGAGTTTGCCAAGAAGAGTCAACTAAATTATTAAAAATAATGAAGGATACAGTAGATATTAATAAAACTAATAAATATAAAACAAATAAAATTTAATCGTAACATTTAATTTAAGGATTTACACAATGTACTTATTATTTTGGCCACCAATTTTATGAAGTTTTTTTATTTTTCATTTCATAAAAAATTTAGTTTATGTTATTAGGGTATAAGTGATTGCTGTTTATGTTAAACATAACATAAACTATAAATATAAATATAATAATAATAATTCATTTAAAATAAATATAGATTTTTAATTCATCAAAAGATGCGGAAAAATTTCATGTACTTATTGTTTCGGACATATGTGTATATAAATTTCTAACTTTTTTAGATATTTACATAAAGTCTATTAAAGACCCTCGATAAGTTTTGATTTACTAAGTAACACATTACATTATTATATTATTTGACTGGAAATGACGGAAAGTAGTTTCTTTATAAAAACCTATGCATTACGTTTGAAAAAGAACTACGATTACGATAGTTTTTCTAAAAATGGATAAATTTAAGAATATATTTTATTTTCTGTTTCAATCCACTGTTTCAAAAAATTGAAATTTTGTATTCAACTTTCATTTAAGCCATCATAATGCATAATGTGTGGATTTTGATTTTTCTTTACTTCTACATGGTACATGCAACATACACATGCATTGAATTAAAGACTGACTGAATGATGATGGTGGATGCATGATGGGCACCATGGAATTTATTTATTTTTTGTCATTTGTTTCCAATTACTTAGTCATTCCCCCATGTGCTTAAAATTGTACATGCTGACAATTATATATAAATCAACTAAATAACAAAACAGAAGCAAAAGCTAAACAGTCTACAACATTTTGAATATCACTACACACAGCCACAATAAGGGAAAAGGGCGGTATTATATTTACGCATTCTTATATCTTCTCCGTTGTTTCTTTAGTATTTGCTTTTACTTTTTATACTCTACACCATGAGTGATAAGGATAAGTTTGTCATTCCGTTTGTAATTTCTTGAATTTTCATTTGCGACCTCATATAGTAAATATATGCTGATCCTTAGAGATATGGAAGTTAATATGAAATCAAATTTCCGCAGATAGACGTTCGAGATTGTTTTTTTTGTAATGTTTTCTAATATATCACGGATACTAAGTTCTGTATGTAAATAAATTTTACAAAAAAATATTTCTAATGAATAAATCGATTTTTCTCCAAAACAAAAATTAATTCCTCTCCTACTAAGGAGAAGGGTATATGAGATTCGTCACTGCCGAATATGGTACTCTTACTTGTTAATTTTATTTTTATTTAATAGATGCAACTTAAAGCACAATCAACAACGCGTTAAAAAATACTATTTTTATTACATTGAACACTAACACATTCTTGTGATTTTATGAATTTTCAAAAGTCAGTGTTCATTTTTAATAATAAACGCATTTTTCTGTTTTATAAAAACGACAAATGAGTGCCTTCATCAAGGCATTCTTAAATTTGTATATACATATATAGTGAGTCTATAGACTCACTCACTTATACATACAGTAATATAAAAGTCACATACATACGTATGTATGTATGAATGCATTTGTATGAGTGTTTTAAGTCAACCGAAATATGCATCAACATCCCAGCGCAACAGCTTCACTCTTACTTATTTCATGCTTGACAAATTCGACAAGAAATCCTTTGAATTTATCACAGACACACGGTGTTTGGAATATCCGCATGTTCTCTTCTATATGTATGAGTTCTTACAGTTGTAGCGTATGTACGACTTCAGTTTATTTTATTTACAAACATGTGTTGGAGCTAGGGTTTCCAGATAACAAAAGTCAAATAACTGGACCATGAGAAAAATTTAACTGGATTTTTAAAAAATAACTGGACAATTTAAAAATGCGCTTATAGTTCAAAAGAGTTAAATTTTATTTAAGTTTTTTACAAAAATAAAGAAACGTTAAATTCAGTCCTACATACATATCGTCACCTAAAATGCAAAACAACGTATCGTCAAAAAGTTCGAAGTTGATTTTATTATTGATTACGATTTACATCATCATATTACATATGTGTAAAAAATTTTAAACTTTAACTTTCTAAAATAACCAAATTATAACCAAAATTCAAACAACGTAACATGATTTTCTTAAACAAAATAACGTTAATGCTTTGAGTAATTAATTAATAAATAGTATTTTACCCTATTTTAGGTAGTTTCCTTATATTGTTTAATAAATCTGTTGCAATAGAATTTTTTTGGCCATCTTTATGAACATTTAATAAGTACATTTTTTAATTTAAATATCTTTAAAAACTCCTTTTGTATTTAAGATTTTATTTTTTCATACAAATTTATATTGATGATACGTTATTTAAGTTTTAGAAAACATTAATTCAAAATAACGTAAGACGCATATCATAAAAGAAAAGTGTACTTTTTTATAGAATATATTTCTAGTTTTATTGTAATCCAAATTTTAAAATTTTGTTTCCATATCACAATTGAGAGAATCCATATCAAAACGGACAGAAAACTGCTATTTTTGGATTTGACATCTTCGATTTTAATCAAAATTACCACACATATTACGGTTCCAAAGGACTCCTCAAATCAATCATCGGAAACCCTTTCCACTTCAAAAATATCGCGATTTGAAAATTTAAAAATTTGTTAAAATTATATCCAACATAATGTTTGATTCCATTTTAAATGCAAAGATATTGCCCTTAAAATTGTGTAAATAAAATTGTTTACTTTCAAAAGGTTAAAGATTAATTTTCGTAGTAATGGTAAAAATATCAAAGATCGCAGTGTTAAAAATTAAAAAAAAAACATTATCTTGCGGCAAAAGCAACATGTCGTCAATTATATTTGATATTTCTAAAACTTTGGAAGCTTTGATAAGTTATCCCACGATAAAAGGGATTGTTTTAAATTTAAAAAATAAATTTTGTTGTAAAGCGATTCGTCTCCGAAATCATATCATTGCTCTAAGTACGCAATATAATTTTTTTAAAAATTGATTTGCTTCTAATTGTAAACGTTTTGTTCCGAAAGATGAAATCTTTTTTAAAATAGTTACAACTTTGCTTCCATATTTTAACCGATTTTTAAGGCAATTCAAAAGATTACTCACTGTACAGTTCTATAATAGTAAATGAATCACTTTCTAATACAAATACAACTGACTATACATTTGCAATCACAATTGTATAAATTTTCAAATATTTCTGTACAAAATATTAATTAATAAAAAATATTATTAATAAAAAAAATATTTTGCAAAATGAAAGAAATTATTTTTTAACTGGACAAATTGTGTTTTAGCTGGAAACTGGACAAGACACAAAAAACTGGACAATCCAGGCCATTCCAGGCCGTCTGGCAACCCTAGTTGGAGCTGCAGCCCCATGTACATCCATTCGTAGAAATACATATTTCTCATATTATGAGAATAAAATTTTTTTGGGATGTTATAAAAAACAGAATTTAAACGAATTTCTTCATTCATCAAACAACTGTTTATATTACTTTCTAATGTGACGCAACTAGAACAATAAAGAGAACACTGAAAGGTCAAAATTTTCAATATTTTGAATTTCTAATGGAAAGATAGCGAAATATTACATATTTTTGGGCCAATTTTAATGAAACTTAAGAAAAATATAAAATGAAATCTAGTATTTACAATAATAGCACAAAAATGGAAATTAACCCTTAAGGGCACTTGGGGTCAAAATGACTGTGTTTTTCGTGATTTTAAAAGTTCAGGGTCATTTGGATTTGGAAGGGTTAATTTCCATTTTTGTGCTATTATTGTAAATACTAGATTTCATTTTATATTTTTCTTAAGTTTCATTAAAATCGGCCCAAAAATTTATAATATTTCGCTATCTTTCCATTAGAAATTCCAAATATTGAAAATTTTGAATTTTGACCTTCAGTATTTAAGGGTTAACGTTTTCCGATTTTATGAAAACTTTCAGACTATATTTAAAAGAACTATTTTCACATTTTTATTCCCTATTATGTTGTTAATAAATCCATGTGATGATCAAAAAATTCTGAAATTTGTTTAACAAAATTTGAAATTGGAGTTCTGAAACTGCCGCTATAAAAATATTTTTTTGGTTATACCTGCGAATTGATTATATTCGCAAGTAATTGGATATATTTTAAGTACACAGAAAAAAAAAATTCATAATTGGAATGAATTTTGTAATAAATATTATTAATCGAACTTGACTTTTTTTTCCCAAACTTTTTTCATTCAGATTAAGAACATGTTCATAAATATTATAAAATTGTTCATGACGGAAATTTTTGCTTTTTTTGCATAAATTTAATAATATTTTATAATAAATTGCATTATAATTGCATTATCTAATGAATTAATTCAAAACTATTTGCATAATAGCCATATATTGGCCAATATTTTAAGATGAATCAGCAATATCTGAAAATTAAAAATATGTTTCATTAAACATAATAAAATATAAATAAACATTGAGCATATCATCCCCTTAAAAAGATTTAATCAATTTCGCGCATATTTGCTCATTTTGTAGCTGAAAATCATAAAAATAAATAAAAAATTTTCCAAGGAAAATTTCAAACATTTTTCAACAACATAAAAATATAAATGAAATTGAAATCATATTTTTCAAGCCTTCTAGATTTAATTTGACTATTAACAAAATCTTGATATTTAAGAAATTATTTATAAATGTTATGAATTGAAATCAATGAAATCAAATCATAATATTTATGTTGAAACTTTTTTCTGTGTAAGAATAAACTTTTGTTTTAAAATTTCTCAAAATATGTTAATTTTGTTCCTACATTTCTTGTTCTAATGGCCGGAGACACGTTAATGTCCTGGCGATTTTTTAATAACTTTAACATTTTTTAAGTCTTTTACGTCTTATTAGAACGACAATTACATACACATTTCGAATCTTTTAAATTAAATTGCAAAAGTAATTATTTAATGCCAAAATTAAAAAAAAAAAAACTGAAAAAAAATCATTTTTCCCCTTGTAAATGCACCTCAAAACTAAATCAATAGTCGGCACGGGTCTTTCTTAGAACAAACATATTTTTAATATCTTAAAGTATATTTGGTGAAGTTTATATAAGATTCAGCACAGTTGTATAGCACTCTTACTAGTTAAAAGTAAAATGCATTCTTTATACCTTCTGTGTGGGCGGAAAGATGACAGTGAAGTGTTTGAGTTTGTTTTTTTCACCCAGGGAAGAAGGGGCATTTTGGTTACGTACACAATACAAGACGTATGTTTATTTGACATTTACTGACGCTTCATGGATCACACAATACTCGTCTCATTTAGGATGTGGTGTTGTTTTGTCAAGCTAATTTAAGACCATGCTATATAATTATAAGCATAATTAAGGGGTTGGGAAAAATTACATACAAAACAAAACTCATATATTTATATATAATTTTCTGATACTTGAAAGATATCTTTCAGAAACAGAAAAAACTTACACATGCTCGAAAAAGATCAAAAGTATTTCATCTACAAATTAAGACCAAATAGAGTTACCTTATACTTTTTATTTGAATTTTATCTGTATTTATCTCATTTACCTCTTTATTTATTAGCGGTGATTGCAACACTTTGGAAATTAAATATAGATTTACATGGCAATTAAATTTAACATTTTCAATTGTTCTCGCCGAGTAAAACCAATTAAAAAACATTAATACCATTTAATTTAAAGTGTATTGATTGTAAAGGGTCATATTAAATCATTTAATTGTAGGAGTGTGTCTTGTTCTAGCATTTATCTAAAGTAGCTTTACGTCAATTTCAAATTGTTATAACGTTTGTAACCAAATTATATACATAAATACAAAAATAATTTAAATTCAAAATCAAAATATAAGTTCATCATACTTATATTTTCTGCTTAATATTAATTGTAATAACCTAATATTGTATTTATTTTCTTTTCAGATTTCAGCAGCGATTGAAAGCCAAAATACAATCCAATTTCCACAAAACACAAAATCAGCGAAACTTAAATGGCATTTCAAAAGACAACAACTACAAATATATACAAGGGAGATGTGTGGCCTTTTACCAGAATAGTGTATAAATATCATTGCGTATCAAAAATGTTCTCCTATAGCAATAACCAAATTCAGTTTCTTTAAAGATTTTTAGAATATAATATGTTGATAAAGTTTTTTTATGTTTTTCTTTGTTCAATTTATTTGTGTTTTGAAATTTCTATCAATAGAAATGACCCAAAATTTAAGAAGGTGGGTTTGTGAAACATATCCCCTAATTTGCGTAAATGGGAGACTTAATGTTTAAATGATTATCCTTATTATATATTTTTATTTGTAATGTAAAAATCAAAAGTTATGAAATGCAAATATTAAATTTATTGTTTATTTATTCAAAATAATAAAGATATTGTTTAAACATTATTTTATTAATACTAACTAGTACATTATTTGGAATTCGTCGAAATAAAAGTAAGTAACACAAAGCTAAACAAAACAACTTATTACATCTTTAAAACCAAGAAGCATGGCACCTTGCTTAAAATACTGCTCGATAGTCCATCTTAAATGGAGAAAATTAAGATATTAACTGTTTTATATGTAGCTATAAGGAGCATTGTTAGAAGCTGTTGGCCTTGTCAATATCATTTTCAAAGTTCAATATCTCGGAACGTAGATGAGATATTAAGTTGAAAGTTTCACTACGGAGGAGGTCGAAAAGAGGACAAAAATAAAACTTATACTTTTGATGTCCATTGTCATGTCCACTATTAAAATTTAAATAACACGCTATTTACGCCTTAAAATCATAACACCTAAGGGGCGTGGCACCTTGCTTAAAATGCTGCTCGATAGTCCATCTTAATTGCAATAAAGCGTATACCTTTAATTTCCATTGTCATGTCCACTATTAAAATTTTAATAAAACGCTAATTACGCCTTAAAATCATAACGCTTAAGGGGCGTGGCACCTTGCTTAAAATGCTGCTCGATAGTCCATCTTAATTGCTCCTAGCGTACAAAATTTCAGTATCCTAGCTAAGCTAGAACCAACAAAATAATGACCCGAATGTAGCTTTAAGAAAACCAATCAATATTTTTGAAAAAACAATATTTACAAATTTTTGTAAAACACCAGGAGAACATAATTAAATAGTAGGTGGATTCCTGCTAACTATTATTTTCAACGCTTAATATCTCAGAAACTAGTAGAGATAATGAGCTGGAAGTCGCACCATAGTGTAGGTTGAAATCAGGACTTCAACATAGACTTTACTTTTACCGCCCACTGCCACGCCCACTTCAAGTATTTAAGGAATTTATCATAAACACCTTTCGTTTTCGGAAACTAATAGGCGTGACACTTTTCTGAAAATACAGCTCGATAGCCCATCTTAATTACTTTTAGTACTCCAACTTTTAAGGTTCTACCTTTTCTGGAAATTAAGATATTAAGCGTTTTACATGCAGCTATAAGGAGCGTTGTTAGAAGCTGTTGGCCTTGTCGATATCATTTTCAAAGGTCAATATCTCGGAACGTAGAGGAGATATTACGTTGGAAGTTTCACTACGGAGGAGGTCGAAAAGAGGAGAACAATAAAGCTTATACTTTTAATTTCCATTGTCATGTCCACTATTAAAATTTTAATAAAACGCTATTTACGCCTTAAAATCATAACGCTTAAGGGGCGTGGCACTTTGTTTAAAATGTTTTGAAAACACATATCGATAGCCGATCTTAATTGCTTCTAGTTCTCCAAATTTTAAGGTTCTACCTTTGCAGAAAATTAAGTTACTAACTGTTTTATATGTAGCTATAAGGAGCATTGTTAGAAGCTGTTGGCCTTGTCAATATCATTTTCAAAGTTCAATATCTCGGAACGTAGATGAGATATTAAGTTGAAAGTTTCACTACGGAGGAGGTCGAAAAGAGGACAAAAATAAAACTTATACTTTTGATGTCCATTGTCATGTCCACTATTAAAATTTAAATAACACGCTATTTACGCCTTAAAATCATAACACCTAAGGGGCGTGGCACCTTGCTTAAAATGCTGCTCGATAGTCCATCTTAATTGCTCCTAGCGTACAAAATTTCAGTATCCTAGCTAAGCTAGAACCAACAAAATAATGACCCGAATGTAGCTTTAAGAAAACCAATATTTTTGAAAAAACAATATTTACAAATTTTTGTAAAACACCAGGAGAACATAATTAAATAGTAGGTGGATTCCTGCTAACTATTATTTTCAACGCTTAATATCTCAGAAATTAGTAGAGATAATGAGCTGAAAGTCGCACCATAGTGTAGGTTGAAATCAGGACTTCAACATAGGCTTTACTTTTACCGCCCACTGCCACGCCCACATCAAGTATTTAAGGAATTTATCATAAACACCTTTCGTTTTCGGAAACTAGTAGGCGTGACACTTTTCTGAAAATACAGCTCGATAGCCCATCTTAATTTCTTTTAGTACTCCAACTTTTAAGGTTCTACCTTTTCTGGAAATTATGATATTAAGCGTTTTACATGCAGCTATAAGGAGCGTTGTTAGAAGCTGTTGGCCTTGTCGATATCATTTTCAAAGGTCAATATCTCGGAACGTAGAGGAGATATTACGTTGGAAGTTTCACTACGGAGGAGGTCGAAAAGAGGAGAACAATAAAGCTTATACTTTTAATTTCCATTGTCATGTCCACTATTAAAATTTTAATAAAACGCTATTTACGCCTTAAAATCATAACGCTTAAGGGGCGTGGCACTTTGTTTAAAATGTTTTGAAAACACATATCGATAGCCGATCTTAATTGCTTCTAGTTCTCCAAATTTTAAGGTTCTACCTTTGCAGAAAATTAAGATATTAACTGTTTTATATGTAGCTATAAGGAGCGTTGTTAGAAGCTGTTGGCCTTGTCGATATCATTTTCAAAGGTCAATATCTCGTAACGTAGAGGAGATGTTACGTTGGAAGTTTCACTACGGAGGAGGTCGAAAAGAGGAGAACAATAAAGCGTATACCTTTAATTTCCATTGTCATGTCCACTATTAAAATTTTAATAAAACGCTAATTACGCCTTAAAATCATAACGCTTAAGGGGCGTGGCACCTTGCTTAAAATGCTGCTCGATAGTCCATCTTAATTGCTCCTAGCGTACAAAATTTCAGTATCCTAGCTAAGCTAGAACCAACAAAATAATGACCCGAATGTAGCTTTAAGAAAACCAATATTTTTGAAAAAACAATATTTACAAATTTTTGTAAAACACCAGGAGAACATAATTAAATAGTAGGTGGATTCCTGCTAACTATTATTTTCAACGCTTAATATCTCAGAAACTAGTAGAGATAATGAGCTGAAAGTCGCACCATAGTGTAGGTTGAAATCAGGACTTCAACATAGGCTTTACTTTTACCGCCCACTGCCACGCCCACTTCAAGTATTTAAGGAATTTATCATAAACACCTTTCGTTTTCGGAAACTAATAGGCGTGGCGCTTTTCTGAAAATACAGCTCGATAGCCCATCTTAATTACTTTTAGTACTCCAACTTTTAAGGTTCTACCTTTTCTGGAAATTAAGATATTAAGCGTTTTACATGCAGCTATAAGGAGCGTTGTTAGAAGCTGTTGGCCTTGTCGATATCATTTTCAAAGGTCAATGTCTCGGAACGTAGAGGAGATATTACATTGAAAGTTTCACTACGGAGAAGGTCGAAAAGAGGAGAACAATAAAGCTTATACTTTTAATTTCCGTTGTCATGTCCACTATTAAAATTTTAATAAAACGGTATTTACGCCTTAAAAACATAACGCTTAAGGGGCGTGGCACTTTGTTTAAAATGTTTTGAAAACACATATCGATAGCCGATCTTAATTGCTTCTTGTTCTCCAAATTTTAAGGTTCTACCTTTGCAGAAAATTAAGATATTAACTGTTTTATATGTAGCTATAAGGAGCGTTGTTAGAAGCTGTTGGCCTTGTCGATATCATTTTCAAAGGTCAATATCTCGGAACGTAGAGGAGATATTACGTTGAAAGTTTCACTACGGAGGAGGTCGAAAAGAAGAGAACAATAATGCGTATACCTTTAATTTCCATTGTCATGTCCACTATTAAAATTTTAATAAAACGCTAATTACGCCTTAAAATCATAACGCTTAAGGGGCGTGGCACCTTGCTTAAAATGCTGCTCGATAGTCCATCTTAATTGCTCCTAGCGTACAAAATTTCAGTATCCTAGCTAAGCTAGAACCAACAAAATAATGACCCGAATGTAGCTTTAAGAAAACCAATATTTTTGAAAAAACAATATTTACAAATTTTTGTAAAACACCAGGAGAACATAATTAAATAGTAGGTGGATTCCTGCTAACTATTATTTTCAACGCTTAATATCTCAGAAACTAGTAGAGATAATGAGCTGGAAGTCTCACCATAGTGTAGGTTGAAATCATGACTTCAACATAGGCTTTACTTTTACTGCCCACTGCCACGCCCACTTCAAGTATTTAAGGAATTTATCATAAACACCTTTCGTTTTCGGAAACTAATAGGCGTGGCGCTTTTCTGAAAATACAGCTCGATAGCCCATCTTAATTACTTTTAGTACTCCAACTTTTAAGGTTCTACCTTTTCTGGAAATTAAGATATTAAGCGTTTTACATGCAGCTATAAGGAGCGTTGTTAGAAGCTGTTGGCCTTGTCGATATCATTTTCAAAGGTCAATATCTCGGAACGTAGAGGAGATATTACGTTGAATGTTTCACTACGGAGAAGGTCGAAAAGAGGAGAACAATAAAGCTTATACTTTTAATTTCCATTGTCATGTCCACTATTAAAATTTTAATAAAACGCTATTTACGCCTTAAAATCATAACGCTTAAGGGGCGTGGCACTTTGTTTAAAATGTTTTGAAAACACATATCGATAGCCGATCTTAATTGCTTCTTGTTCTCCAAATTTTAAGGTTCTACCTTTGCAGAAAATTAAGATATTAACTGTTTTATATGTAGCTATAAGGAGCGTTGTTAGAAGCTGTTGGCCTTGTCGATATCATTTTCAAAGGTCAATATCTCGGAACGTAGAGGAGATATTACGTTGAAAGTTTCACTACGGAGGAGGTCGAAAAGAGGAGAACAATAAAGCGCATACCTTTAATTTCCATTGTCATGTCCACTATTAAAATTTTAATAAAACGCTAATTACGCCTTAAAATCATAACGCTTAAGGGGCGTGGCACCTTGCTTAAAATGCTGCTCGATAGTCCATCTTAATTGCTCCTAGCGTACAAAATTTCAGTATCCTAGCTAAGCTAGAACCAACAAAATAATGACCCGAATGTAGCTTTAAGAAAACCAATATTTTTGAAAAAACAATATTTACAAATTTTTGTAAAACACCAGGAGAACATAATTAAATAGTAGGTGGATTCCTGCTAACTATTATTTTCAACGCTTAATATCTCAGAAACTAGTAGAGATAATGAGCTGGAAGTCTCACCATAGTGTAGGTTGAAATCAGGACTTCAACATAGGCTTTACTTTTACCGCCCACTGCCACGCCCACTTCAAGTATTTAAGGAATTTATCATAAACACCTTTCGTTTTCGGAAACTAATAGGCGTGGCGCTTTTCTGAAAATACAGCTCGATAGCCCATCTTAATTACTTTTAGTACTCCAACTTTTAAGGTTCTACCTTTTCTGGAAATTAAGATATTAAGCGTTTTACATGCAGCTATAAGGAGCGTTGTTAGAAGCTGTTGGCCTTGTCGATATCATTTTCAAAGGTCAATATCTCGGAACGTAGAGGAGATATTACGTTGGAAGTTTCACTACGGAGGAGGTCGAAAAGAGGAGAACAATAAAGCTTATACTTTTAATTTCCATTGTCATGTCCACTATTAAAATTTTAATAAAACGCTATTTACGCCTTAAAATCATAACGCTTAAGGGGCGTGGCACTTTGTTTAAAATGTTTTGAAAACACATATCGATAGCCGATCTTAATTGCTTCTAGTTCTCCAAATTTTAAGGTTCTACCTTTGCAGAAAATTAAGTTATTAACTGTTTTATATGTAGCTATAAGGAGCATTGTTAGAAGCTGTTGGCCTTGTCAATATCATTTTCAAAGTTCAATATCTCGGAACGTAGATGAGATATTAAGTTGAAAGTTTCACTACGGAGGAGGTCGAAAAGAGGACAAAAATAAAACTTATACTTTTGATGTCCATTGTCATGTCCACTATTAAAATTTAAATAACACGCTATTTACGCCTTAAAATCATAACACCTAAGGGGCGTGGCACCTTGCTTAAAATGCTGCTCGATAGTCCATCTTAATTGCTCCTAGCGTACAAAATTTCAGTATCCTAGCTAAGCTAGAACCAACAAAATAATGACCCGAATGTAGCTTTAAGAAAACCAATATTTTTGAAAAAACAATATTTACAAATTTTTGTAAAACACCAGGAGAACATAATTAAATAGTAGGTGGATTCCTGCTAACTATTATTTTCAACGCTTAATATCTCAGAAATTAGTAGAGATAATGAGCTGAAAGTCGCACCATAGTGTAGGTTGAAATCAGGACTTCAACATAGGCTTTACTTTTACCGCCCACTGCCACGCCCACATCAAGTATTTAAGGAATTTATCATAAACACCTTTCGTTTTCGGAAACTAGTAGGCGTGACACTTTTCTGAAAATACAGCTGGATAGCCCATCTTAATTTCTTTTAGTACTCCAACTTTTAAGGTTCTACCTTTTCTGGAAATTAAGATATTAAGCGTTTTACATGCAGCTATAAGGAGCGTTGTTAGAAGCTGTTGGCCTTGTCGATATCATTTTCAAAGGTCAATATCTCGGAACGTAGAGGAGATATTACGTTGGAAGTTTCACTACGGAGGAGGTCGAAAAGAGGAGAACAATAAAGCTTATACTTTTAATTTCCATTGTCATGTCCACTATTAAAATTTTAATAAAACGCTATTTACGCCTTAAAATCATAACGCTTAAGGGGCGTGGCACTTTGTTTAAAATGTTTTGAAAACACATATCGATAGCCGATCTTAATTGCTTCTAGTTCTCCAAATTTTAAGGTTCTACCTTTGCAGAAAATTAAGATATTAACTGTTTTATATGTAGCTATAAGGAGCGTTGTTAGAAGCTGTTGGCCTTGTCGATATCATTTTCAAAGGTCAATATCTCGTAACGTAGAGGAGATGTTACGTTGGAAGTTTCACTACGGAGGAGGTCGAAAAGAGGAGAACAATAAAGCGTATACCTTTAATTTCCATTGTCATGTCCACTATTAAAATTTTAATAAAACGCTAATTACGCCTTAAAATCATAACGCTTAAGGGGCGTGGCACCTTGCTTAAAATGCTGCTCGATAGTCCATCTTAATTGCTCCTAGCGTACAAAATTTCAGTATCCTAGCTAAGCTAGAACCAACAAAATAATGACCCGAATGTAGCTTTAAGAAAACCAATATTTTTGAAAAAACAATATTTACAAATTTTTGTAAAACACCAGGAGAACATAATTAAATAGTAGGTGGATTCCTGCTAACTATTATTTTCAACGCTTAATATCTCAGAAACTAGTAGAGATAATGAGCTGAAAGTCGCACCATAGTGTAGGTTGAAATCAGGACTTCAACATAGGCTTTACTTTTACCGCCCACTGCCACGCCCACTTCAAGTATTTAAGGAATTTATCATAAACACCTTTCGTTTTCGGAAACTAATAGGCGTGGCGCTTTTCTGAAAATACAGCTCGATAGCCCATCTTAATTACTTTTAGTACTCCAACTTTTAAGGTTCTACCTTTTCTGGAAATTAAGATATTAAGCGTTTTACATGCAGCTATAAGGAGCGTTGTTAGAAGCTGTTGGCCTTGTCGATATCATTTTCAAAGGTCAATATCTCGGAACGTAGAGGAGATATTACGTTGAATGTTTCACTACGAAGAAGGTCGAAAAGAGGAGAACAATAAAGCTTATACTTTTAATTTCCATTGTCATGTCCACTATTAAAATTTTAATAAAACGCTATTTACGCCTTAAAATCATAACGCTTAAGGGGCGTGGCACTTTGTTTAAAATGTGTTGAAAACACATATCGATAGCCGATCTTAATTGCTTCTTGTTCTCCAAATTTTAAGGTTCTACCTTTGCAGAAAATTAAGATATTAACTGTTTTATATGTAGCTATAAGGAGCGTTGTTAGAAGCTGTTGGCCTTGTCGATATCATTTTCAAAGGTCAATATCTCGGAACGTAGAGGAGATATTACGTTGGAAGTTTCACTACGGAGGAGGTCGAAAAGAGGAGAACAATAAAGCTTATACTTTTAATTTCCATTGTCATGTCCACTATTAAAATTTTAATAAAACGCTATTTACGCCTTAAAATCATAACGCTTAAGGGGCGTGGCACTTTGTTTAAAATGTTTTGAAAACACATATCGATAGCCGATCTTAATTGCTTCTAGTTCTCCAAATTTTAAGGTTCTACCTTTGCAGAAAATTAAGTTATTAACTGTTTTATATGTAGCTATAAGGAGCATTGTTAGAAGCTGTTGGCCTTGTCAATATCATTTTCAAAGTTCAATATCTCGGAACGTAGATGAGATATTAAGTTGAAAGTTTCACTACGGAGGAGGTCGAAAAGAGGACAAAAATAAAACTTATACTTTTGATGTCCATTGTCATGTCCACTATTAAAATTTAAATAACACGCTATTTACGCCTTAAAATCATAACACCTAAGGGGCGTGGCACCTTGCTTAAAATGCTGCTCGATAGTCCATCTTAATTGCTCCTAGCGTACAAAATTTCAGTATCCTAGCTAAGCTAGAACCAACAAAATAATGACCCGAATGTAGCTTTAAGAAAACCAATATTTTTGAAAAAACAATATTTACAAATTTTTGTAAAACACCAGGAGAACATAATTAAATAGTAGGTGGATTCCTGCTAACTATTATTTTCAACGCTTAATATCTCAGAAATTAGTAGAGATAATGAGCTGAAAGTCGCACCATAGTGTAGGTTGAAATCAGGACTTCAACATAGGCTTTACTTTTACCGCCCACTGCCACGCCCACATCAAGTATTTAAGGAATTTATCATAAACACCTTTCGTTTTCGGAAACTAGTAGGCGTGACACTTTTCTGAAAATACAGCTGGATAGCCCATCTTAATTTCTTTTAGTACTCCAACTTTTAAGGTTCTACCTTTTCTGGAAATTAAGATATTAAGCGTTTTACATGCAGCTATAAGGAGCGTTGTTAGAAGCTGTTGGCCTTGTCGATATCATTTTCAAAGGTCAATATCTCGGAACGTAGAGGAGATATTACGTTGGAAGTTTCACTACGGAGGAGGTCGAAAAGAGGAGAACAATAAAGCTTATACTTTTAATTTCCATTGTCATGTCCACTATTAAAATTTTAATAAAACGCTATTTACGCCTTAAAATCATAACGCTTAAGGGGCGTGGCACTTTGTTTAAAATGTTTTGAAAACACATATCGATAGCCGATCTTAATTGCTTCTAGTTCTCCAAATTTTAAGGTTCTACCTTTGCAGAAAATTAAGATATTAACTGTTTTATATGTAGCTATAAGGAGCGTTGTTAGAAGCTGTTGGCCTTGTCGATATCATTTTCAAAGGTCAATATCTCGTAACGTAGAGGAGATGTTACGTTGGAAGTTTCACTACGGAGGAGGTCGAAAAGAGGAGAACAATAAAGCGTATACCTTTAATTTCCATTGTCATGTCCACTATTAAAATTTTAATAAAACGCTAATTACGCCTTAAAATCATAACGCTTAAGGGGCGTGGCACCTTGTTTAAAATGCTGCTCGATAGTCCATCTTAATTGCTCCTAGCGTACAAAATTTCAGTATCCTAGCTAAGCTAGAACCAACAAAATAATGACCCGAATGTAGCTTTAAGAAAACCAATATTTTTGAAAAAACAATATTTACAAATTTTTGTAAAACACCAGGAGAACATAATTAAATAGTAGGTGGATTCCTGCTAACTATTATTTTCAACGCTTAATATCTCAGAAACTAGTAGAGATAATGAGCTGAAAGTCGCACCATAGTGTATGTTGAAATCAGGACTTCAACATAGGCTTTACTTTTACCGCCCACTGCCACGCCCACTTCAAGTATTTAAGGAATTTATCATAAACACCTTTCGTTTTCGGAAACTAATAGGCGTGGCGCTTTTCTGAAAATACAGCTCGATAGCCCATCTTAATTACTTTTAGTACTCCAACTTTTAAGGTTCTACCTTTTCTGGAAATTAAGATATTAAGCGTTTTACATGCAGCTATAAGGAGCGTTGTTAGAAGCTGTTGGCCTTGTCGATATCATTTTCAAAGGTCAATATCTCGGAACGTAGAGGAGATATTACGTTGAATGTTTCACTACGGAGAAGGTCGAAAAGAGGAGAACAATAAAGCTTATACTTTTAATTTCCATTGTCATGTCCACTATTAAAATTTTAATAAAACGCTATTTACGCCTTAAAATCATAACGCTTAAGGGGCGTGGCACTTTGTTTAAAATGTTTTGAAAACACATATCGATAGCCGATCTTAATTGCTTCTTGTTCTCCAAATTTTAAGGTTCTACCTTTGCAGAAAATTAAGATATTAACTGTTTTATATGTAGCTATAAGGAGCGTTGTTAGAAGCTGTTGGCCTTGTCGATATCATTTTCAAAGGTCAATATCTCGGAACGTAGAGGAGATATTACGTTGGAAGTTTCACTACGGAGGAGGTCGAAAAGAGGAGAACAATAAAGCTTATACTTTTAATTTCCATTGTCATGTCCACTATTAAAATTTTAATAAAACGCTATTTACGCCTTAAAATCATAACGCTTAAGGGGCGTGGCACTTTGTTTAAAATGTTTTGAAAACACATATCGATAGCCGATCTTAATTGCTTCTAGTTCTCCAAATTTTAAGGTTCTACCTTTGCAGAAAATTAAGTTATTAACTGTTTTATATGTAGCTATAAGGAGCATTGTTAGAAGCTGTTGGCCTTGTCAATATCATTTTCAAAGTTCAATATCTCGGAACGTAGATGAGATATTAAGTTGAAAGTTTCACTACGGAGGAGGTCGAAAAGAGGACAAAAATAAAACTTATACTTTTGATGTCCATTGTCATGTCCACTATTAAAATTTAAATAACACGCTATTTACGCCTTAAAATCATAACACCTAAGGGGCGTGGCACCTTGCTTAAAATGCTGCTCGATAGTCCATCTTAATTGCTCCTAGCGTACAAAATTTCAGTATCCTAGCTAAGCTAGAACCAACAAAATAATGACCCGAATGTAGCTTTAAGAAAACCAATATTTTTGAAAAAACAATATTTACAAATTTTTGTAAAACACCAGGAGAACATAATTAAATAGTAGGTGGATTCCTGCTAACTATTATTTTCAACGCTTAATATCTCAGAAATTAGTAGAGATAATGAGCTGAAAGTCGCACCATAGTGTAGGTTGAAATCAGGACTTCAACATAGGCTTTACTTTTACCGCCCACTGCCACGCCCACATCAAGTATTTAAGGAATTTATCATAAACACCTTTCGTTTTCGGAAACTAGTAGGCGTGACACTTTTCTGAAAATACAGCTGGATAGCCCATCTTAATTTCTTTTAGTACTCCAACTTTTAAGGTTCTACCTTTTCTGGAAATTAAGATATTAAGCGTTTTACATGCAGCTATAAGGAGCGTTGTTAGAAGCTGTTGGCCTTGTCGATATCATTTTCAAAGGTCAATATCTCGGAACGTAGAGGAGATATTACGTTGGAAGTTTCACTACGGAGGAGGTCGAAAAGAGGAGAACAATAAAGCTTATACTTTTAATTTCCATTGTCATGTCCACTATTAAAATTTTAATAAAACGCTATTTACGCCTTAAAATCATAACGCTTAAGGGGCGTGGCACTTTGTTTAAAATGTTTTGAAAACACATATCGATAGCCGATCTTAATTGCTTCTAGTTCTCCAAATTTTAAGGTTCTACCTTTGCAGAAAATTAAGATATTAACTGTTTTATATGTAGCTATAAGGAGCGTTGTTAGAAGCTGTTGGCCTTGTCGATATCATTTTCAAAGGTCAATATCTCGTAACGTAGAGGAGATGTTACGTTGGAAGTTTCACTACGGAGGAGGTCGAAAAGAGGAGAACAATAAAGCGTATACCTTTAATTTCCATTGTCATGTCCACTATTAAAATTTTAATAAAACGCTAATTACGCCTTAAAATCATAACGCTTAAGGGGCGTGGCACCTTGTTTAAAATGCTGCTCGATAGTCCATCTTAATTGCTCCTAGCGTACAAAATTTCAGTATCCTAGCTAAGCTAGAACCAACAAAATAATGACCCGAATGTAGCTTTAAGAAAACCAATATTTTTGAAAAAACAATATTTACAAATTTTTGTAAAACACCAGGAGAACATAATTAAATAGTAGGTGGATTCCTGCTAACTATTATTTTCAACGCTTAATATCTCAGAAACTAGTAGAGATAATGAGCTGAAAGTCGCACCATAGTGTAGGTTGAAATCAGGACTTCAACATAGGCTTTACTTTTACCGCCCACTGCCACGCCCACTTCAAGTATTTAAGGAATTTATCATAAACACCTTTCGTTTTCGGAAACTAATAGGCGTGGCGCTTTTCTGAAAATACAGCTCGATAGCCCATCTTAATTACTTTTAGTACTCCAACTTTTAAGGTTCTACCTTTTCTGGAAATTAAGATATTAAGCGTTTTACATGCAGCTATAAGGAGCGTTGTTAGAAGCTGTTGGCCTTGTCGATATCATTTTCAAAGGTCAATATCTCGGAACGTAGAGGAGATATTACGTTGAATGTTTCACTACGAAGAAGGTCGAAAAGAGGAGAACAATAAAGCTTATACTTTTAATTTCCATTGTCATGTCCACTATTAAAATTTTAATAAAACGCTATTTACGCCTTAAAATCATAACGCTTAAGGGGCGTGGCACTTTGTTTAAAATGTGTTGAAAACACATATCGATAGCCGATCTTAATTGCTTCTTGTTCTCCAAATTTTAAGGTTCTACCTTTGCAGAAAATTAAGATATTAACTGTTTTATATGTAGCTATAAGGAGCGTTGTTAGAAGCTGTTGGCCTTGTCGATATCATTTTCAAAGGTCAATATCTCGGAACGTAGAGGAGATATTACGTTGAAAGTTTCACTACGGAGGAGGTCGAAAAGAGGAGAACAATAAAGCGCATACCTTTAATTTCCATTGTCATGTCCACTATTAAAATTTTAATAAAACGCTAATTACGCCTTAAAATCATAACGCTTAAGGGGCGTGGCACCTTGCTTAAAATGCTGCTCGATAGTCCATCTTAATTGCTCCTAGCGTACAAAATTTCAGTATCCTAGCTAAGCTAGAACCAACAAAATAATGACCCGAATGTAGCTTTAAGAAAACCAATATTTTTGAAAAAACAATATTTACAAATTTTTGTAAAACACCAGGAGAACATAATTAAATAGTAGGTGGATTCCTGCTAACTATTATTTTCAACGCTTAATATCTCAGAAACTAGTAGAGATAATGAGCTGAAAGTCGCACCATAGTGTAGGTTGAAATCAGGACTTCAACATAGGCTTTACTTTTACCGCCCACTGCCACGCCCACTTCAAGTATTTAAGGAATTTATCATAAACACCTTTCGTTTTCGGAAACTAATAGGCGTGGCGCTTTTCTGAAAATACAGCTCGATAGCCCATCTTAATTACTTTTAGTACTCCAACTTTTAAGGTTCTACCTTTTCTGGAAATTAAGATATTAAGCGTTTTACATGCAGCTACAAGGAGCGTTGTTAGAAGCTGTTGGCCTTGTCGATATCATTTTCAAAGGTCAATATCTCGGAACGTAGAGGAGATATTACATTGAAAGTTTCACTACGGAGAAGGTCGAAAAGAGGAGAACAATAAAGCTTATACTTTTAATTTCCGTTGTCATGTCCACTATTAAAATTTTAATAAAACGGTATTTACGCCTTAAAAACATAACGCTTAAGGGGCGTGGCACTTTGTTTAAAATGTTTTGAAAACACATATCGATAGCCGATCTTAATTGCTTCTAGTTCTCCAAATTTTAAGGTTCTACCTTTGCAGAAAATTAAGTTATTAACTGTTTTATATGTAGCTATAAGGAGCATTGTTAAAAGCTGTTGGCCTTGTCAATATCATTTTCAAAGTTCAATATCTCGGAACGTAGATGAGATATTAAGTTGAAAGTTTCACTACGGAGGAGGTCGAAAAGAGGACAAAAATAAAACTTATACTTTTGATGTCCATTGTCATGTCCACTATTAAAATTTAAATAACACGCTATTTACGCCTTAAAATCATAACACCTAAGGGGCGTGGCACCTTGCTTAAAATGCTGCTCGATAGTCCATCTTAATTGCTCCTAGCGTACAAAATTTCAGTATCCTAGCTAAGCTAGAACCAACAAAATAATGACCCGAATGTAGCTTTAAGAAAACCAATATTTTTGAAAAAACAATATTTACAAATTTTTGTAAAACACCAGGAGAACATAATTAAATAGTAGGTGGATTCCTGCTAACTATTATTTTCAACGCTTAATATCTCAGAAACTAGTAGAGATAATGAGCTGGAAGTCTCACCATAGTGTAGGTTGAAATCAGGACTTCAACATAGGCTTTCCTTTTACCGCCCACTGCCACGCCCACTTCAAGTATTTAAGGAATTTATCATAAACACCTTTCGTTTTCGGAAACTAATATGCGTGGCGCTTTTCTGAAAATACAGCTCGATAGCCCATCTTAATTACTTTTAGTACTCCAACTTTTAAGGTTCTACCTTTTCTGGAAATTAAGATATTAAGCGTTTTACATGCAGCTATAAGGAGCGTTGTTAGAAGCTGTTGGCCTTGTCGATATCATTTTCAAAGGTCAATATCTCGGAACGTAGAGGAGATATTACGTTGAATGTTTCACTACGGAGAAGGTCGTAAAGAGGAGAACAATAAAGCTTATACTTTTAATTTCCATTGTCATGTCCACTATTAAAATTTTAATAAAACGCTATTTACGCCTTAAAATCATAACGCTTAAGGGGCGTGGCACTTTGTTTAAAATGTTTTGAAAACACATATCGATAGCCGATCTTAATTGCTTCTTGTTCTCCAAATTTTAAGGTTCTACCTTTGCAGAAAATTAAGATATTAACTGTTTTATATGTAGCTATAAGGAGCGTTGTTAGAAGCTGTTGGCCTTGTCGATATCATTTTCAAAGGTCAATATCTCGGAACGTAGAGGAGATATTACGTTGAAAGTTTCACTACGGAGGAGGTCGAAAAGAGGAGAACAATAAAGCGCATACCTTTAATTTCCATTGTCATGTCCACTATTAAAATTTTAATAAAACGCTAATTACGCCTTAAAATCATAACGCTTAAGGGGCGTGGCACCTTGCTTAAAATGCTGCTCGATAGTCCATCTTAATTGCTCCTAGCGTACAAAATTTCAGTATCCTAGCTAAGCTAGAACCAACAAAATAATGACCCGAATGTAGCTTTAAGAAAACCAATATTTTTGAAAAAACAATATTTACAAATTTTTGTAAAACACCAGGAGAACATAATTAAATAGTAGGTGGATTCCTGCTAACTATTATTTTCAACGCTTAATATCTCAGAAACTAGTAGAGATAATGAGCTGGAAGTCTCACCATAGTGTAGGTTGAAATCAGGACTTCAACATAGGCTTTACTTTTACCGCCCACTGCCACGCCCACTTCAAGTATTTAAGGAATTTATCATAAACACCTTTCGTTTTCGGAAACTAATAGGCGTGGCGCTTTTCTGAAAATACAGCTCGATAGCCCATCTTAATTACTTTTAGTACTCCAACTTTTAAGGTTCTACCTTTTCTGGAAATTAAGATATTAAGCGTTTTACATGCAGCTATAAGGAGCGTTGTTAGAAGCTGTTGGCCTTGTCGATATCATTTTCAAAGGTCAATATCTCGGAACGTAGAGGAGATATTACGTTGAATGTTTCACTACGAAGAAGGTCGAAAAGAGGAGAACAATAAAGCTTATACTTTTAATTTCCATTGTCATGTCCACTATTAAAATTTTAATAAAACGCTATTTACGCCTTAAAATCATAACGCTTAAGGGGCGTGGCACTTTGTTTAAAATGTGTTGAAAACACATATCGATAGCCGATCTTAATTGCTTCTTGTTCTCCAAATTTTAAGGTTCTACCTTTGCAGAAAATTAAGATATTAACTGTTTTATATGTAGCTATAAGGAGCGTTGTTAGAAGCTGTTGGCCTTGTCGATATCATTTTCAAAGGTCAATATCTCGGAACGTAGAGGAGATATTACGTTGAAAGTTTCACTACGGAGGAGGTCGAAAAGAGGAGAACAATAAAGCGTATACCTTTAATTTCCATTGTCATGTCCACTATTAAAATTTTAATAAAACGCTAATTACGCCTTAAAATCATAACGCTTAAGGGGCGTGGCACCTTGCTTAAAATGCTGCTCGATAGTCCATCTTAATTGCTCCTAGCGTACAAAATTTCAGTATCCTAGCTAAGCTAGAACCAACAAAATAATGACCCGAATGTAGCTTTAAGAAAACCAATATTTTTGAAAAAACAATATTTACAAATTTTTGTAAAACACCAGGAGAACATAATTAAATAGTAGGTGGATTCCTGCTAACTATTATTTTCAACGCTTAATATCTCAGAAACTAGTAGAGATAATGAGCTGAAAGTCGCACCATAGTGTATGTTGAAATCAGGACTTCAACATAGGCTTTACTTTTACCGCCCACTGCCACGCCCACTTCAAGTATTTAAGGAATTTATCATAAACACCTTTCGTTTTCGGAAACTAATAGGCGTGGCGCTTTTCTGAAAATACAGCTCGATAGCCCATCTTAATTACTTTTAGTACTCCAACTTTTAAGGTTCTACCTTTTCTGGAAATTAAGATATTAAGCGTTTTACATGCAGCTATAAGGAGCGTTGTTAGAAGCTGTTGGCCTTGTCGATATCATTTTCAAAGGTCAATATCTCGGAACGTAGAGGAGATATTACGTTGAATGTTTCACTACGGAGAAGGTCGAAAAGAGGAGAACAATAAAGCTTATACTTTTAATTTCCATTGTCATGTCCACTATTAAAATTTTAATAAAACGCTATTTACGCCTTAAAATCATAACGCTTAAGGGGCGTGGCACTTTGTTTAAAATGTTTTGAAAACACATATCGATAGCCGATCTTAATTGCTTCTTGTTCTCCAAATTTTAAGGTTCTACCTTTGCAGAAAATTAAGATATTAACTGTTTTATATGTAGCTATAAGGAGCGTTGTTAGAAGCTGTTGGCCTTGTCGATATCATTTTCAAAGGTCAATATCTCGGAACGTAGAGGAGATATTACGTTGAAAGTTTCACTACGGAGGAGGTCGAAAAGAGGAGACTTCAACATAGGCTTTACTTTTACCGCCCACTGCCACGCCCACTTCAAGTATTTAAGGAATTTATCATAAACACCTTTCGTTTTCGGAAACTAATAGGCGTGGCGCTTTTCTGAAAATACAGCTCGATAGCCCATCTTAATTACTTTTAGTACTCCAACTTTTAAGGTTCTACCTTTTCTGGAAATTAAGATATTAAGCGTTTTACATGCAGCTATAAGGAGCGTTGTTAGAAGCTGTTGGCCTTGTCGATATCATTTTCAAAGGTCAATATCTCGGAACGTAGAGGAGATATTACGTTGAATGTTTCACTACGGAGAAGGTCGAAAAGAGGAGAACAATAAAGCTTATACTTTTAATTTCCATTGTCATGTCCACTATTAAAATTTTAATAAAACGCTATTTACGCCTTAAAATCATAACGCTTAAGGGGCGTGGCACTTTGTTTAAAATGTTTTGAAAACACATATCGATAGCCGATCTTAATTGCTTCTTGTTCTCCAAATTTTAAGGTTCTACCTTTGCAGAAAATTAAGATATTAACTGTTTTATATGTAGCTATAAGGAGCGTTGTTAGAAGCTGTTGGCCTTGTCGATATCATTTTCAAAGGTCAATATCTCGGAACGTAGAGGAGATATTACGTTGAAAGTTTCACTACGGAGGAGGTCGAAAAGAGGAGAACAATAAAGCGCATACCTTTAATTTCCATTGTCATGTCCACTATTAAAATTTTAATAAAACGCTAATTACGCCTTAAAATCATAACGCTTAAGGGGCGTGGCACCTTGCTTAAAATGCTGCTCGATAGTCCATCTTAATTGCTCCTAGCGTACAAAATTTCAGTATCCTAGCTAAGCTAGAACCAACAAAATAATGACCCGAATGTAGCTTTAAGAAAACCAATATTTTTGAAAAAACAATATTTACAAATTTTTGTAAAACACCAGGAGAACATAATTAAATAGTAGGTGGATTCCTGCTAACTATTATTTTCAACGCTTAATATCTCAGAAACTAGTAGAGATAATGAGCTGAAAGTCGCACCATAGTGTAGGTTGAAATCAGGACTTCAACATAGGCTTTACTTTTACCGCCCACTGCCACGCCCACTTCAAGTATTTAAGGAATTTATCATAAACACCTTTCGTTTTCGGAAACTAATAGGCGTGGCGCTTTTCTGAAAATACAGCTCGATAGCCCATCTTAATTACTTTTAGTACTCCAACTTTTAAGGTTCTACCTTTTCTGGAAATTAAGATATTAAGCGTTTTACATGCAGCTACAAGGAGCGTTGTTAGAAGCTGTTGGCCTTGTCGATATCATTTTCAAAGGTCAATATCTCGGAACGTAGAGGAGATATTACATTGAAAGTTTCACTACGGAGAAGGTCGAAAAGAGGAGAACAATAAAGCTTATACTTTTAATTTCCGTTGTCATGTCCACTATTAAAATTTTAATAAAACGGTATTTACGCCTTAAAAACATAACGCTTAAGGGGCGTGGCACTTTGTTTAAAATGTTTTGAAAACACATATCGATAGCCGATCTTAATTGCTTCTAGTTCTCCAAATTTTAAGGTTCTACCTTTGCAGAAAATTAAGTTATTAACTGTTTTATATGTAGCTATAAGGAGCATTGTTAAAAGCTGTTGGCCTTGTCAATATCATTTTCAAAGTTCAATATCTCGGAACGTAGATGAGATATTAAGTTGAAAGTTTCACTACGGAGGAGGTCGAAAAGAGGACAAAAATAAAACTTATACTTTTGATGTCCATTGTCATGTCCACTATTAAAATTTAAATAACACGCTATTTACGCCTTAAAATCATAACACCTAAGGGGCGTGGCACCTTGCTTAAAATGCTGCTCGATAGTCCATCTTAATTGCTCCTAGCGTACAAAATTTCAGTATCCTAGCTAAGCTAGAACCAACAAAATAATGACCCGAATGTAGCTTTAAGAAAACCAATATTTTTGAAAAAACAATATTTACAAATTTTTGTAAAACACCAGGAGAACATAATTAAATAGTAGGTGGATTCCTGCTAACTATTATTTTCAACGCTTAATATCTCAGAAACTAGTAGAGATAATGAGCTGGAAGTCTCACCATAGTGTAGGTTGAAATCAGGACTTCAACATAGGCTTTCCTTTTACCGCCCACTGCCACGCCCACTTCAAGTATTTAAGGAATTTATCATAAACACCTTTCGTTTTCGGAAACTAATAGGCGTGGCGCTTTTCTGAAAATACAGCTCGATAGCCCATCTTAATTACTTTTAGTACTCCAACTTTTAAGGTTCTACCTTTTCTGGAAATTAAGATATTAAGCGTTTTACATGCAGCTATAAGGAGCGTTGTTAGAAGCTGTTGGCCTTGTCGATATCATTTTCAAAGGTCAATATCTCGGAACGTAGAGGAGATATTACGTTGAATGTTTCACTACGGAGAAGGTCGAAAAGAGGAGAACAATAAAGCTTATACTTTTAATTTCCATTGTCATGTCCACTATTAAAATTTTAATAAAACGCTATTTACGCCTTAAAATCATAACGCTTAAGGGGCGTGGCACTTTGTTTAAAATGTTTTGAAAACACATATCGATAGCCGATCTTAATTGCTTCTTGTTCTCCAAATTTTAAGGTTCTACCTTTGCAGAAAATTAAGATATTAACTGTTTTATATGTAGCTATAAGGAGCGTTGTTAGAAGCTGTTGGCCTTGTCGATATCATTTTCAAAGGTCAATATCTCGGAACGTAGAGGAGATATTACGTTGAAAGTTTCACTACGGAGGAGGTCGAAAAGAGGAGAACAATAAAGCGCATACCTTTAATTTCCATTGTCATGTCCACTATTAAAATTTTAATAAAACGCTAATTACGCCTTAAAATCATAACGCTTAAGGGGCGTGGCACCTTGCTTAAAATGCTGCTCGATAGTCCATCTTAATTGCTCCTAGCGTACAAAATTTCAGTATCCTAGCTAAGCTAGAACCAACAAAATAATGACCCGAATGTAGCTTTAAGAAAACCAATATTTTTGAAAAAACAATATTTACAAATTTTTTGTAAAACACCAGGAGAACATAATTAAATAGTAGGTGGATTCCTGCTAACTATTATTTTCAACGCTTAATATCTCAGAAACTAGTAGAGATAATGAGCTGAAAGTCGCACCATAGTGTAGGTTGAAATCAGGACTTCAACATAGGCTTTACTTTTACCGCCCACTGCCACGCCCACTTCAAGTATTTAAGGAATTTATCATAAACACCTTTCGTTTTCGGAAACTAATAGGCGTGGCGCTTTTCTGAAAATACAGCTCGATAGCCCATCTTAATTACTTTTAGTACTCCAACTTTTAAGGTTCTACCTTTTCTGGAAATTAAGATATTAAGCGTTTTACATGCAGCTATAAGGAGCGTTGTTAGAAGCTGTTGGCCTTGTCGATATCATTTTCAAAGGTCAATGTCTCGGAACGTAGAGGAGATATTACATTGAAAGTTTCACTACGGAGAAGGTCGAAAAGAGGAGAACAATAAAGCTTATACTTTTAATTTCCGTTGTCATGTCCACTATTAAAATTTTAATAAAACGGTATTTACGCCTTAAAAACATAACGCTTAAGGGGCGTGGCACTTTGTTTAAAATGCTTTGAAAACACATATCGATAGCCGATCTTAATTGCTTCTAGTTCTCCAAATTTTAAGGTTCTACCTTTGCAGAAAATTAAGATATTAACTGTTTTATATGTAGCTATAAGGAGCGTTGTTAGAAGCTGTTGGCCTTGTCGATATCATTTTCAAAGGTCAATATCTCGGAACGTAGAGGAGATATTACGTTGAAAGTTTCACTACGGAGGAGGTCGAAAAGAGGAGAACAATAAAGCTTATACTTTTAATTTCCATTGTCATGTCCACTATTAAAATTTTAATAAAACGCTATTTACGCCTTAAAATCATAACGCTTAAGGGGCGTGGCACTTTGTTTAAAATGTTTTGAAAACACATATCGATAGCCGATCTTAATTGCTTCTTGTTCTCCAAATTTTAAGGTTCTACCTTTGCAGAAAATTAAGATATTAACTGTTTTATATGTAGCTATAAGGAGCGTTGTTAGAAGCTGTTGGCCTTGTCGATATCATTTTCAAAGGTCAATATCTCGGAACGTAGAAGAGATATTACGTTGAAAGTTTCACTACGGAGGAGGTCGAAAAGAGGAGAACAATAAAGCGTATACCTTTAATTTCCATTGTCATGTCCACTATTAAAATTTAAATAACACGCTATTTACGCCTTAAAATCATAACACCTAAGGGGCGTGGCACCTTGCTTAAAATGCTGCTCGATAGTCCATCTTAATTGCTCCTAGCGTACAAAATTTCAGTATCCTAGCTAAGCTAGAACCAACAAAATAATGACCCGAATGTAGCTTTAAGAAAACCAATATTTTTGAAAAAACAATATTTACAAATTTTTGTAAAACACCAGGAGAACATAATTAAATAGTAGGTGGATTCCTGCTAACTATTATTTTCAACGCTTAATATCTCAGAAACTAGTAGAGATAATGAGCTGAAAGTCTCACCATAGTGTAGGTTGAAATCAGGACTTCAACATAGGCTTTACTTTTACCGCCCACTGCCACGCCCACTTCAAGTATTTAAGGAATTTATCATAAACACCTTTCGTTTTCGGAAACTAATAGGCGTGGCGCTTTTCTGAAAATACAGCTCGATAGCCCATCTTAATTACTTTTAGTACTCCAACTTTTAAGGTTCTACCTTTTCTGGAAATTAAGATATTAAGCGTTTTACATGCAGCTATAAGGAGCGTTGTTAGAAGCTGTTGGCCTTGTCGATATCATTTTCAAAGGTCAATATCTCGGAACGTAGAGGAGATATTACGTTGAATGTTTCACTACGGAGAAGGTCGAAAAGAGGAGAACAATAAAGCTTATACTTTTAATTTCCATTGTCATGTCCACTATTAAAATTTTAATAAAACGCTATTTACGCCTTAAAATCATAACGCTTAAGGGGCGTGGCACTTTGTTTAAAATGTTTTGAAAACACATATCGATAGCCGATATTAATTGCTTCTTGTTCTCCTAATTTTAAGGTTCTACCTTTGCAGAAAATTAAGATATTAAC
The DNA here is from genome assembly GCF_958450345.1 of Calliphora vicina. Classification (NCBI taxonomy): domain Eukaryota; kingdom Metazoa; phylum Arthropoda; class Insecta; order Diptera; family Calliphoridae; genus Calliphora; species Calliphora vicina. Next base: position 130,370,013 of record NC_088782.1, on the reverse strand, counting down.
TGTTTTATATGTAGCTATAAGGAGCGTTGTTAGAAGCTGTTGGCCTTGTCGATATCATTTTCAAAGGTCAATATCTCGGAACGTAGAGGAGATATTACGTTGAAAGTTTCACTACGGAGGAGGTCGAAAAGAGGAGAACAATAAAGCGTATACCTTTAATTTCCATTGTCATGTCCACTATTAAAATTTTAATAAAACGCTAATTACGCCTTAAAATCATAACGCTTAAGGGGCGTGGCACCTTGCTTAAAATGCTGCTCGATAGTCCATCTTAATTACTCCTAGCGTACAAAATTTCAGTATCCTAGCTAAGCTAGAACCAACAAAATAATGACCCGAATGTAGCTTTAAGAAAACCAATATTTTTGAAAAAACAATATTTACAAATTTTTGTAAAACACCAGGAGAACATAATTAAATAGTAGGTGGATTCCTGCTAACTATTATTTTCAACGCTTAATATCTCAGAAACTAGTAGAGATAATGAGCTGAAATTCGCACCATAGTGTATGTTGAAATCAGGACTTCAACATAGGCTTTACTTTTACCGCCCACTGCCACGCCCACTTCAAGTATTTAAGGAATTTATCATAAACACCTTTCGTTTTCGGAAACTAATAGGCGTGGCGCTTTTCTGAAAATACAGCTCGATAGCCCATCTTAATTACTTTTAGTACTCCAACTTTTAAGGTTCTACCTTTTCTGGAAATTAAGATATTAAGCGTTTTACATGCAGCTATAAGGAGCGTTGTTAGAAGCTGTTGGCCTTGTCGATATCATTTTCAAAGGTCAATATCTCGGAACGTAGAGGAGATATTACGTTGAAAGTTTCACTACGGAGGAGGTCGAAAAGAGGAGAACAATAAAGCGTATACCTTTAATTTCCATTGTCATGTCCACTATTAAAATTTTAATAAAACGCTAATTACGCCTTAAAATCATAACGCTTAAGGGGCGTGGCACTTTGTTTAAAATGTTTTGAAAACACATATCGATAGCCGATCTTAATTGCTTCTAGTTCTCCAAATTTTAAGGTTCTACCTTTGCAGAAAATTAAGTTATTAACTGTTTTATATGTAGCTATAAGGAGCATTGTTAGAAGCTGTTGGCCTTGTCAATATCATTTTCAAAGTTCAATATCTCGGAACGTAGATGAGATATTAAGTTGAAAGTTTCACTACGGAGGAGGTCGAAAAGAGGACAAAAATAAAACTTATACTTTTGATGTCCATTGTCATGTCCACTATTAAAATTTAAATAACACGCTATTTACGCCTTAAAATCATAACACCTAAGGGGCGTGTCACCTTGCTTAAAATGCTGCTCGATAGTCTATCTTAATTGCTCCTAGCGTACAAAATTTCAGTATCCTAGCTAAGCTAGAACCAACAAAATAATGACCCGAATGTAGCTTTAAGAAAACCAATCAATATTTTTGAAAAAACAATATTTACAAATTTTTGTAAAACACCAGGAGAACATAATTAAATAGTAGGTGGATTCCTGCTAACTATTATTTTCAACGCTTAATATCTCAGAAACTAGTAGAGATAATGAGCTGGAAGTCTCAGCATAGTGTAGGTTGAAATCAGGACTTCAACATAGGCTTTACTTTTACCGCCCACTGCCACGTCCACTTCAAGTATTTAAGGAATTTATCATAAACACCTTTCGTTTTCTGAAACTAATAGGCGTGGCGCTTTTCTGAAAATACAGCTCGATAGCCCATCTTAATTACTTTTAGTACTCCAACTTTTAAGGTTCTACCTTTTCTGGAAATTAAGATATTAAGCGTTTTACATGCAGCTATAAGGAGCGTTGTTAGAAGCTGTTGGCCTTGTCGATATCATTTTCAAAGGTCAATAACTCGGAACGTAGAGGAGATATTACGTTGAAAGTTTCACTACGGAGAAGGTCGAAAAGAGGAGAACAATAAAGCTTATACTTTTAATTTCCATTGTCATGTCCACTATTAAAATTTTAATAAAACGCTATTTACGCCTTAAAATCATAACGCTTAAGGGGCGTGGCACTTTGTTTAAAATGTTTTGAAAACACATATCGATAGCCGATCTTAATTGCTTCTAGTTCTCCAAATTTTAAGGTTCTACCTTTGCAGAAAATTAAGATATTAACTGTTTTATATGTAGCTATAAGGAGCGTTGTTAGAAGCTGTTGGCTTTGTCGATATCCTTTTCAAAGTTCAATATCTCGGAACGTAGATGAGATATTAAGTTGAAAGTTTCACTACGGAGGAGGTCGAAAAGAGGAGAACAATAAAGCGTATACCTTTAATTTCCATTGTAATGTCCACTATTAAAATTTAAATAACACGCTATTTACGCCTTAAAATCATAACACCTAAGGGGCGTGGCACCTTGCTTAAAATGCTGCTCGATAGTCCATCTTAATTGCTCCTAGCGTACAAAATTTCAGTATCCTAGCTAAGCTAGAACCAACAAAATAATGACCCGAATGTAGCTTTAAGAAAACCAATATTTTTGAAAAAACAATATTTACAAATTTTTGTAAAACACCAGGAGAACATAATTAAATAGTAGGTGGATTCCTGCTAACTATTATTTTCAACGCTTAATATCTCAGAAACTAGTAGAGATAATGAGCTGGAAGTCTCACCATAGTGTAGGTTGAAATCAGGACTTCAACATAGGCTTTACTTTTACCGCCCACTGCCACGCCCACTTCAAGTATTTAAGGAATTTATCATAAACACCTTTCGTTTTCGGAAACTAATAGGCGTGGCGCTTTTCTGAAAATACAGCTCGATAGCCCATCTTAATTACTTTTAGTACTCCAACTTTTAAGGTTCTATCTTTGCTGGAAATTAAGATATTAAGCGTTTTACATGCAGCTATAAGGAGCGTTGTTAGAAGCTGTTGGCCTTGTCGATATTATTTTCAAAGGTCAATATCTCGGAACGTAGAGGAGATATTACGTTGAAAGTTTCACTACGGAGGAGGTCGAAAAGAGGAGAACAATAAAGCTTATACTTTTGATGTCCATTGGCATGTCCACTATTAAAATTTAAATAACACGCTATTTACGCCTTAAAATCATAACACCTAAGGGGCGTGGCACCTTGCTTAAAATGCTGCTCGATAGTCCATCTCAATTGCTACTAGCGTACAAAATTTCAGTGTCTCAATATGTGACTATTAGGTTAAATCGACACATGAGTGGCCTTAAATATTTTTGTTGTTTATAGATTTTTACCATTTTAAGAAAAAAATACTTGTGTTAAATTTTTTTATTTTTTGTAACTTTCTAATAATTTATATTTATTTTTAATTTAATTTAAGTACATATTTAAACAAATACATATATTATGACATAAGTTGATTTTTGGAGAGCTGGTGCTGACATGTTGATCCGTTGAAGTGATTGTCCGTATTTAAAAAAATTAGCGTTCAATCCTGAAAAGAAAAACAAAAAATTATATAATTATAGTTTTTTATTGAAAAAAAAAAGAATTTTCTTAAACTATTTTAGTTGTTATAACAATGGCCCCTATTATGAGTTGCATTCGACAAATGATATTCGTTGGCTATCGACTATCGAATGTAAAATTCGGATTATAAGTTGGCATCGCCGACGAAAATTTCGTTGTGCATCGAATTTTTCAACGAACACAATTTTGCTTTCGACACTTCAAATAAAATTAAAAAAAATTTGGAAAATGTAAGTATTTGTAATTTTATTTGTTTTTGGTGGTGAAATATTTTCGTCAATTTAATGCAGGTCTAAGGTTGTAAGCAACGAATGTACGTCATAATACCAAATGACATTTATAAACTCTACAGAACTTATTCAGAATTTTAATTTCTGTGGTTTTACTGCCCAGAACAGGTTATGTATATATATGTATATTAGGCTGGGTCGAATTGTATGGATCAAAAAACCTAAGTTTGAAATATGAGTGATCACAGATCGAGCTACTTTTCTTGATAAAACGCTTATTGGCCAAGTTATTAGCGATGTTTGATATTATGAGTTTTTATATAAAAAAACGATTTTATGTCAGAAATATGAGTGATCACAGATCGAGCTCCATTTCATGATTAAACGCTTATTGTCCAAGTTATTAGAAAATCGATTTTTGTTCAGAAATATGAGTGATCACAGATCGAGCTGCTTTTCTTGATTAAACGCTTATTTTGAGTTTTTATATAAAAAAATCAATTTTTTGTCAAAAATATGAGTGATCACAGATCGAGCTCCTTTTCATGATTAAACGCTTATTGGCCAAGTTATTAGCAAATTTAGATATTTTGAGTTTTTATATAAAAAAATCGATTTTTGTTCAGAAATATGAGTGATCACAGATCGAGCTCCTTTTCTTGATTAAACGCTTATTGGCCAAGTTATTAGCAAATTTAGATATTTTGAGTTTTTATATAAAACAATTGATTTTTGTTCAGAAATATGAGTGATAGCAGATCGAGCTGCTTTTCTTGATTAAACGCTTATTGGCCAAGTTATTAGCAAATTTAGATATTTTGAGTTTTTATATAAAAAAATCGATTTTTCTTCAGAAATATGAGTGATCGCAGATCGAGCTGCTTTTCTTGATTAAACGCTTATTGGCCAAGTTATTAGAAAATTTAGATATTTTGAGTTTTTATATAAAACAATTGATTTTTGTTCAGAAATATGAGTGATCACAGATCGAGCTGCTTTTCTTGATTAAACGCTTATTGGGCAAGTTATTAGCAAATTTAGATATTTTGAGTTTTTATATAATATGAGTGATCACCTGTTTTCTTGATTAAATGCGAACATTTAAAAAAAAAATAGCCAAATCCATCCAGGCGTTCTGCGATTTTAGATACATATATCGAAATTTTCGATTTTTCCTTCAGTAAAAACTTAAATTGGATAACTACGAACATTTAAATAAAAAAATAGCCAAATAGGTGCAGCCGTTTTCCGATTTTAGATAAATCGAAAAAAGTGGGTATAAAAGTGGGCGTGGTCAATTTTTCATTCCTTAAAAACCTAAGTTGGACTATGACCAACATTTAAAAAAAAATTTTCTAAATCGGTCCGGCCGTTCTCAACTGATGCAATTACCAACGAACGACATTTGATTTTTATTTATATAGATAGATATATCTAGTTTCCCAAAAATGTTTGGAAAAATCGGTACAACATATATGGACAAAGATATGTGAAAATACGTTGACCCACCTCAGCGAACATTCGCTGTTAATAGTGGAACTAAAAATACGAAATTCGGTCCGAATATTTTATAATAATAAAAATATAATGATATAAATGTTAGAAAATATGTTTATTTAAATTTGTTTGGTCAAGTTGTAGAAAAATCGTATGTGTTCGTGGTGAATATGTATGAATTGACACAGTTGAATAAAACACACTTGTGTGTTAAAACAGTCCTCATGCATACATATTTGTGGAAAAATTTGAAAAAATAATTGAGAATCACATGGAATTTAGCAAATAATTTTTTTTTAATTACCTGGCCACCACTGTATATGTACTATAATTTAACTTGAAGGGTATGTTACATTCGGATCAGATAAATGAAGATCATTTAATTGTACTATTTTTTCAATTATCTCCCAAATGATTACAATCAATCGGCGGCCAACATCAAGTAAAAGCAACCATTTCCAATAATACAGAATATGCTCGAATGCAGCACCACTAGCAACACAGCTCTATCATTAACACGACGAGGAAGATGAGACTGCTGATGACGATGATGCGTAAGTGGTAGATAAGCAATCATTTAAGTATTTATTAAATATCGAATGCAAACATCTCACGCACCAGCCATGACACGGTGATGAAATCAATTCAATTGATTGTACAATTATTATTGTTGTTGTTCGTATTTTACTTTACAGTTGTATTTGTATGTGTGTTTACACACACTTATTTATGTTGTTCATGTGATTGTATGTGAGAATTACGTTGGGAAAACAACAAGCAGTCTAGTTAATTGTACGAAAAACTCTGAATACATTTAAGTTTTTATTTATGCATTTGTATGTTTATGCATCTGTGTGCATGTACGTTTGTTTGTTTGTTTGGTTGAGTGTGCAAAAGATACTCATTTAAAATTAATTTAATTAACGGGTAAATTTTTATCAAGTTTATTTGTTATTCATTAACCATGAAGTACAGACACAGAGCAGACAGCTAGACAAACATTTTACTCTGTTATTTAAATACACTTCAGTGCACACACTCCTGTGGATGTGGCTCGCTCAAACACTCTTAATATAGGAAGGAGTGTGTCAAAAGCAGGGTTTATCTGCCAAAATTTAAATTATTTTCAAATTAAATACAATTTAAATGGCTATAAATAAACTGCGAAAAAAAGTAAATTTCTTTAACAATTATATTAAATAATAAAAAAATAATGCCGATCGATAAAGTAAAATTGTTTGCAAACGCTTTATTTTTATTTAACGAAACGAATTCTTAAAGCAGCACTGGGAAGTGAAATTTTAAAGATTGTAAAAGTCTAATAAGTCTTAACATATTATTGTAACACTTTTAAAAACCTGAGGTAAAGTATATCATAGTATCTAAATTATCAAAGGGAAACAGATTGGAGATGGTGCTTCAAAAACACAATAAAAACAAGTGAAAACACCGAGTATATGATTATAAACAGTTTTCTTTTGATATGAAACTTATTTGAATACCAACACTTTTAAGATATTTATGCTCGATAAAGTGATTTTCGGAAGTGGGCCTTATATGGGAGCTATGACTAATTATGGACCGATTGTCACAAAATTTGGTGGAATGATTTGATTTCGTATATATAAAACTTATATGTGGGCTAGGAGAAATAATGGACAAAATCTAACCAAATTCAATTTGCTTAGTCCTTGGGGTAATATAAAAGTATGTGCTAAATTTTGTCGAATTATATTTAAAATTAATCGACACAGAAATTTATCCTGAGCAGATTGGTATACTTTAGGGGGTAGGACAATATTTTTGATTAAATGGCAAAGAATTTAGTATTCGGTTGAACGAATTTTTCAATATAAAAATGTTAATTATAGTATTCGTTAATCCTGGAAACCAGTGTAACTCATTTTGGTAATCTAAATATATTCAAAATGTCTGCCAACTTTGAAGGTAGCTACTTATGATACTCATCATCTACAGTGATTTAGGATAATAAAAAAGTGTTCAATCCTTTAGTCAGAAAATCCCTTGCAAACACAATTCCTTGCTTAATATTACATTAAATCCGTAGCTACTTAAGTCATCATTCACATATAAAATTGTTTCTTTTTTTTATGCACTCATATCGTCACCTCAAATGCAAAATAATGCTTGATTGATAATCATAAATAAGTTAAGATATATTAAAAAAAGATAAATTTTAATGTGTTTGTCAATATGTATAATAGAGTGACAATCAGTTGTATGGAAAAAATTTTTTGTTAATATTTTGAAGAGTGCCGGGTGGAATATTATGACACTAGGCCTAAATGTTAAGTGCTGAAAATTTGAGCCAAATCGGGCAACGATTTCTGGACGCGCATCGAGGTCAAAGTTCAGATATATGCAAAATTTTACTGTTAATATGGAATAAATAGGTGAAACTCGTTAACTTTCTGCATTGTTTTCTAGAAATGTGTAGATTTATTTATATTAATGAATATTACATTAAAAATTTTTTTTTGGAAATTAGCCCTGTATCTCCTTTGGTTCAAAATGACCCAAAAACTGTATTATCTCCAAAATTAGAGAAAAATGCAAATTTTTCAGTTTTTGAAAAACTTTTGCTACTAAATAAATACTATTGCAATTGAATGCAAAAGAATCGAAATATGTACGTAATTATCGTTGTAATGAGATATAAATGACAAAATTTGATTAAAAAATTTTAAAGTTATTACAAATTCGCCAGACCATTAACGTGTTTCAGGCCACTTGAACAAAAAATTTAGGAAAAAAATTAAGATATTTCGAGAAAAATTAAAATAAAAGCTCATTTTTACTTAAAATATGTCCATATTTACTTGTATATGAGTTTTTGTCTTCGTAGGATACCGTTAACCTATTCGCAGGTATGGCCAAAAATAATATTTTTTTTAACGGCTGTTTCAAAACTCCATTTTCAAATTTTTAAAAATTTTGTTTAACAAATTTCAGATTTTTTCGATCATCACATTGGGATTTATTGAGATCAAAATAGGGAATAAAAATATGAAAAAATTATGTCAATACCTCTTACAGTTTTTCCGTACCTGCGATTTAAATTGTGCGTTTTTCAAGAAAAAATAATTTTTTGTCCATATTTAGGCGAATGAGTCAAATTTCCATACTGTTATAAATTTTAAGTAAAACCTATTCATAATATTATAGTCCTTGTAATTTTAAAAATGTTCTGAAAGTTTTACTAAAATCGGAAAACGATAACCTTTAAATCGTGAAGGTCAAATGTCAAATTTTTCAATATTTGGAATTTCTAATGAAAAGATAGCGAAATGTTATATATTTTTGGGACGATTTTAATGCAACTTAAGGAAAATATAACATAAAGTCCAGAATTTAAAATAAAAGCACAAAAATGGAAATTAACCCTTAGCAGCACTTGGGGTCCAAATTACCCTCAACTTTCAAAATCACGAAAAACACAACCATTTTTACCCCAAGTCCTCTTAAAGGTTAAAATCCATTTTTGCACTGTTGTTGTAAATGCTAGACACCAATATATATTTTCCTCAAGTTTCATGAAAATCATCAATTTTATACGCATATCAATTGGAAACTCGTGCAGTTTTATGGCCAAATTATGCCAAAAGAATGCGCATTTTAGAAGAAGAAAAAATATTAAACAGGAATAAATTGTTTACAACAATTTCCAGATCAATAAAGAGTAGAAGCAATGGCATAAGTAGTGTACAAAATGTGTACAGAGTTTCGTTTAATAGTGCTGACAATGTATATAGGTAATATAAAGCATTGGCTAATATTAGTTACACAGAAAAAATTATATTTCAATTCAAACATTTATCCCATATTGAACTGGTTTCAATTATTTCATAATTAAATCAAGTATTCATTTGCTCAAAAACAAAATTTCTTGATATTTTCTATTGAATATTGAGTTTTGAATTTGATTATTTTGATAATTGAATATACAATTTTCGTTATTGGTTGAATTTCAAATACAAAAATTATTGAATAGATAATTTTCGTAATTGAAAACACAAAAAATAACAAAAATGTGTTTTCAATTACGAAAGTTATCTATTCAATAATTTTTGTATTTGAAATTCAACCAATAACGAAAATTGTATATTCAATTGTCAAAATAATCAAATTCAAAATTCAATAGAAAATATCAAGAAATTTTGTTTTTGAGCAAATGAATACTTGATTTAATTATGAAATAATTGAAACCAGTTCAATATGTGACAAATATTTGAATTAAAACGGTTTAAGAAATAGTTTTTTCTGTGTACAAATGTTATTTGTAATTAAAGCTTTCACTCTTAATTGAGCTATTTCTATGGTCATTTTACCTATACATACTTATGTACGATTTTTTTTCAAAATGGGCCCTTTTTAAAAATTTTTTTTTAGTCAAAAGAAAGCTTAGGTCCATTCCTTTAAGATATTTTTAGTCCCTTAGTGGGATGCGAGTGGGATATCTATCAAAATAAATATTTTATAACTCAAGAAATACAATTTTTGATTTTTTTTTTGCAAAATCGAATTTTTTTTCCAATATGGGCCCTTTTTTTTAAATTTTCAAAAGAAAGCCTAGGTCCATTCCTTTAAGATATTTTTGGTCGCTTAGTGGGATAACTCAGAGAGTTCTCGACCGATCTTGTTGACAAATTGTGTCATAGTTACTATCCAATAGAACTAACCTTGGTGCAAATTTTATCCCGATTGGAAGACATCGATTTCAAAAGTTGGTTCACTTGACATGAAATGCCCCATATACATATCGCTCATTTGCTGCAACAACGTAAATAGTAAATTATTTTTTTTAATAACTGACAAAGTATTGTGATCTAGCTTTTAAAATTACACGCAGGATTCCCTAGAAGTATTTTGTCCTATTTTCATAATCTACATATTGTCTATTACTTGCAAAAACGTATTATTTTAGTTGTGAGTTGCCGTTTGTGTGTTCATATATAAGTTTTAACCAGATGTTATCTGACCAAATTGGACCACAATGTTAATTTCCTTAAAAAATTAAAAACTAAAAAAAGTTTCCTGAAAATTTTAATTTTTGAGTCGTGACAACGTTGCAGCAAATGGGCGATATCTACAGTGGTGGCCACCAATTTAAGACAAATACTTGAATTTTTTTCATCAACTGAATTTTATAAATAAAAGGACCTCTAAGGGTATGAAATTTATTATTAATGTTTCTAGTTTCTGAAAAATGTTTGGAAAAATCGGTAAAACATATATGGACAAAGATATGTGGAAATACGTTGACCCACCTCAAGGAACATCCGCTGTTAATAACATGATATGACCGAAACTAATGGAACTAAAAATACGAAATTTGGTCCGAATATTTTATAATAATAAAAATATAATGATATAAATGTGAGAAAATATGTTTATTTAAAAAAAAAAAATGTTGGTCAAGTTGTAGAAAAATTGTATGTGTTCGTGGTGAATATGTATGAATTGACACAGTCGAATATAACACACTTGTGTGTTAAAACAGTCCTCATGCATACATATTTGTGGCATGAGGACAATCACGTGGAATTTAGCAAACAATTTTTGTCTTAAATTCCTGGCCACCACTGTATATTATAACAAACATTTTAGGAAATAAACTAGAATTTCATTTTAGTTGAGAACATTGACCCTTTTTTTAAAACAAACTAAACTAGCTAAACATTCGCATCAAAATATGTCCAAAACTCAACAACACAGTTTTGTTTACTACTAGTAATGCAGATGGTAATGAGTTCATATTGTTGAAATTAAAAAAGTAGTCCCTATGACTTTGCATCAAAACTATTTTCAATCAATTAATATTTTTTTCCGAATCTCAACATTATATGTACATGACCCACCGTAAATTTATTTTTCCAAGTATAATTTTTGTTATGTTTTGGTTAACAGGAAATAATTCAAAATAAACTTTGTATTTAATAAACAAACAAGGCAACTAACAACAACAACATGAATGAATGAATAAAATACAATAATATAATATTATTTAATAAACAATTTAACTAATGGGACATTAAACATTGACAAGCTTAAAAAGTAAACATTGAAAATTCTAAAATAATTATTTGCTTACAGTCTGTAATACGTACTCATACAATTAAACAAAATGTGTTTATAATAGAAGTTATGGAATTTTAAATGGTATTTCAATCAATATTTAATGAAACACGCTTGAGTGATAAGACTCACGCGTTTGCATCATTAAGATAATGATTTTCAATGCAACAAAAATCAATAAATGGTTGAAGAAGGGTCAGGTCAGTAGTACGAATGTTCTTATCGTTTCCCCTCCTCAGAGAAATTGAATTAAAAAGCAATAATTAATTGTTAGTCCATAAAACTTTAAATTGAATATGTATTTCTTTTGCAGATATCTATAGCAATAGTAAACTAAGTGCTGTGAAATACTTTTCAAATATTTATTACATTTTCCAATTTAAATTAAATACGGGTTGTAATTTCTTTATATTTTGTTGCTTGATGGAAAATAACAACTATGAAAATTGTATCATTTAATCATCAGTTTCAGCTTCATCGGCGTAATTATTTTCATCTCTATGCATAATTTATCGTTAAAAAGTGTCTCCGTTAAATCTGTTTATCACACAAACATTCACACCCACAATACAATTCAACCCAGTTCGCATCAATTCATAGACATTTTGTTCTGAGTTAGTGTGTGAGTGTAAATGTGTTTATGTATATGTGTGCAACGTATTTGTATTGAACTCGATTGAACATCATTTACAACCGCCATAACCGTTGACACTTCCTGTGATTGAATCGCCAATTTCCGTTTGAAAAGGACATTTGTTCATTTATTCAATCTCTCACTCACTACAACGACTACTACTTCCCATTACTACAAATATAAACACACAAACACAAAATAGCTCTCTTGCTTACAAATTCTGCATAAAAATGGTGGGTGTCATTGATTGGATAGATTTTTTATTTTATTTTTTTGATTCATTCGCTTTAAATGTTGTTTATAATATTATTTTCTCTATAGATTTAAAATTATATGTTGGGAAATTGAAAAATTGCCATAAATTATGTCTAAAAAATATATGTATATCGCACATAATAATGGACACGTTCTCCTCTTCCCTTTTTGCAATGGATAATTTGATTTTTTTTTGTTCTCACCACCATCTCATCATCATTATCGACGTTCTCATCATCATTATTGGTATCATCATCATGATGATGATAAACATTAACATTATCTCGTTAGGTAAATGAGTTTAAATTGTGCAATTTAATGTTAATGTGTAGACAATGATAATATTTGTGATATTAATTTTTCCATCTATTTCACAATACGGGTACGGGTGCAACTGATGAAAATTAAAAACAAAAAATATATACATTTATACCTATAGATGCATATAAAATAAAATATTTATTTTAAAACTACTAGGCATATACATACGTACTACATCCGATTCTAACTCTTTTTAGTTTGGAGGTGGTGTTTTGGTATGATTTGTATGAACAGAAATAGTCAATTTATCATTGATTTTTAATTTAATTTAAATTCAAATTTATGAGTATCATTTACTGTTCAAACAAATATCACAACATTATGAAATTATGGTTTTTGATTATAGAAAATTGTAGTAGAAAAAATAAAAACAACAATCGAACAGAAAATTGTTTTAATTAATACGGCTTATTTAATAAAATAAATGTTTACCAATGGGTACGGGCTGCTTAATGTTCGTAATAATAATATTCGAATTGTTGTTTTTAAATTAGATTTAACTTGATAATTTAAGTAGCAACATTATAAAATCAATTTAAAATCAATATAATTCTTGTAGAGATTTATTGAACACCCTCACTTTTATACAAATAAATATTTAATCTAATTAAAATTTTAAGATTTTTTAATCAATTCATTAACAATTAAGAAATATCATATTTTTTAAAAAAAAAAATTAAGAAAATATCAAACGCACAGTGAAAAAGAGTTCATAAAAGTTTCATTGTCAGACAGTGGACTAAATAAAAACAAATAATAATCATAGAAATAAGAACACAACACTAAAAAAGTTCGTGAACTTCAATCTAAATAAATAAAGTAAAGTAGAAATGTGAACAAATAAGCTTGGTTAATTAGTCCTGTATTATATTTCACTAAATTTGTAAGTTAAATAGCTGATGTTTACAGTTTTAAGTTTTATTTGGGTCAACGAAGGAACTTTATCTTCTATAGATTTCAATAAATTAATGGAATGAAAAACAAACATTTTTATTATCATAATTTAAAATTATTCATAGAATAACTGAAACGAATTTGTCGATAACGTTACTGTTACTTGTAGTTATATCGGTAATTGTATTTTAGAGGTAACGGTAGATGAGCAGAAAGAGTATTTTAGGGAAAACGGTAGCCAAACATTTATTTTTAGTGTGAAATACTTGTAATGTTGGTTAGAAGAAAATACAACTCACTAATCTAGCCATAACTTATTATTGGTCCAACAAATTAATATTTTTTAATCATGTTAGCTTTTAAAAATATGTCAGATACTATATTTTCTATTGTTTCAAAATCAATATATGTAATCAGTATAAGGAAGACTTGAACATTGATAGAAAACCTGGATCAGGAAGAAAAATAGGTCTAACAGATACTCTTTCGAAGAGCACCGAACACTTCAATCAGAAAAGCAGCCCGTTAAGTTAAATGCTCTGATTCTTTTAAAAGAAATACACCTGTTGTGTAATGGTTGATGAAATGTTCAAGAACAATACCGGAGAAAAAAATTCCCCCAGACATTTGCAGTTGTGGCAAAAGAAGCCAATCATTTGTGACATTAGGCACGATAAACACAGGGCGCCTTCATATTTCTGGCCCGATTTGGCATCATGCCACTATCAAACAATAATGTTAATTTTATATCAGGCAAATCCACCCAACTGTCCAGAACTTCGGCCTGTGGAAAGGTAATGGGCTCTTGTAAAAAAAGGAAATAAAGAACACAGGAAAGGTATCCCAGGGCATGTCCGATTTTATGCGTAAGTGGACCACCTCATCCAAAAAGGTAAAGGAAGCAACTATAAAATCTTTAATGGGAGGATTTCAGGAAAAAGTGGATAAGTTTATAAATACCGAGTAATACAACAATATTTTACTGTTTAATGAATTTGTACAATATTTGAATAAATTTAAGTATTTTTGAGAATTTTTATATTGAACTGTTTAAGTTTTATTTAAATTAATACAAGTATATGTTTTTTATGGCTCACTCTTTATAAACTTTTTGATATCCAGCACTCAAACACGATATACTTACTCTTCGCGTGCATAACCAGCACTGCACCCTCTGGCGGAAAAAAATTATACAAACATGTATTCTCTAGTAATTATATACATAATGCAATGTAATCATACTAGCCGCCTGGTGTTAAAAAGGCAAACATCAGAATATCTAAGTAAAAAGGAAACTCCAAAATTTTTTGGAAAAAAAAATACAACAATTTTAATAACTTCAATAATAAAGTATACTTTAGGGAGATCTTAAATATAAACAATTAAGAAAGTATGGTCGGTCAAGCCCAAAAATTCCAATAATTTATATTCGTGAGTGATTTTCGGAAGTGGACATTATATGGGAGCTATGACCAATTATGGACCGATCATAATAGAATTTGGTGACATGAATTCCGTTTATATAATACTTATTTTGAGCAAAATTTGTATCGATACTAAAGGGCTGACAAGCTTGCATCTAATAGTCATAAAGTCCAATTACGGGAAGAAATTAGTATGGGGCCTAAGTGAAATAATTGACTGATTTCAGCCAGTTTCAATGTAGGGATTTTATCGCAATATCTTCAAAATTGCGACCTGTAATTTGCACACATGGTTTACATAGCCATCCAGACGGACGGATATGGTTTAATCGACTCAGAAAGTGATTCTGAGACGATCTGTATACTTTAAGTTGGGTGTTAGACTAACATTTTTGGACGTTACGAACATATGCACAAACGCAATATAGCCTGCTACTATGGTGGTGTAGGGTATACAAATCGCCAATGTTGCCATTATAGTAGGAGAAATTTATACAGTACATTCATTTATTAAACGCAGCCTATTAAGGAAATTCGTTGACAAATTCAAAGACAAGCATACTTTTGGCCAGTTAATATAAAAATATTTTCTGCAAAAACCAGAGTATTTTTACAAACCCGCAAAAATATATGCTGCTCCGTCTATACATTGAACATTTTACAACTATACTATACGAATCAGGTATGGAATGCTGTAATTTATTTTAGAATTTTTTGGATTGAAAATTCTCACTAGTTTATTTAAGTATAATCTATTTTGAAAGCGAATAAGCGATTTGTAAAAAATAAACATTTAATTTGATTATGTAATTTGTTACCAAATTTTCAGTGTGAAAAAAATATGTACTTTCTTTAAATTAGCTTTATGTTTCAACATTTAAAATGATTTAGAAAGAAAAACAAATATTTTTTGTTTTTTCTTTCTTTTAAATAAAATAAAATGTTTAACTATATTCTGGTTATGCCACAAAATTTACAATTCTACAATAAATTTTCCATCCCTGTGATACACATATACCAAAAAGGATACGAATTTCGAGCTAAAAGTAAAAAAACAAAACGACTAAAGAGCATTAATATTTTTTTTGTTTGGCTTCCATATACATATTAGTATGAAATGCACACAAAAATACAAAGTGCAGCCTTTATTTTTCTTTTGAATACAATACAACAAATGTGGTATGTACGTATGTATGTATGTCTGTTGGCTGATTGTATTGTGCAGCATTGTTGCTAATAGAAAATTCCATAAGTTTTTGTAAATATACACAATCAATTGTTTAAAAATAATTTTTTTGTTTATTTCTTCAGCGGGATTGTTTTTTTCCATTAAATTATAAAATTGTGTGATAAAAATATTGCACAATACAATAAATATGTATGCGAATTTCAAAGCCAACAATTCAACCACATTTGTAAAATAAAATAAACACCCATTTGTGTTGGTGTGTTGATTTTTTAAAATACACACACACAGACACATAATGTACATATGCATACTATATGTGTGTAGTTATGTTTTTTTTTTGTATGAATGGAATGATGGTGTTAAAAATAACATGTTTTATGCAACAACAAAAAAACATATAAATTAATAAACAGCCAAAGTTTTATATATGAGGAAAATCAACATTTTTTAGAGAATTTGATTAAATTTATTTTTAAACATTTTTTCTTATTCCTTTTTTCTTACAGTTATGCTGTTTTAACGTTGAAAATTTTAAAAATTAAGCTTTTACTTGGTGAAATTAAAATGATGTCAATTCGATTTATTAAACAAATTTTAAACATACACTGAAAACTAAAATTGTAATTTTATTTTTTAAAATTTGTATTTTGGACAAATGTTATTTTTATGCAGAAAGCTGTATTCAATACTAACAAATTCGAAATATAATGGGAAATATTTGATTGATAAACTTTTAAGTCCTCAAAAAAGTTCAAAGATATCTGTGAAGGACACTACCAGATATCAGCGAAAACTATCGTACATACTATATTCCTCATATTCAGCCATCAACAACATATACAAATTACAATATCCTTTAAATGTTATTTGACTAATGCGCACCATGTATTACCATAATTATTTATAGGCTATAAAAATAAACAAAATCTGGTGACTCCAATATCTGTTGGATTAAATGTATAAGTTAGAGACTGTTAGTACAAAGCATATTTTTAAATTTTCTTATTTCGAATTCAAAGGTTTTTTTTTCTATGGTCACTGATTTTTTTTTTTCATTTCGATACCCAAAAGAAATACAAAACCAATCTCAAAAATTTTTTGATTTTCCTGATATGTTTATAAACACTTTACACACACATATATGAAACAAATACATTGGTAATATATCCTTTCCTAATTAAATATGTCTGCGCTATAATGTTTGTTATAAAAGTATAACACACAAAAAACAAAATAAATGTAAAAAAATAAAAATCATTTTTAAAATTTTAAATTCACTGTGTAATTTATGCGTCTATTAAAAGCCATTAAATGAATAAAAAACAAATGAATGAATGAACTTATTTACTTTTGTCATGATTGTGCATATAAATACATACGTATGTAGATATGTATATATTTTATTATGCCCGACAATGTTTACTTAATTTTAACAATATCCCTTACATATATACACATATACAGACATGTCCATAACAGCAGGAGGAGAAGGCGCGAGAAATTGTGGATTTTAATACTTAAAAAATAAATAATTTTTTGTTAGCTGTTTTTATACCCTTCACCATGAGTGGCAAGGGTATATATAAGTTTGTCATTTCGTTTGTATTTTCCACATTTTTCATTTGCGACCCCATAAAGTATATATATTCTGGATCGTTATAGATAGCGGAATCGATATAGCCATGTCCGTCTGTGCGTCTGTGTGTTGAAATCAACTTTCCGAAGCCCCCAAATAACTTACATACACGATTCATACATCAATATCTCCGAAATTCTTCCGGCTCGGTCGCTATTTAAAATCTAGAAAATCGGTCCACAAATGGCTGAGATATAAGGAAAAACTAGGACAACCTCGATTTTTTACCTATTTTTGACCTATATCTGGATTACTAAGTCATTAATATAGACAATATGGATATCTAATGATAGATATTTCAAAGACCTTTGCAACGACGTATATAAGACCATAGTAAGTGGACATACAATCGGTCAAAATCGGAAAAAATATTTTTTAACCTGAATTGTTTTTTTCATCAAAAATTTCTTTTTTGTCATAAATTTTTTTCCAAAAAAATTAATTAAAGAAATTTAAAAAAAAAAATTAAAAACAATTTGGAAAAAAAAATTTAGATTTTGTTTAAATAAAAATATTTAAAAAAAATATTTTTAAGTATAATTTGGTGAAGGGTATATAAGATTCGGCACAGCCGAATATAGCTCCCTTACTTGTTTTTCCATTGTTTGTCGTGAAAAATGGAAAAACAAATTTAAATTCATTTGTTGTATTTTTCACTTTTGTTTCCCTAAAGCTTTAATACCCCCATTTTATTTATATGTATTTGTATTGTATTTCCTTTTTTTTTGTTTGTTTTTACAACACATATACATACATATATTTACTATTTTGGGAGTACGAATAAAGTTTCGATTTAAACTCATATCCCTCCGTGCATGTTTACGCTGAAACATATTGTGAGCATTAAATGCAATTCGTAGCTGCATTATTTAAACGCATTCGTATTGGATTTAGCAAGTGTTAGTCTCCATTCTTTAAAGGTGCATGCTTTTTTAAATTTACAAGAACAATATATTTTGACATGGAATACTTATAAGATTTGCAGAAATTCCAGTGTTTTATAAAGGTTAAAATGTGTAAAAGAAAGAATCATGAAAATATCAGCACTTGGAAAAGAATATAGGTTAAATGATATCGTCAGGTGGATTAAAATGGCGATGAGAATAAATGTATTAAACCATCAATATTTGGAACAACAATATATGAAAAAAGAGGATATAAATAGCGACTCATCTTCACTATGTTTCTCCCACCATATAGTGAAAAATTCTGAATTTGGAAATCTAGCACAATTTTTTGGTTACCGTTACCCATATAATCGTAAATACCGTTACCGATATTCTGTAAATAATTTTAAATTATAAAAATGCAGTTTTTTTTTTATTTTAATAATTAAATTTATTGACATCTACAGAATTTAACCCCTTGTTGACCAAGGCTTTAAATCGTTGAAAAGGTTTTATTTTTTATGAAATATTGAAAATAAGGACTTCAGGAAGTTATTTACCAAATTTTAACTTTGTGGCGGACCTGCAAGGAATCGAAAGGGACCTGGTACCGTTGGGTCAGCATCAGCTTAAAGATATTATATTTTTGTTTAAATTTTTATTAAAATATTGATTAGTCTTGTAAGTTTTATAACATTTTCTATTACAAGTCTATTTTATGGTATTTTAGGAAACAATATTTTTTATCATTACAACATAAATAAACACCACAATGAGACATGAAATAATTCACCGTAATTATGGGTAAGCGCGTTTGTCAATAGGCAAACAAATATATTATTACAAAGATGATAGTGTACTTCAAAGTACTTTTGGGCAAAAATGGTCGATATATGTTTTGTTTCCATTTTGTAAGCTTATTATTGTTATGGTACTTATAAGTACCGTCGGTCTACAAAGGGTTAAAATATAATAGGATGACAATTTATTTGAAATTTTTGTAAATTTTGATTAATAATTTAATTCATTGTGATATTACCATTACCGAAATAAGACCAAATACCGTTACAGAATAATTCAAATTAGCATTACCGTACTTGTTTTATTGTCATTATAGTTATACATCATTATAAAATCCAAAGATTTTAAAATATCTCCAAGAACATTTAATGTTCACAATTCCCAACTTTGGTAACAAATCCCCAAATCTGGCAAGTCTGCGATCAATAGAATTTGGGCAAATATGAAGGTTAGTTTGGACACAAACCCTACAAAGTTTATCTTGAACCATCCAATTTTCCAACCGAAAACAACAGCAATAGATATAACAATATTCATGTGGTAGATTGCAATCAGCAAAATTTCCAAATTAGAATAATATAATTAATGTATTTATTTAACAAAATATATTGTGGAGGGAGACTTGTCTATACAAACACAATAATAAATATTAAATAATTAAAATGTAATGCCTCTAATTTAAGAAATTAGAATATATTCTCACCACTCTCAATTCCGTAACCACCACAATTATGCATCCTCGGCAAACTCAACACATTGCACACACTGTTGCTGAAGAAGTTACTTAAACTATCAAACAAAGAAAAAGTAGCAAGCAACACCATCTAGTTCAAACATTTATTAATAGATGGCGTTATTAGCAGACATAAGCAAATAGCTGTTAAAATTACAATAATTTGAATTTAACACCTTTACTTGTAAATTCTACTCACTATTAATTCTTTTTTAATTTTTAACATTTTATTGGTGACCAGCAAGCAGTTAATTTTATGTACTTTTAATCAGTTTTACTTTTCATGTGGAAAATGTTCCTTTGTGGTTGATTCCGTAGATTGTATGCAGTTGTAATCATTGCCTCTTTGGTTTTTGGTTAAAAACACCGAAAGAAAAATATTGTCTTTCAAATTATACATACATTTTAGGAATCACTTCATCACTTTTCAAAATTAAAGCTAAGAAATTTTCCGGAAATTTTAAATAAACTCACATCAACGTTTTTTTTGTTTATTTATTAAAAAAAAAATTAACAAAATATTAAATTTAATATTTATTTAAGAAAAATAACAATTCATTGGTATAAAATAACATATGTAATGTAAATAAAAGCAAATAATGAGATTCAGTAGTAAAAAATTTGTACATTGTTTAATGGAAAAATATTATTTTTTTTTGTAAAAATATAAATTTTAATACTATTAATGCATTTAATAGATCATCAGACATTCTGTTTCGTATTTTTGTAGCTATATTTCCAGCTACAGAAAAGACCCGCTCACTTTCAACAGATGTCGGTTTTATAGTTATTAAGGACTTATATAAATTTTCCAAAATGGCAGATCTATTACCAGTGACTTCAAATTCTTTCAGCTCTTTTTTTGAAACATTAACTGGATTTCTTTTTTTTATTTATTCCGATTTTCGAATTAGAAATAGCCTTTTTGAGCTCATCTTCAAATGAAACCAATACGTTTCTTCGCCAGCTGATGATTCATTGTCCATAAGTGGTTCTTCTGCATATAGCCTTTTAAAAATTCGATCAGCAGATTGATAGTCTTCGGGATTCTTTAAATATTTAACTAAAGAACAAATGTCTATGTCTCGTCTTTCATATACTCTTGCTTTTAGTGATGTCAAGATTTTAACTGACAATCTGTTTTTTTTTTGCTTTGGAGCTCTTCAAATAGTTTAGAAAGGATAATTTCGGCAATGACTAAATTACAATCTCTGCAACTAAGTGCCTCTACAGCTAGTTTTATTGGATGTAGAACATCAACCAACATTTTTAATATTGGAACATCATCTTCGTTCCAAATCTGAGCCAAGTCGAAGTCTATTAGACACTTTTTAATAGCATTCTTTAATTTTAAAAAGCTTTCAATCATTACAACCAATGAGTTCCAGCGTGTTCTCACATCGCAGCTTAATTTACATTCTGTTCCAAGTTCTTTTTTAGCGTATTATAGCAGTGAAGCTGTTTTTAAAGGGCTCTTTTTAAATAATTTTATTATTTTTCTTGATCTGTCTAAAACATCATAATAATTGGAATCCAAATTATAATTAGAAACACAGTATATTTCTTAGTTGTCAGAAAAATCTGATTCATCAAATATTTCTACATTTTCCTTTCCATAACGGCCAGGTGTATACCATGGTTCAAACAAAAAATACCCAAAACCGAGCTATTTTTCACAAACGACTTCATAACATTTGGCCCATCAGAAATTGTACATACAATGTGTTTTTCAAAATAGATGTTAAATTCTTCTAATTGTTGCTCTACCATATTTCTTATTTCTGTGGCACCACATTTTCCGGGTATGTACACTAATCCCAGGTTAAAAACTTTTTCTGATGGTCCAAACAAAAATATATTTCGTCTTTGCTTTATGCTAGACCATTCATCCAATACGACAGAAAATCGGCATCAAAGAATGACATAATTAAATGTTTTACTGATGTATAATTTTTTGGTAAATTAAAGCCTCTTTGTTGTAATGATTCTCGAATGAAACCGCTTCTGTTTTAGCTTTTTGTGAAGATGTCAGGGTATCAGGTTGTATTTTGCCTTTGTGGACTTTTTCCAAATGTCTTGTTAATCCACTTGTGCTCCCACCTTTATAACTTAGAATTTTTGGGCACAGAGAACATTGCGCAGAATTGTTTTTCTTTAAAAAACACTTCCAAGCTGGAGATTATAATCCATATTATCAAAATTTATAAATTTTTAAAATAAAATAAAATAGAATAGAATGAAAGTTAAATTTTTACGTGGAAAAGTTTGTTAATACATTTAAATAAATGCAACAAGAGTTGAAAAAATTATTTACTATGAAACAGCGTTGATTTTTTTCGTACATAAACAATCAACAGAGTTGTAAAAAATAAGTAAAATCCTGAGTGTTGACATAAAATTCCCGAAGAAAATTTCCCGACTTTTGTAACAAAAAATTTCAAATAAGAACCATCAGAAAATAATTAATCCAATGTTAAATTTCGTTAATTTGGAAATTTTTGGGAGTGTATTTTTTAAAATGTTGTATGAACTTATTGTTTATTGTTAATCAATTTTACACACACAGATATACACTAGTATGCATTGATGAATTTGTAGTAAAATTTATGGTAATTTCTTTGGTATACAATTTTCTGTATTGGTTTGTCTATATATTTAACCTGAGTAAACAATTTTTAATATGGAAAATAAAATAAAGAGGAACTTATATACACATACCATACATGTAAGTATGTATGGATTTAAGTACATACCCAGCAGTTCTAGGAGACAATACCGAACTAGTGATTTTACCCATCATTTAGGGTGGGAGCTAGTTACTTCAATAGCCACGTGACTAGTCATTTTAACACGGGCATGTCCTAGGCAGGGGCTCAATTGTCTCTTTTTGATTACAATGGGACTGTCTAATAGCTGGTCCAAAGTAGGCAACGCATTGGGTTACATAGCGTCAGTTACCTTGCTAGCTTTGTAACTGGTTACTTGATCAGCTACTTGACTAGTTATTTTAACACGTGCATGTCCTAAGCAGGGGGTCAATTGACCCTTTTGATCGAAGGTTGTCAACGCTTCTGGTGGGTAAAATAAACTGCAGTACAAAAAAAAGTTTGAAGTGACTTCACCATAGGTTACTAAGAGACACTAAAGTGACTATTGACTTCATGCTATGTTACATGCGATATCAGTATACTTAAGCAAAAATAAAAATAAACTGTATGAGAATTATATTAACACAATTTGTAAAAAACCAGTTTGTACGAATTACTCACAAAACGTTTAAAGTGACTACACTCTCGATTACTTAGAGACACTTAAGTGACAATTGTCTTCACGCTAGATTACTTGGGATGCATAAAGTAACCAATTGTCTTCTCTCTGCACTACAAAGTGCACACACGTGTCAAATGACCAAAATATATAAAATGGAGTCAGCCAAGTGATAAGACATTTGTGACAATTACTGTCTTTAAGGGATACATTGACTACTTGCTTAACTGCTGGGATATGTATATGATCACATCAATATACATTAGGGTGGCCAACCATACGCTGAAAATTTGAGTGAAATCTGATAAAGTTTAGAGGCTGCACATTTAATTTTTTCATGTTTTAGGTCAAAAGAGAAATATTTCGCAAAAAAATTTAAAAAATAAACTTTTGAGAAATTTTAATTAAAAATTGTGTGGATTTTTTTTATAAATATGTATATGGTCACCTAAAATGCAAAATAACGTAACATCACTTTTCATAAGTTTATAGGAGAAGCAAAAAACGATATAAAATGAAAACTACTTGAAATATTGAAACAAAATTTTCAAATTTGAATTAAAATTACTCTAGAAATATATTTTATGAAAAAAAATTGTTTTTTCAAAGCACACTTTAAGATATGTGGCTTACGTTTTTTGAATTGTTATTTTCTGAAACAATAACATTTTCTGAAACAATATAAATTTTTATGAAAAAATAAAAACTTAAATAAAAATATTTTTATTTATTTTAAATAAAAGCAGTTTATATATGCTTTTTTAATTTTATTATGTTTTTTTTATTTTAATTACTAACGACTACTTTTTTAAACTTAAAAATTTTCTATATTAAATTTTCATTAATAC
Organism: Calliphora vicina; assembly: GCF_958450345.1. Lineage (NCBI taxonomy): Eukaryota > Metazoa > Arthropoda > Insecta > Diptera > Calliphoridae > Calliphora > Calliphora vicina. Next base: position 130,345,832 of record NC_088782.1, on the reverse strand, counting down.
TGCAAAAAATATTCAATTGCAACAAATTTATTAAAAAAAAATTAGGATACTACCTAAAATAAGGTAAATACGATTTATTAATTAATTACTCAAAGCGTATACGTTATTTTGTTCAAGAAAATCATATACTTGATGATAGTTTAGTTTCAATTTTGGTTATAACTTGGTTATTTTTGATAGTAAAAGTTTAAAATTTTGTACATATATGTAATATGATGGAGTGAATCGTAATCAATAATAAAATCAATTTCGAATTTTTTGATGATACGTTGTTTTGCATTTTAGGTGACGATATGTTTAAATGAAGTTCAAATAAAAAAAATATCGTCACCTACAATGCAAAAGGGTTATCATCACTTTTTAATATTTTACAGGAGACAAAAACATTAATAAAATGAAAAGTGCTGTGGTTACAAATATGATTTTCTTTCTTTAATTAAGTCGTTATTTTTAAAAATAGAAAGAAAGAGTTAATTTAAACTCTAAATTGTATTAGAAAATAGGCTACGATAGGTTGTAATGTTTTTAAGAAATAATTTTAACAAAATGGTAACCAAAAACAAATTAATTTTTAAACTTTATTTTATGTTTATTAGAATAGAAAACAATTTTTGTATTTTTTTTGAAATTTTGAAAAATATATTGGTATCATATTAAAATTCGTTATCTATTTCGATATACATATGGGTAATTAAAATAGAAAACTAATATTTAATTGGATTTTTGTAATTTATGTTTTAATATTTCTACTTTGACCCAAAACACGAAACTTCAAATAAAATGAGCAACCTCTACACGTTATTCAATATATCGAAAATTTTCGGCGTAAACCATTTGAGAACTTGCAAGCATTGAAAAACGCAAAAGTGCAAAATAAGGGCCAACCTAACAGACATACATAGTTTCCAAAAAGCTTTTTTTATGTTTTATATTCACTGCATACAAGTTGAAGCCAATTTAACTTGGTTAAGTCATTTGGAGTAAAACGAATATATGAAAACCTCGCTTCTCTAGCGATTTGTAGTAATTTTATCACATTGTAATATATATAAATATTTTAAGTTCTCTACAACTTTTTAAACAATTTAACAGAAGTGTATCTAAACAGTCTGCTCTTACCCACTATTATTTGGCCAATATGTATGTGTTGCCATTAAAAGCGTATAGGGTATTAATTGATTGTTTCGAATGAACTACAATTTCCTTACATGTTTGTCGTTTTTTAATTTAAGAACACAACAACATGGTAAATGACATTGTTGCAACAAAATGATTGACAGTGTAGTATGTACACAGTGAGAACAACTACAATAGCAGCAGCTCAAGGCTATAAAAAATAATGATAGTTATATAGAATTTGTTGTATTAAAAGCAAGCAAAAAAAATCAACAAAATTCAAGTTGCAACAAAATCAACTGCAGCAACAAGAACTACAACAACAACATCAATAGAAGCAGCAGCAGCTGCAATCAAAGTTTGCAATTTTACACTTAATTGCTTTCAATTAACCAGAAGTGACTCTTCAGCCGTTATGTCCGTTCAATTAAATTACCACTGTGTTAAAAGTGTGGTGTGTGATAAAAGCAATTGTAAATGTTGAACAGCAGAAAAAGCAATAACAACTACAAAAAAATGAAAACTTCAGCAACATCATCAACAACAACAACATTAAAAAAAGAAACACACACATATACACATCCATACAAATGAAAATTGAACAGCAGTAGTTGTTGATGAAAATTACTGATGTTGCTGCAATTGTTGAAGTTGCTACTAAAAGTACAGAGAAAACATTGTTATCTTTTGGTAAAAGAAATGTATTTAAAATGTATGCGTATGTGTTTTGGTATACAATTTTTCCCTTTCTCTTCAAATGTGTATGAGTGTGTATGTGTGGGAGTGTTATGCTGTTGGTTGGTTGGCTGGCTTGTTGTTATATGTCAACAACATGCCACAAACCATGCAAACAAACTATTTTTACAATTCTCTTACTCTTAATATGGCTTTTTGGTCATTCATTTATATGTACATTAGGGATGCCTCCCCCAAAAAAAAAATGCTGAGGTTCCCAACTAACATAAAAGCATATTTCATTATAGGAAACCGCTTCTAAATAAGTTTTTCCTGTCTCTTAATATTTGGTGTTTTTTTTAATGATTTTATGATTTTTTTAATTTTCTTGCAAAGGAAACATAAAAAATATTGGTATTATGTGAAAGTTCTTTGAAAAGCGTTTAATGCAATTTATGAAATAATCATGTAAGTCCAAAAATATTCGAACTATTGTTATTTTTTGATAAAATTATAAATTTTTTTCAAATTTTTTCATATAATTTTTTAAAATAACTAGTTTAAATTAATACGTTATAAACCTCTTATAGTATAACCGAAACGGTTTTTCCGATTTTGAAATTTAATCAATTTCGAACTTTTATTTGAATTTTCAATACTAAAAATGTCCATCTAAACCAGCGAAATGCAATGAGCTCTCAAATGAGCTCTCTTGTTTTTATTTTCACATGTACGCAAGCACACACATTGTATAAAAACAGTCAGTCTCGCATGAGCATTGATAGAAGCAGTTTGTGTTACGCTTTTATGCTTGTTTATTTCATTATTTCAGCTAGTTGTTTTTGTTTTTGCCAGAGAATAATTCTCAACTCATACAACTACAATATCTAAAAACCATGGTGTAATGATATACAAGGTGACATTAATCAAACAGCTGATTATTTTTTTGCTCGAGTTTGTTTACAACTTCAATCTTGTCAAAATTTTTTTTTGCTGTAGTTTGTATACATGTGGCAATTAGTTTAGTTAAATTAAAATGTTTGTTTTACAACCCAATAAAATTATAGTGTGTTATATACGAATGGGAAGCTTATGAAATTACGTTTATTTTAATATCGGTATTGTGACTGTTTTGAAAATATAGGAAACTCAAATCGGCAAGAAAATTGGTTTCGAAAAATTCAAATAAAATTCGAACTACAACTTTTCCAGAAACAGAAAAACCCGTAACGGTGAATTTATATAAGGTTTATGGCATATTAATTTAAACTAATTATTTTAAAAAACTCCATGTCAAAATTTAAAAAACATAAAATTTTTCTCCAAAATTTCAAAAGTTCGAATATTTTTCAAATTACACAAGAATTTTTAATACAGCATATGAAAAATATATTTATAAAAAACATAAGTCCTTCAAAAAGGGCTCATTAATTTTTCAATCCAGCTCATCAAAATACTCCACCCAGGACATAAATGGTCTCCTCAAACAATAGACTCTTATTTTAGTTAGGAATAACCTCCATACTAATGGGGCCACCCTAATGTACATACAAAAACACATACATATATGTACATATATTGTATCCATGTATCTGAATGGCTTTGTGTATGTGTTGCATGCCATTATAAACAATTGGTCGAACATTTTCTGTGTGAATGCTAAAAAGTATTAAACAATCTGTTGCTACTTTATACCCAACAGTGCGAATGTATTTGTATTGTGAGTTAGTGTGTGTATTCAGTTTGTTTTGCAATATAGAAAATTGTTTAATCATTGATAGAAAGACTGGCAGTTCTTGTTGCACAAACGATTTTCAAGTTTATAATTTTTTTTTTGCTGCTACAACTGATGTTATTATTGTTGTTGTTGTTGAGACAAAGTGTAGCATGTTTCTAACATGTTCAAATGTATTGAATGCTTCGAAGGCTCTTTGTTATTTTTTCGTTTATATTTTCATATTTAATGTTATGCGGTATATTTGATCCAGCAGAATACAACAAAAACGTAAGCAACAGGAAAAAAAGTACAAATTGCCACAACTTTTGTAAACAAATTTCCAAAAACAGCATTGTAAACATAATACACAAACAAGTTAAAATAAATTTCAACTACACAAACCAGTTTCAAACCTACAACAACCTTTACCCACAAAAAATGGTATATATATGAGTATATACCATTGGATGCATTTAATATATGAACACAATACTACAGAGACCTGTATTGAATTTTTATGACTACAAATATGGAAAATAATTTAGATTCCAAAAGATAACATTAAATTATAAACCAATTTTAAATGAACCATTTTTGGCATGTTGCACTTTTTTCGTCCTTAACTTTATAAATAGAATTTTTGTGTCGAAATATTTTGCTTAAAATACTAGTCGATCAGTCAAAACAAAATAAAATATACTAAACTGGTTGCATGCATTACTGGCACTTTGTAAACAAACACACACATACATACTCATACACATATACAAATTAAAAAAGTGTGGGTGAGAGCGTTGCATGCAGACCAGGCCTTTGTTAAATTTTATGCAAATTTTCATTTGACAAGGGTTAACCAAACACATACTGAGTTCTAACTAATACAATATGATATGCAAGGTTCTGTTTTTTTGTAATTCAAACAAAAAATGCTTGGGACGAAAAAAAAGTTGACAAAAATAAAAACTACAAATGACCCCAGCCAGCCTGCATCAATGTGGTGGCCTTGCCACAAGCATCAACCGCTGAACATACGATACCACAGTATTGCAACATTTTGCCTAAACTCATGCAATAGCATGTGTACAAACTGGCAGACATACATATGTACATGTTTTAATGTGCATTCATATAATGCTGCAATATTGTAGCAATATCTTCTTCTTCTACTACTACATCTAGTCCATATACAACATTTTAAATGACGATGATGATGAACAGACTGCTGATATTGTATACAATTTCGTACATTCACACATACAATTCAAATCAATCGTTGTGTGGCCCATATGAAGGTCCTTAAACGAGTAAAGAATAAAGGTTACTAAAACACAGGATGTTAGTGTTGCTGCTGTTATTGCTACTCATGTTTGCACCTACTGCCTACTACCATTGTAGAGCAATTGAATTTTGGATAACAACGACAACATCAAGAAAAATAACAAAACAACACAGCCTAACACTTTTAACTTGAAGCAATTACTGACTAACTTGTTTTTAAGATCAAAACCTAAACTTTTGGGAAAAAAACAGAAAAAAGAAAATGAAAACAAAACTGTTAATGTATGCACATAATCTCATGTAAGTAGGCCGAGTGATGCATAGTGGGGACTAAAGGGTTTTGTTCAAACTAGAACATTTTTTAAGTATTCAACAAAAGCCTTTATTAAGAGCGGTAGGGAGTGGGAGGTGATAATACAGAACAAAAATATATTTTCCAAAAACTAAAGTGAACTTGTTTTTCTGTGAACATGTAAAATAATGTTATTGTTGTTTTATGCAACAGCAAGAGCAACAACATGTAGAGCAATTTGCCATCACTAGTTAAAATAACACGCATATTTTTGTATACATTTATACAAACGTACATATGCACGAGTACGTATACGCACTGTATGACAGTCAAATGTATACACATATGTATGTAGATTAGGCATATAACTAATTTTAGCGAAATTTTTGGCATACCACCACGTGATGGCCAATGTTGTATAAGTAATGAAAATCATTTTTTTAGGTTATTTGGAATCAAAAACATCACGCACCAAGACCAATTTCTAAAATAAATCAAATTTTTTTTTCCGAAAATTTATATATAAATGATTTCATATTTTTTTTTGCAAGTGCGAGGGATACTTCCTTTACTTAAAAATTATCTTTTGAAGTATGTCCGCAGTTATTATTAAAATAAAATATATTGTATTTTAAAATAATTGAAAATATTTCATGAAAAACTTTTGGTTTGGTGCCATAAAGTAATACCGTGGTTTTTCATACTTTTTAATGCTCTATTCGACTATGCTATGCCAATTTGCATATTTGCCAAAATTGTCAATAGTTATATCCCTAATGTAGATTACCACCCAACACACTAATATTTACGCTCTTCTACATAAACGGATGCATGTGTATGCTTGCGTATTTTTGTACTGCAGATAGAGAATTCTGAATTCATTTAATGGCACACAAAAATATGTATATATTAGCATGCACCCAAAATAATTTAACGACATGAGTGGTAAGTTTGTTATTCCGTTTGTAGTTTAATTTTTTTTTCATTTGTGACCCATATATACTATATATTCTGGATCGTTATAGATAACAGAGTCGATATGGTCATGTCCGTCTGCCAGTTGAAATCAACTTTCTGAAGCCCCAAATAAATAAATAACTTACAAACATGATTGACTCATCAACATATCAACATTAACATATTCAGCCCAATTATGAATAAAAAATTCCGCGGGAGTTTGTTCCCCGGGAGTTTTTTCCCATTGAATTTGAATAGGAAAAATGAGAAAAGGGGAAAAACTCCCGGGGAATTTTTATTCATAATTGGGCTGATTATGTTGTTATTAAAAATCTAGAAAGAAAAAAATTCGCTAACATTTTTTTTCATCAAAATTGTTTTTTGACTAAAATTTGGTTCACGATTTTTTTTTTCATCAAAAAAATTTTTTTTTTGTTTTCATCATAAATTGTTTGGTGAAGATTTGACCCAGCCGAATATAGCGCTATTAAGGAAATGGAAGTCTTGAAAAGATTTCGAACAAGTTCAAAGATATATTAGAATGTTTTTCGATTTTTCAGAGAAATTTTTGATTTTTTCAATTGCAATAGTTTACGGATAATATGGGTATTATAGCACGTAGATTAGGCTTTGTGAATAAACATAAGTCCGTTTAAAATTGTACACATTAAAACAATACTAAAATAATGTCGGTTATTGTACCGAATTTTCAAAAACTTTTTACATGATAAAAAAATGGAAAAAAATGTGTAAGACGTTCTTTTGTCATTGATGCAGCATATCAGATTCTCGGTTATGTTGAATTTGCAGCCACTCTTCATTCTCAATTGCAATATCCAAGGGGCAAACAGCAGAACCCTCAATCGACATGCTTTGTTTTTATATAAAAATAGCTAGATTCTTTGATGAACGAGTATGTAGATGTATCTGAGATTTAACATCGATAGGTCATTAAATATACGCTCCCTAATAGTGACCAAGGCCGAACATTGAAAGAATATGTGAGTTACCGTCTCTTACACTTTTTCAATATGAATCTAAGGAAGTATTCAGTAGTCGACATTCCTATTTATAGCCTCATAGTATTCCAAGATCCTGAAGTGCATCGCCATCAAATCCAACAACAATCAGTTTAGCGTGGTAGACAATAATTTTAGAATTATTCCATAAAACCTAATGGGTTTCACTACAGCTTTGAAAAGCTAATTGATACTACTCGGACCAATTACCTTATTGCATGAATATATATGAATATCTATATCCTATTCTGGATATCGAGATTCCAGGATTGTCACGATAGTTACAAGATACTTTGAATTATCTGTAATTTCCTGTCTGATTTCATTCAGTTTCGGGAGAAAAATGTTATCAAGCTCATGCCTTACTGTGAAAAGTACCATATACATTTTCAAGGGGTTCCCACTAAGCCCACAAGAAACACTCCACTAACATAGTGTACTCAATGCTGATAGTAATACCGCATATAAAACAGATTTAATCCTGTTGTTTTCCAAATCAACTAATAGAGTATTCAAAACAAAATTCCATAAAAGCGGAGATAACACTCCTCGCTAGGGAGTGTAATGATCTACTGACCCCTCCCAAGTAGCACACATGAGCCAATTACCAAGTATATTTGAGATGAAATGACGTGTATAAAGCTCAACCCCCAGTAACGTCGTAGCATGTCCAATACTACTTGGACTGTCTCCACAGATCTGCCCTTTTCAGAGTGTTTTAGTTGGGAACATTGAAAAGTTCTTGTCTCCAAACAAATGTGGCCACCCTAATGCACTTACATATTGATGTTTATATGTAAGTTAATTTGTTTGTATGATTGCATGCATGTGTGCATCTCTGCGTATGTGTATTTGTGAATTTTTTCCGAAACCAAAACAATGCAAAAATAAAATGATGCATCAAGAGCTGTGCAACTTCAATGATTTTCACTTAAAATTTGTTGTCTGTTGTTTTTAAACGTTATGTTTTTTTTGCTCTTTGTTTTCATTTTGAATTTTGTTAACAACATTGTAAACAAATTTTATAAAATACTTGGAAATTTACTTACATTAAATGTTGCACATACATAGACATTTATCTGTAATTAAAGAATTGATAGCATTTATGTATTTTTCAAGTACACATGCAAGTTTTAAGTGTTTTTAGTTATACAGAAATTAAAAATTGCAAATAAAATAAAATTTTTCCAATTAAGCAAAAAAAATTATTAGTATGATTGTGTGTTTGGTGCGAAGGATTTTTGGATTCCGACCGAATCGAGCCTAATAATGTTGGTGTAAAAAATCATTATTCGGGCTAATCCGAAACTAACCGAATTATTTACATCAATTGTAGAGCACATTTTAGCTAATTTTTTGCAACTTTCGGAGACCGTGTTACGAATTTTATGAAAAAAAATCAAATTTAAAAAATTTTATTCGATTTTTATTTTCGGTCAAAGGTCTTTTCTCTAAATTAATCGAGCCCTATGTACTTCCGGTTGATTTTTTTTTAGTCTAGTTCTCTACAAAGAACTTAAATTTTTTATGCAATTGGTGAAAATTCTGAAGTACCGAAACATATTAGTACAAAACCTTGTTAAAAAAAATAAAAATACAGGGATGGGAAATTTGTATACCATCTCCCTTTACTGCCATTTTAAAATATATAGAAACCCACAAAACTCTTAAGTAAGACATAAAATGTAAAGTTTTTGCAAATCGTATCATCATTCTACCTAGATTTGCCATAGTTTCATCGTAGTTAATTTGCATATGTAAACATTTGTAAATGAGTGAGAGAGTTGGGATGGATCTAACCTTTAGGCAGGTTGGTTATTTATTATTCTAAATTTTATGAATATTATTTTGATTACTTTAAAATATATTCTTGTTTCTTTTTTTTTTGGTTTGTTTGTTTGTTTTTTGTGGGTTTTTGGTAGTTGTTTTAATATTAAAACTAGATTTTATGAGGCTGTAAATAAAGCAACATATTTAAAGCGAATTTATCCATGGAATACTCATGCTGGATGGAGTGGATGCTAAAGTAGTGAGTGTGTACTTGGCACATATTACGTGGTCCTTTGGGTTTTTTGTTGAAATTATAAATATGAGTGTGGCATGTGGTATGTGAGCGTGTGTTTGTGTATAATATTTAAGCAAACATGTATTAATGTTTTACATTCATATTGTTATTAGTATAATAGTATAAATATTTGTTGTTTTGGTAGTTTGTGAAAAGTTAGTGTTAGTGTATATTAGTGTTGCTGTTGATGTTATAAATGTTTAGTGTTTTTATGGTCTTGTCTTACACGCATTAATTACAAATGCAAATAAAAGGGTTCTAATGTTTTATTTTTATATAGTTTTCATATCCATACCTCTCTCTCTCTTCCTCTGTGTGTGTGTATTAGTAATTTAACACTGACATTCTTTACATTTTACACGAGTAAACAATTGAATTTAGAGTGGGTAGGTGAGTGTAAAAAGCCTTGTTGTTATAATATTTAATATGGAATTCCATTAGTTTATGCATGGTGTATGTAAATTAGAGTAGAGGGTTATTAAGTGTCATATTTATTAGCAAAGGGAATACATTTACGATTCATAAATATTTGAGAGCCTTATAAAGGGAGGTAATTTCAACAACTTCAACTGTAAAATCAGTTTTTGCCGGCAAGCAAACTCGTGTGTGTTATGGCATGTGATTTGTTTTGTTTAATTTTATATGCTTTTGTTTCATTTCAATCCTAAAAGTTAAATAACGTAAATTTATCAATTTCTATGTAAATAATAAAAATTATCATATTGTTTTGTGGCTCAAGCTGAAATGTAAATTGAAATTAATTTCAATTTTCTTAATACATTTCAATTATTCAATTCATTATTAGGAAAATTTATTGTGCAAAAACGAAACGAATCCTTAATGAATATTGACACATTTTGTTTGCATTCTATTCTATTCTTAGATTTTTTGTTTTCTGTTTTTGCTACGAGAACATTTTTGTAGAGGATTTTTGTTTTTAAAAAAGCAACTTATTGTTTTTCATGTTCAACAATTGTGTCAATATTAATTTGCATAAGAAACCGTTAAGTTAATTCCTCAATGCGATTCTAAAGAAACGCAAAAGAAAAGACAAACACAACAAAAAATAGCAAAAAAAAAATATAACGGAAAATGTAATAAAACTTTTCTAAATGTCACTTAAGACCAACTAATGAACAATTTGCAAATGGCTACTAAATGTGACATTTTCTCCAACTTGCCAAACAATAGAAGGGACAAAATATAAATGAGAAAAATAAAGAATAACTCCTAAAGGTTTTCATTACTTGGAACTAGTTGTTGGAAAAGAAACCCAATAGACCACTACTGTTTAATTTCTTTAAACAAATGAAAATTAATGATGGCAGGCGGCATAATTAATTTAGCAACGACTTGTTTTCATTTTCTTCGTTATTTTACAATGTCTTTAAAGGTTTAAAAGGATTTCCATTCAATACGCCTAGACTACAACACCTTTACAACCCAGAAATTACGTATTCTGTTAAATAATACAAAATCTCAATTACTCACTCCTATTTATCAATTGCGGTTTTTGTCAATTAACTTTGGGCATGAGTAATTTATGTTGTACACCAAATACTAAGTTACACAAATACACAGATATACATTTACACATACATACATATAAATGGCTACATAAATCCTTAAAAGGAAATGCAAATAAATCTACATTATGTATGCTAAAACCACAAGACATTAGAGTAGGCTTTTAATAGTTCCACAGCACAATAAAAATCTCTTTGCTTGTGTGAGGATGGGTTTGCTATTTTTCAATAAATTTTAAAAAGAAATGTTAACGATAGTTTGAAACTACAGTTAGATGAAGAAATAATAAAAAAAATAACATTCTCAAAGAGTAAATAAATTAATAGTTGTTATTGTGGTCAGCGCAGCGAGTTTATGAATGTATTTGAGGATTTACACAGTAGAAACAATTAATCAGTTTAAAAAATTTAAATTCTGATGAACACAAATAATCAATAACGTTCTCCCCTTGGTGCCTGTTGGGGCCGACAAAAATGTAAAAATGTTTGCATTATTTAAACACTATTTAACTTTGAAATAAGGAGTGGACATGACACAAACAACAAATCAGCTGATTGTACTTTTAGTTTATCATGCATACAAACAATTAATAACGATTTAACCCTGGTGTCTGAGGGTGCCGACAATATCTTGTTTTGAAATAAAGAGCCTGTGACAAAATATAAAAACCATGATACAAATATACAACGTAGTTTCACTTACTCTTTTTGTCGCCATATTAACGTTCTGACGTTTACTGGAATTATGAAAAATAGTGCTACCGCATGATACAACAACATAAGGTACACCCAGTAGAAAATAAATTCTCAATTATATAATTCTTGTAACGTCAAACAAAAGAAATTATAAAAAAATATGAAAAAAATCAAAATCAAATTTTGACGTTATAGGGCTAAATATTGAAAACTCTCCCTAGTGATTCTACCTTCTACAATTATTGTATCATGGTGCTACCGTATTCATTCTTAAAATCCCATTTTTATTTAAAAGTCAAATATAAAACAGCAAACATAAAATTAAATAAATAAAACAATTTAAATTAAAGAAATTTGGTTTTTAAATAATAAAAAACAAGAAACTATTTATGCTACTTTAAAGGAAAACATCCCATATACAGCCTTCAATAAAGCAAAAAAAACAAAAAAGTCTCGGATGTCAAGAAACCGAACGCTTATTTATAATACTGCATACGTATCTTTTAAGTACTAATATAAATTACACACTAAAAATAAAAATTTCTTGAACGTTGTTTCCCTTTTTTCATATGTGGCAACGATTTTTTCATTGTTTACAAAAATCAAATTTCAAATAATTCCAACAAACTTCAAAAATATTTTTGAGAGAGAGAAGTCGAACTACCTTGTTTTTTTCTATCATGATAAAAACTATAAAAATGACATACATTGTGATCTTTTTACTTGCAGTAGAAAATAAATTCTCAATTATACAATTCTTGTAACGTCAAACAAAAGAAAATATAAAAAAATATGAAAAAAATCAAAGTTTGACGTTATAGGGCTAAATATTGAAAACTCTCGCTAGTGATTCTACCTTCTACAATTATTGTGTCATGCTCATGAAGATCTACATAAGACTGACAAGATTTCTGCAAATCCGGTTCGTTCCGAACTATGACAGATGCCTGAAAGCCACCAAGGCTTGTCGACTTCCTTTCTTTTTTTGAGGTTGAATGCTGATCCTCCCAGACCGGGATCTTTTATTGTCTTCCTTATGTGGACCTTATCTGAGCCGGGTGGGGAATCTACCGCCTTCTTCCATTATTGAGCTACTTAATATGAGTTACTCGTATTGATTTTTCAGCCTTAGCAGTTTGTTCCGAAGATGTGAGAACAGGAACCAACTTTCCTCTACCTGTGTACTTGTGAATATACCCTGCAGGGTCAGCACACTGTTGGTAGCACTGGGACAACATCCGTATCCGCAAGCAGTTCTCCGGAAGACGATAGAAGGAAGACGCAGGACCTTTTTGGGCCAGAGATATCCTCGTGGCATTTTTCACAATTTCATCTTGAACAGAAAAGTGTCTCCACGACTTCTAGAATTTAAGCTATTATCAAAATTCCATAATATATATTTTTTTTAAAAAAAGTTTCGGTGTTGATATTCGAACAAATTTTGACCAAATCAGGATGCACTAAGTAAGGTGAAATCAACAACACAGTTGATTTTTATTTTTCTATTTTGAAAGTGCTTGAGTTTTGTCAAACTGAATTTATTTTGAAAAATTAATAAATTTAATTTTCAAAGAAAAAAATTTTTAAATCAAAAAACATGAATGAAATTGTACATAAAAAGATTTCATATAATGAAATTTGAAATAAAAGATACAAAATAATCATAGCAGAACAAGCAAGGTACAATTATTAGAAAGTACGTTCTCAATTATACATTCCCTATAACGTCAAACAAAAGAAAATTAGAAAAAAAACAAAACAAAATGTCTAAGACAAAAAAAAAAATAATTAAACAAATTTTTGTGTATTTACTTTTTTTCCTAAAATATTCAATTCAAATTAAATTTTTTCCAAATAAATATGTGTTAGTTTTAATATAACGTGCAAAACATTGAGAAAACAAAATAAAAAGTGATTAGAGTAAATGCGTTATTTGACGTTGTAGGGGTAAATATTGAAAACTATCCCTAGTAATTGTACCTGGTTGGTTCTACCATGCAAAATAATCAGGTGAGTAGCAATAAAATTAAACTTAAAAAATAAACATCCCATTAAAAAATCTAAAAAATGCCAAAATAAAATTTGTTTATTTTTTATTTGACAAATTCAATTTTGACAAAACCTATGCATTTGTCAGCAAGAAGTATTGTGTTTGTTGTCGAAACGCTCTCACCTTACTTATTACATCATGACCCAAATATGAAAAACACATTTTTGGACTTATTCGAAATCGATGCCAAATATTCGTTCAAACTATTTCAATATGTCATAAAATAATTGTCTTATAGGTCGAAAAGTTCCCTAATCTCAATTTGTTCACCTATGAATAAACTTCTACTCATACCCAACAGTTATTTACACAATTAAAAGGAATTTATTTTAATTACTTAACTTTTTCTTACAATAACTTTTCTGCAGTTATTTAATGTTTTTCATGTACATACTTTTTAAACAATAATTATAATAATTTAAATAAATGTAGGTACAGAGAGAAGAGGATGGATACAACAACTACTTACTATATACTATGCCACAGGAAAAACAAATCCCACTTCTTTATATTATATGTAGTTATGTAAAGTATTGTTTTGTCTTTTATTTTTGTATTTCTTACCACATGTTCGTCTCAACACTTGCATGCTTGTGGCAGAATCACGTGGTTTGTAGTAGAAGTAGTAAATTGTATTCGTTTTCCTGCCACTATACGTACATACTCAGGTAAAAAAATATAAAGCACACGTACACGAGTTTCAACAGACACAAACATGCATTTATGTGAAAAGAAAAACCAAATTAATTTTTGTTGTGGCTTTTTACGAAAAAGGTATAAAATAAAACACGGCATATAACAAAATACTGTATGTAACCATATTTACCTGATATTAAACACATTTAATTTTCCAAACAGGTGGATTAATTGATAAATATGCACATAAATGAGCTTCCTTTTGAAATTGTATAACATTTAAAATTCAACAGCAAAACTCATTTAACTCCCTTATTAAACTGTCCACCTATTTTTCTATCTTGCTAGGACTACGGAAGGGTTTAAAAGCAAGACAAGCTAAAGGATCTTAAAAGAAGTAAAAACCGCATAATGTTACACCTGTGTTTTGCCATCCAACCAACCAACCAGCCAAGCCAGCATGCCTTTTCTATGTGCTGGATGTGTTCCTGCATGAATGTCTGGTGGTTTTTTAATATACGGAAGCTAAGTATAAATACAAATGATGTAATTTAAATAATTACTAACAACAACAACAGCAATAACAAATGTTAAAGGAAATTTTCTATTTGCAACCAGGCATACGAGCAACTTTAATTAGCATTGAAAATTTTGTAATTTTTATTTTAGCAGAATACATACATATGTACATATGGAAACTTCAACGATTTTGAAATAAGTTGAATAAACTTTGTATAAATAAAACTTTAAAAGAAAATCCTTAAAGAATGACAGTTTCGTATACCGCAGAAGTGGCACATTGTACTTGGTTAGGTTGTTTTCCAAAACTCTTGTTAAGGTAAAGAAATAAGGTTTCCAAAGCCAGAAAACGCTTTCATTTTCTAATCATTCCTTTTATAGATGGCGAGCCAGCATTTACAAACTTATTTGGGTGGATGTTTTGGCTTATATTGGTTTTTATTATGCTATAAATGTTACTTATCGGTTTTTATTGAATGAGGACCAAAAGCAGTAAGTTTTTCGTTACAGTTGTTAAAATTAGAAACTCATTTGTTCAATTTCTTCTAGAATGTTTGAAGTATTTGTGAAATATTGCAATAGCAGTTCTGCCTTAATTCCTTTGATGTTTGTATTGGGCTTTTATGTATCGATAGTTATTAAGCGGTGGTGGGAACAGTATATGACCTTGCCTTGGCCGGATAGTACGGCTGTGTATGTTTCCTCTTTAATACGTGGCCAAGATGAAAATGGTCGCAAAATGCGTCGCACCATTATGCGTTATGTTTGCCTGAGTCTGACTATGGTTTTAACAATGATTTCACCGCGTGTCAAGAAACGTTTTCCTACTCTCGATCACTTAGTGGATGTGGGTTTGTTGGTTGAAAACGAAAAGGTCATATTGAAAAATATGAATGAGAAATTTGCCAAGCATCCCAAACATTGGATGCCTATAGTATGGGCCTCTAGTATAGTAACACGTGGCCGCAAAGAGGGACGCATACGAGATGATTCTTCGTTAAAGACTCTCATCGATTCCTTGAACTCGTTTCGGGGCATGTGCATGGTATTGTTATTTTATGATACGATTAGCATACCTTTGGTTTATACTCAGGTTGTTACCATAGCGGTGTATTCGTATTTGTTGACTTCGGTATTTGGTCATCAGTGGACAGGTGAGACCGATGATGAGGGTCTTATGAATATTGTGGACTATTTCTTTCCCTTCTTTACGGTATTGGAATATATGTTTTTTATGGGATGGCTTAAAGTAGCCGAATCATTAATATGCCCCTTTGGTGATGACGATGATGATTTTGAGGTAGGTTTTTCAATTGTCTGCTATGTTCCCGCACTAGTCAGTTTTACTTTACAGAATTTTAAGATCTCTTTTTATTTATTACTTTAAGGGGTAATTGTATCTAAATATTAAACATCTGGCTAGTGTAAAAACAGAATATTAATTTAGTTTATTGCTTTTCTTTAAAGGTAAATTGGTTAATTGATCGCAATTTGCAAGTTTCCTATCTAATTGTGGATGAAATGCATAATGAACATCCTGAATTAATAAAGGATCAATACTGGGATGAAGTATTTCCAGCTAACATACCGTACGAAACCGATGGCACAGTAAAAATAATTCCAGAAGAACCACCACAACATTCTACAGCGGAACTGGAGAAAAAGACGACTACTTCCAGAGTACCAATTTTGGTAAAATATTATTAACAATTTACATGCATGTTAATACAAATTTTAATTTAAAACTTTTGAACAGCAATCTATTACCAGATTTTTTACCAAACATTATGGAAGAGAGGAAACGCAGAGCATGATAGTGCCCGTTAATTTAAATGACACAGACTCGGCTTCAAATCATATCGAAATATCACAAGAAATGCCCAACACATTTAGTGGTCAAAATCTAAAGGCAACCAAGTCATTAAATTTGATTCATATAAGTAGTGACATGACTTATGCCAAGGATGGCTATCAGCCCAAGTCAAGCGAATATGATGATGATGAAGAAGATGAGTTTGAAAAACTAAAGAAACAACGACAACAAGAACGCATGTCGCGACAAAATACCAAATTTGCTCTGCAAGACAAAATTGATGATGTTGGTGATCTGAAAAGTGCAACATCTAGAATTTCTAAAGCATCACAGGATAAAAAGTCCAAACAGAGCTCGTCTTCAAAATCATCTATTGCAAATAGTAGTGAATCTAAGAAGAGCGTTTAATCGAAAAGACCAACATACAATTTTTAAAACTTGTCTAATTTGTTGTAATATTTTTGAAATTTGTGTCAATATTTTTATTACAATTTTTGTCAAAATATAAACAAATGTCGTATTTGGGAATAAAGAATTCAAAAATGACGGTTACTTATACAGCAGAAGTTGCTACTTGTAAAAAATTTGGTTGTTTTATAAAACTGCTGGGCAGGTAAGAAGTCAGATATAAAAACACATTTGTCTAACGTAAATACATATGTAAGTATATTTCTGAAACAGATGGAGAGGCAGCATTTACAAACTAATTTGGATGGATTTAATACTTTTTCTAACACTATATTATTGCATTAATTTGATTTATATTCATCTTTTAGAAGATGATTCTAAAAGGTAAGTGCGTGTATTGGACCTCATTCAGTTAAGAGAGATTTTTACATTTGTTTGAATTCAGAACCTTTGAAAGTATTGTCTACTATTGTGCCAGTTACACAAGCCTTATTCCATTGTCTTTTGTGTTGGGTTTTTATGTCAATTTGGTGATGACACGCTGGTGGGAACAGTACATCACAATACCTTGGCCGGACTCCATAGCGGTATTTGTAAGCGCTCATGTGCACGGTCAAGATGAGGGCAGTCGTGTAATGCGCCGCACGGTCATGCGTTATGTCTGTTTGTGCCTCACCATTGTTTTCACCATGATATCGCCTTGTGTTAAGAAACGTTTTCCAAAAATGAAACATCTCGTCGATGCAGGACTATTGCTGGAAAATGAAAAGAAAATTATTGAGTCAATGGACAGCTCGTTTCCTAAATATCCAAAACATTGGATGCCCATAGTCTGGGCGGCAAGTATCATAACAAGGGCCCGTAAAGAGGGGCGAATTCGTGACGATTTTGCAGTCAAAACCATAATTGATGAGCTGAATAGTTTCCGTGGTCGCTGTGGCACCTTGATGTACTATGATTTCATAAGCATTCCTTTGGTTTATACACAAGTAGTAACAATTGCAGTTTACTCATTCTTTGTGTGCAGTTTACTGGCTCATCAATGGACAGATAGTAAAAAGGATACCTATGAAGCATTGGATTTCTATTCTCCTGTATTCATTACGTTACAGTTTTTCTTCTATATGGGTTGGCTAAAGGTTGCGGAAACCTTAATTAATCCTTTTGGGGAAGATGATGATGATTTTGAGGTAATTTTTGATAGTTTAGGTAATTTATTTGATCTCATTTCTCACTATTAAAGGTAAATTGGATGATTGATCGTAATTTACAAGTCTCATATCTCATAGTCGATGAAATGCATCACGAGCATCCTGAATTAGTAAAAGATCAATACTGGGATGAGGTTTATCCTAATGAATTGCCGTATGAAAGTGAAGCACAACGAGAGCAACCACCAGAACCTTCTACCGCCAAATATGATTTAGAAGAAGCGCCCAAGCGTGCTGTATCTAAAATACCATCTCCTTCGGTAAGATAAATATTTAAATTACTTTAGATAAATAAAGCTAAACAATTTCTAGAATTCTGCTGTAATGAATGGCAAACCTCGAGTTTCAGTACAGGCTTTTCAGCGTTTCTTCGTCAATTCAGAGGAGGATGCAACAAGCATAGGAACAGATGTCGAAAACAGTTTGCAATCTGTATCAGATATTGAAAACGTAGAACATATTACTTCTTATACACACTCTGACCAAGATGAGTTTGAGTACCAATTTCCAAATGAAAATGTATGGACGAGATCTGTATTGGAGCCAGTAACAGAAAAGGGAGAAGAAATATCCGAAAGAATGGAAGAAGAAGAAGAAATGGTAAATATCGAGGAGGAAGATTACAAAATAGAAACACAATCATCTTGTGAAAGTGAAAGTGGTAAGAAGAACATTCTTAAATTATATGGTGTTATATAAATAGTACGAAACCTCTTTAGACTCTGATTCCGATCCATTTGAAAAACTTCGCATTGAACGGCAACAACAACGTTTCCAACGGATGAATGATTACTTGGACCGACATTTTGGTCCCAACTTTCGAAGTGCTACGGAGAATTTAGCAACGCCACAAACAAAATCCACATCCTATGAGCCAGTTTTATTGGATAGTGGGGAAGAGAGAATATTAAATGATTCTGAGAATGATGAAAATCTTTTAACACCTACAATTTCCTCTGATTATACAAATCTTGCCACTCCATCACTGCAATATGAAAGGGACCAAGAGAAATATCTGATTGGACTGGATAGTGATGAGAAACTACTAACACCTAAAGTATCTAACACATTCTTCATACCTGACACCTCTGCAGTAGCATTGGAAATTGCAACAAATGATGAAAATATTTTGCAAGAGGAGAACACCGATAATACTTTAGATGCAAAAATGTCAGAAACCAAGGTCTTGATGGAATCAGTTGAAAACACGGCTTCTAATATTGAGGTCCAAACAAGTATTTCTCTAACATCTACAACAGCTAGATTAAGGCAAGATTCTAATACAAAAGATGACTTCAGCTCTTCAAGAATTGTTACACAAACATCTATTTTATCATCACAATGCCAAGCTGGGAAATTATTAGCTACAGCAGAAAATATACTAGCCGAACGCTTGCAGGCACCATATTCCCATGAATCTGAGCTTTTCTGGAAATCCAAAGCTACCTCTCCATTGGGTTCTGGCAGAAGTGTGTCTACACAATCATCGTTAGTAGATGATTGGGAAATGCTGTCTACAGGAAGCGCATCTGCTACTGGAGAATACCGAGTAGACATAGAAGAATCAGATAATGAACAGAATACTAAAACTGAATAAATATACTTTTTCTTTAACCATTCTCACTTATTTATGAGTTTCGCCAATATTATAGCAATTTATTTTCTCAAGTATTTGATACTAGTCTCATTTTGCATAAATATGATTAATATTAAAACACACACATACAAATGAGGGTATGGTGAGTTGTTCATAGTCATATATTTTGGTTGTAACAAAAATGTATTTTAGACCAAAATACTATAAATAACAGTTATTATCATTGGTTTTGTTTAAAAAAATACAACAGCGTTAATAATAAATTTTCGCAACAATTTTCGTTTACCATAAAAGCATCTTGGTTACCCAACTATACAAAAGTATCTACGAACACATATTCAGTCACTCACATGATCATTGCTTATGTACATACATATATAAAGCGTGAAAGGGGTTGAGGCAGCAGTTACGATACGTATAAGTTAGTGAGTAGTTTAGCGCAAAGAAAAAAAAACCCTTTGAAATACATTCATTCATATATCATTGTTGTAATTTTAAACAGGCTGAGGATATGAAAATATGAAAAAGTTGCTATATTTTCGAAAGCTCATTAAGTCGATTTATGTGGCATGCCATAAATTGTTGCAACAAAATGTGCTTGTGCAAAACCAAATGACACCATACACACTACATGTATGGATGTTGTTGGTACATGTGGAAGTGTGTATTAGATATTTAGTTGCCACTAGGCTGTATAATTTTGTACCACATAAAAAGATACAGAGTAAATATTGAAGGCCAGTCATATGTAAAATGTTATGTTTCGAAAAGAGCCAAAGTAAATAAATTTCAACTAAAAGCTGATTTTATAACGAAATCTAATACTTATGCATGTATGTAACAACATTTCTGACAATTTGTCAGAAATCTTAATACATCTCTGACAACCAGGGGAGGTATATTTCATGGGAGTGTGAAAATATGTTTGAATTATTGCATGCGGTAAAACCAAATAAGAACATTTTAAAAGTTTCGTGACTGTTTATTAAAATATTTATAACCACTCTAGAGAGCTGTGTTTTTTGTTGTTTTGGTATTTTCGTTTATGCACAGATGACAATAATTTGTAATTTTTAGAATTTGTTTTATATTGCAATCAATGTGAATTGACTTAAAAAAATCCATTAAGAAATTTGTTAACAATTTATAAAAACAAACATATTGAGTGCGAATGTGTGTATGTAGATACATATTGAATACATTGTATATTATTTGCAAACAAAAAACGCAAACTCGATTGACTGTATGTAATTTAACCGCTTTTGTGTGTGATTTTGTAGGGCGGCATATGTATTGAAATTGGCAAGTAAAATTTTAAAACACTCTTTGTTATTTTCGTGAACTGGTCGCTGGAACAATACATATGAATAAGCTATTTTAAGTAAATCTCTGCTGAACTTTGTTTCGGGAGAAAATTCAAAGTAATAATTTTGATTAGAAAGGTTTTTGACAATTGCATTTTATGTGAAACTAGGACGTGATGCAGTCCTCGTCTAATTGCTATTTAAAATTGGGATATCACAAATGGATGAGATATAAGCAAACAAATCAGAGATACCTTGATCTATGTATATGTCGGTTACTAAAGGTAGGGTCAGACATGTCAAATATTTGCTCAAAAAAGCGTAACCACTTTTTTTTAGCACAAATTTGTTTGGCGTGTTTACTCTTACAATTGTTTTGTAAGATCAAACAGCATCAAATAAAATAAAACTAAATTTTTTGTTTTGAATCATCCTAAGTAAAATAAGTTTTTGAAATAAATAAAAGAATTCAAATATATTTTATTTAGTGGTTACGTCTTTTTCGTCAAATATTTGTCATGTGTGACCCTACCTTAAGTCATGTACATAAACAATATGGATGTCAAATGAAGACATTTCGAATAATTTTTCAATGACGTATATACCGCATAAATTGGTCGATTTCGGAAAAATATTTGTTTTATCAAAAAAATAATTTAACACAATTTTTTCGCCATCGTTTTAAGAGTACAATTTTACCTTGGATAGAATATATTTAAAAAAATTTTTTAACATACCTATTAAAAAAACCTTAAAAGATAAATTTTTCGACAAAACCTCAAGAAAAACATTTTTTTGAAAAAGCGCTATCGCCATAGTTTAGCGTACAATCTCACCTTGAAAAGGTGATATTTAAAACAAATTAATCAGCCGATCTTTTTTATTACCTACTAAAGTTAAAAATAAAAGTAAACAAAAAATTTAATTTGGGCGCTTCGAAAATTATTTTTTTGATATGTCGTAGTGAACTTTTTTCCTCATTCCAAAAGCTCAAAAAAACGATGGCACAATATCGACAAATTTTTGTCCTTACAAATCGGTTTTCTGTGGAACAATTTTGAAATAACCAAAAAATCAGGCATTCAAAATATTTTGGATTTAGTGAAATAAGCATGACTACTTCAAACTGGACATTCAACTTTCCTTTGTATCAAAGTTTAATTAACAAAAACAGCTTACAACTAAAAAATATCATAGTTGAAGTTTATTATTATATAATTTTACGTTGTTTGCAGTTACACAATATATTTAAGAAATGTGAAAGAACCTTATGAACTCTAAACAAGCTATAAATATAAAATTTTTAATTCTCCTGATTTTAATATTATACGCATAAAATGGGTTAATGGTCTATTTAGTATATGTCACATATATTTGTTTATATGTTCATACATATATGTACATATGTGTTTTTCTATATGAAAAATATTTGCATAAAAACAAACAAGACACAAAATATTTTCATTCTCTCTGATGCGTAATATTTTTGTTATTTAACGCGTCGCAGAGTTTTCTTATTGTTTTTATGGAAATTGCCAACCAGACAGTCAAATAAGTCACACACAATACAATAATAAAGCCAATGTAAAACACATGCATGCACATGCGAGTATCAGAAGTGAAACAATAAAATACCGAAGGATAAACTTAAGGAATAATGTCAAGTCAGATAAGATTTTGACTTGAATCGTAAACAATTTGTGGAGAATTTGTAGTTATTCTACTGTACTGTATATATTTGAAGTTTTTACATACACATCATACATATGTATGTATGTGGGTATGCGTATGTATGTGTTTTGAGAGTGGGTATTTGTGTTTGCATAAATATTTATAATGATGACTGTCTCTGGAGGGGATGAAAGTCTTTAAAAATGTAAGCGTAGAACAAAGTATTGTAGAACGAAATCAAAATAATACCATCAAAAATGAATTACTTGTGAAATGATTTTCCTCTTTGTTGCATAAATAAATGATAAATATACATGAGAAAAACATTTTCCAATTTCCTACATCTTTGTTTCAAATTAAAAAGTGTGACATGGGAACAAAATGCTACACATTCAATATTAAGAACACACGCATATTGTTTCAGAGATTTTCTCCTCCCCACCAACGCCAAAAAAGGATCCAAATTGATTTTGTTTTGTTATGGTTACAAAACAGCAAGAGTAGGGGATTTGTTTTTTGTTATCGTTTTCTAATATGTATTTTTATATATTTGCATAAATTTGCAAAATTTATTTAATTAAAATTAACAAAAATTCTCCAAGTCTGGACCACAGTTTGTCGTGGTTCGTTTCTATTTAATATTTTTTATTTAAATTTTTTTTTGATGTTTTGTAAATTGTTGTGGTTTTTTCCATCATGCTGTTAATATTAGTTTGAGCATAAAACATAAATTGTTGTAATAGATTTTCAATTAATTTGTTGTAAATTTGATATTTTTTTTAGATTTATTTTTGGTAGCATTTACACATGTACAATTTTTAATTGGCTTAAAACAAAACCAAACAATTTAGTCACTAAGGGGGGAAGGGGGTTTTTAGCATTAATTTACTTACAACCAGTGCTTACAAAAACAGTGAAGCTGAATATAAACGAAAAAATGGCAAAACAATTATAAGTAACATGTGTTACCATGTAAATTTCATAATTTGAATAAAAATTACAAAAAATAAAAAAAACTGTATTAAAATATTTATTTTTGTGAGTGTGTTGTGTTGTGTTTGAATAAATGCTAAATGAACCTGTGTTTGTATGTGTAGTTGATTGGATTGATTATATTTTTGCCTGAATAAATTTATACATAATTGCCAATTAACACTTTTCATTGTAATGCTTTGATGATTGATGACAACATACACTTATTTACATACTTACACACAGAGACACTACTCTATGTTAACATACTCTTTACCCCACTGTGATACACTATTAAATACTCAATCAAATATACAAGTGTGCGAATTTACAGGATGTATTTTTTTTAATTTTTAAGCCAACAGCAGTCAATCATGCAACAACAGTTGGTCAATTGTATGCTCTACGTCAGGAACTGTTCAACATTTGATACGCTTGTGAAATATGACATAGACCGTCGTTGTAAAATTGTTATTTATATTAAAATACTGGGGAATGTGCAGTGGGTGTAAATGTCTTAAAAATATGAACAGAATTTGTGGTTTTTGAATATTTTCTTTTAATAATAAATAAATAAAATTTAAGTTTTTATCTTACCTAAATCTTTTATATTACTAAGCTTTTTGGTAGTAAAAAACATTGCTAAGAAATATATGAAATCTTTCATCTGAAATGTTTTTTTCAAGGAAAACTTTTTGGAAATTTAGAATATTTTTCATTTAGCATGTAATAAAATTCGTTTTGAATGTTTGTTTAATATCCTTATTGAATTTATTGTAAATTTATATTTTATAAACTCTTAGCAACAAGACCCAGGACCACTCACTAGCCATGCTATGCTTCATGCTCTAGCTATGACTTTACCACTTTTTCCAGTGGCTAAATGAGTAACAACTCTACTACAACACATCGAACTGAACAAATAAAAGTATGAATGTATGACCCTGCAACTGATGGAACCAGTTAAGGGTGGATTAGCCGAATGTAATGTAACCTTAACGGAACGGAACAGCTGATCGTTTCTATTGTGTGTAAAGTAGTTAAAGCAGTTATAGTGACAAAATGTAACGTAACTGTAACGTCTGAACCTGTTAAAAACAGAATTTCTTTACGTTTCAACGTGACATTTACTAATGGTGTTGTCAACTTGTTGATTTTAAAAGTCTTGTATAAAAAATACTTATGCTCAGAACGCTTAACAATATTTTCAATGTTCAAAAAATGTTTTAAATATTTCAATAATATAAATACATAAATAAAAAACAAAATGTAAGAAAAGATAAACTCACTGTTTATTGTTGATTTTTTGTTTAAGCTTTGATATTTTTACAAATAAAGCTTGAGTGTCTGTAATTCTCATTCACTCTATAGTTTGATTTGTATAATATCTTTAGTTTTTCTAAAGCCTTTTGGGAAAAGGTTTCCTGATGATCTGGCTTAAGCAACCAGTGAAATGCGCATAGTCTACGTTTACAATGCAGAAATTGAATGCAGAAGTTGA
This sequence comes from Calliphora vicina, assembly GCF_958450345.1. Lineage (NCBI taxonomy): Eukaryota > Metazoa > Arthropoda > Insecta > Diptera > Calliphoridae > Calliphora > Calliphora vicina. The sequence goes on along the minus strand of NC_088782.1, from coordinate 130,320,809 downwards.
AGAGGTACAGTGTGTATTACACAGGTTTAGATTAGTTCAAAAGAGAATGAGAAAAATGTCTGCCTTTCAATTTCTGCATTGTAAAAGGGGACAAAGGAACTAGCATATCCCACAACAATAAATGTCAGTGAATTTATCAATAATTGGGAAATTTAGCACAATTCTTACTAAAAACAAAATTTTTTTATTGTTATGGTAATATTTACATATTATACAAATTAGTTCACACAAGCATTTATAAAATGTATACTAATAATAGTCGAAAGTAATAAGTTTGAAAATATTAAATTAATATTTTGTATAGACAAATTAAATTAACAAATTAGGGCCATTATTACAACTTGCCTTTATGTTCGAAATAGTGAAGGTGAAACTTTAAGCAATAGAAAAAGGTACCCTTAAAGTTAACTATTACTATTACGAACATAAAGGCAAGTTGTAATAATGGCCCTTAGTATAAAGTACAATACAATATTAATTAATTTTTAAGTTATCGGACCTTTAATAAATAAAGTCTGTATGACAAGGTAATAAATAATATTTATAATTGTCTCCTAATGGGTTAATATAAACATATATGAAGTCACTTCGAAGCACTTCACAATGATGATGAATACATTTTTTTTTTAAATCGCAGAAAAAATTATAAAATTGTTTCGATTTGAACAGTATTTAAAACAATTGTGTTGATAACACTTTCAAACAGCTGTTTAAATTTGTTTGTTTATGTCAAAAACATATGACACGTTTTTAATGTTCTATAATCACACTAAAGTGTTACGTTAAGTCAACATTACGGTTACATTACATCAACGGTCGGCTAACCCAGCCTTTATGCTTTGAACAATTTGTTAACAAATAACATTTTACTTAAAAGACTTTTGACTAACGAAATTAATACACTCATTCCATTTAAAACATAAAATACTGTTGAAATCACTAGCGAGTGGTGGTCGTTTGGTATACATAAAGAATTTGTAATTGCACATTGGTTTTATTTCAATGCTGGCTACCGATTAAAAACATTTAAAAGGGACCTTAACATTAATTTCGATTATTTCAGTTACGTTATTTTAACAGTGACGGTATTTTCGGTTACGGTATTTTAGTGATGACGGTAATTTCGGTCTGACTTAAATGATTAATAATGTTGAATACAATTAAAATTAAGCTAACATAGATGGCTTCAATAAACTCAAATATTGAAATCAAGGAATTTGTTTTATTACAATACTAGACAGCCAAAATTAATTTTGGCACGCTGAAAAATGGTTAAAATTTAAACAAATTGTATATTTCTGTAGACTTAATTACGGAAAACAAAAATGTGTGTTTTCATAATTCAGAATCATTTATAAAATAAAGGTAACGGTATAGGTATTTTAGCGGTAACGGTAATTACAGTTATTTCGAAAGCGCTAGTTAAGCTAAATGGGTATTTAAGGGGTAACGGTAGCCAACCTTGGTAACTGTTTTAAAACTGCCGGGTATACAACTGTGTGTATGTGTGTTACTTGCACACATAAATACACTGACGACTGTTGAAACCAACCAATCAAACTACGTGGACTATTAAAAATCCAAATTGGCAAAATTATTCAAGCGACAATATAAATTTTCAACAAACTTTTATTTAACAACATATTATTTGATTCATACATACAAACACCAACCAGTTTATTTGTATGGGATCTGGCTGTGATGGTCAAAAGCATTGCCACGACGATAACTAGCTGATGATCCTGATGACGGTGAAGTTGTTGATGAGAATGGTGATTGAAACCAATCATTGTTGCTTATAGCTTTTAATTAAATGAACATTTTTATACTACCAGTGCGACCAACAGCAATTTAAAATAAATTTTATATTTGTCTACGACAAAAAGCAACAGCAAACAAATATGTACATACATATGTACAACAAATACATATAATAATTTAAATTAATTCTTATTGGTTGGCTTGATTCCATTTTTAGTTGGAGATTAAACCGCTTGTGTTCGCAATTAAAAAGAAATTAAACTGAAAATTGCCAATAATTAGAACAAAAAACAATAAAATTGCTCAAATCCTTAAGAAGCTTATGAATTAAATTATGGCTATTATTTGTTTGTGTAGAAATTATTTGGAAAAGGTTAAGGTGGATGGTATACAAATAAAAAAATACATAAAAAATATCCTTGATATTAATTTTCATTTACTGGTTTATTCTTAGAACTATTAAATTTATTAATTCATATAACTAGAGGAAGTTGTGCTTTCATTTTAAGCGTTTATTTATTTTGTTTTTACATTAAAATTAAAGTGTATTTCGCTAATATACTTTCATTAGAGTTGCATAACTATGTATATAAAATGCAATAAAAACATATTTTTATGCTCTAATTATTTGAAATCCAACAACAACTACTAGCCACTAAACAACAATATAACCAACCGCACTGAAAGAAACTATAGTATGCAAACAAAAAATAAACTTTGTAACTAGAAAAAAATAAAATTATAATAAAAAAATACGTTTTTTTTTCAAAGTTCCCTGCAAAACCCTAAGACTTTATAAACCATTATTGCTAGTATGGTGTAGCTTACCAGAGCTTTGCATAAATGCAAAATACTTCCATATTACAATAACAACAATGGAAAAATCTACAACAACTACACAACCCTACATATATAAGGAGTGAGATCGAAAAAAACCTTAATACTCGTTTTTCCTTAAAACTTTTAACCAAAGTATTATTTGATTTTTTTTGATCATGTTACCTTTGAAAGTACGTCAGTTATTATGTTTAATGTCAATCATGTTCATTTCTTGGTAATCTAATTTAAATGTGTGACGAGAAAAAAGTGCGTACTAAAATTATTAAATATTTTCAACAAAACTCAACTTGGTCCTACAAAAAGTTGGGCAAACAATCAAAGGTCTGCCGCCAAAATGATTCCAATGTTATTAAACAGTATCGGGAGAACTTGTCCGTTGATGGGTGCCCCGAAAGACTAGAAAATATTGTGCTGGGCTATCAATCTGAGGGTTGCGGGTTCGATTACTCTGGGTGTATCTTCACAGTTTGTGTTTTTTTATTACTTGGACTATTTGGTACGAGAAGTTAAAGCCAATGCAGGTTTAGTAACATACAAGGCTCAAAAAGTTCCTGACAGGAACTCTGCTAAAAATTTAGAGGCCAAAGACAAAGCACGGAAATTTAATTTAAAAAAAAAAATACCTGCACATTTTTCGCAGCTTCTGTGTGAAAATTGTTATGTTGCTGAAGCTCGAAGGAATGTTGTAGAAAAGTTTGGGACTCAAACGCAGAAAATTTTCCCAAAAAGTTCTTGGTATGGCAAGCAACTTGCAGTTGCGGCAAAAGAAGCCAAACATTTGTTACAAAGGACTCTATAGATACCAAAATTTACATCAAGGAATGTTTACTAACGATTTTCGGCCTGATTTGACATTCTGTCACTATTTGTATCAAGAGAGGCAAATCCTCCAAACTGCCTGGAGCTAAGACCTGTGGAAAGATATTAGGCTCTTGTTAAAAGAGAATTGAAGAGCTCAAAAAAGGTGTCCAAAAGTGTGGTAGATTTTAAACGGAGATGGACTACCTGTTCGAACAAAGTGACAGAAAATGTTAATGGTAGGGTTTCCGCAAAACGTTCATAAATTCATCACTAGTGATTAGAACTATAATATCAAAGCTGTAGGTTTAGTGGTTTCTTTTTTATTAACATTTATGTATGTTAAGATTTTTTCGATCTCACTCCTTATATTTCTATACAAATGTGCAGCAAGGAACATTTATACATTCATGCAACTACCAGTCTGCCAACCAACTAGATTATATAATACGACCAATTTAACCCTTGAGGCATAAAAGCATAAAAAAGTTTCTTACCACTACTCTACTACTTATGTAGTGGTAGTTCGCACCCTATAAGCCGTTTGTCGCTCATGTCTGATTTTGGATCAAAAATAGAACGAACTCAAAATAAAATTTAGTTCATTTTAAAATATCATATAGAAAATTATTGTACCACGACTGCTTTGCTTAAATGAACAATATTATTAAAATATTTTTTTTGGAAATGAGGATTAGGTCGATTAAAATTTGTTTCTTCATCCAAGCGCAAATAACAATAAAAATCAGCAATCACTAACACTTTAATGGTAGGGGTATTGAAATAATATTCAAAAACGGAAATAATACAAAGATAACACGACCTACAACAAAAAACTCAGCGAATATTTAAAACTCCTGAAAGATGATATCGATGGACTGACTAGCAGCTCAAGCACTCATACACACACTCTCTAACTTTCTACTTTAAATGAATGCAATAATGTTAATGTTAAATCCTTAGATAAAATAATAGAAAGAAAGACAGCAAAAATAACTTGGTTTTTAGTTTTTTAATGTGTTGCAGAGAGAAAAAAGAAACACTAAACTACACAACCTTAGAAGGCCAACACAACTTTACATTAGTTTATAGGTGAATAAATGGCAACAAAAAAGTCACATTAAAAACACTAATAATCGTGGCACTCGCACACACACACTCTCTAGTACATTGCTGCTGTTGTACATATTCGCACTTTTAGTTGTAACTGGGAAAATGTTGAAAATACTTTTAAAAGTTTCTTGTGCTTCTTGTTGTTAGTGTTGCCTTTTTTAATATTATTTTGAATTTTAAACGGCATGTGCTGACAAAAATTGTCCCCAAGGAGTCGTTGTACTTTTAACATTTTGGCTCAAACGGAAGTCCGTGTCTGCGTTTTCCGTTATTGTCATTTCGTTTAATTTTTGAATACGTTTTGCTTGTAAGTTTATATGATGAGTGTCTGTGTGTATTTCCTTATTGCAGTAAATACACAGATACAATCGCAACTACACCACATCAGCCCAGCACGCAGTGCTCACTTTTCTTTCACTTCTTTATTTTTTTTGTTTGTTTTATATGTAGTTTTGTTGTTTTTTTGTTTCATAAGGAACAACTTCCACGCGGGAAATCTAAATTCAAATTAATACTCTACTATATACATGAACAAAAAATGTATATATATAAAACAGCATACATTGCGACTAGAATAGAATAAAAATTACTTCAAATGACTTTAGTTTCATTTGTATGTTTTCCGCATAAGTTTCTTGGTTTTATGTTGAACTAAATATTGCAGTAAGTATTCAGTTGTATATTGCACACAATATGACTATGATGATAATAAAATTGTGTATATAGTGGAATTTTTATATTAAAAATTGCACAGTTTAGTAGTTCATTGGTGTATTGCAGTACAATGGAAATAAAAATGTTTAAAAAAGTTTAAAGTAAATGAATTATGATTAAAATGTAAACGATAAATGAGATGTGACCGAATGATAAAACAATTTTATAAGGATTTACACTCATAAAAACGTTTTGTTTATAACCTTTAACTTTTTTTTTTTTTTGCATAAACCATTTTAGTTCAAAGCGGACTTTTGCATATACGACCGTATTACTTATACTCAGAGGAAAGAGCAGGTTAGGACATGGTTGCGTTAACTAAACGGAGCACAATGACGGCAAAGTTTTTCAAAAAAAACATAAACGATGACTTCAAAAAAAATATAATTGTTCAGCAAAATACTAATATATGCCAATAAACTATGTTTTAAGACTATAAAAAAGTAGGTTAGTAAAGTGACCACCAAAGTAGTTGCCTAGTCCACTCACGCCGTCACTGCGTGGATGGTCCGATGTTTTACGTGCCTACTCGTGGGAACAAAATTGAGCCTTACAAAAATTTAAAACTACTATGGAGACTTCCGATTTCAGGGATATTAAGGAATCGGAAGGGGAGGGTATCGAACAGCACCCTAGAAGGTGATTTAACACTGACGGACGTTCATGCCAGGATTTTGGAGCATGAAGGACAGGTGTAGAAACTTGATGTGGATGGTCTTTTGGGACTGTCGAAAGACTCCTTTGGGGAAACTTGTGCCACTCAGTGGTTGGTTCTGTTATCTGATGATGAACATGAAATCACTATGATTTCTGCTCAGAATCAGAGGACAGAAACAGCCCCTCCCACTGCTAGTGACAAACACAACCAGGGGAGCCGATTGGCAGAAGACGGTCCACATGGCGCTAAGGTCGCCAATCTTGTTCGGCAGGTCGCCGTGGAGATACTGGAAAACCAGGCCGAACGACAGAAGATAGGGCAAAAAATGGCACCAGGAAATCTGTAGCCTTTCTGGCAAAAATGGGAAAAAGAGAACCTGGGTCATTAACTGCAAAGGAGAAGTACCTTCTCAAGAAACACAGACAGGACGTCGCTATATTTGAAAGAATCTACGGCCCTGTAAGTGTACTCTTGGGAGAGTCTTCTCCTGTTGAGCAGCAAATCTACATGTTTTAATTTCCAGTTGTGTTGTGCTAGTTGGTCACATTACAAATGCATTATTATCATGATGATTTTGAACATTTTATAGCTTTTATTTATGTATATATTGCATTTTATATTATTATACTCAATTGAAACTTTTCAAATTAGTCCAGTAAATCTGATGACAAATGACGCATTAATTTTAAACGCATTAATAGTCTGGTTATTGCCAAACAACTACATACATGAACAAAAACATTGAATATTGAATACAATAACAAAAAAATATGAAATCATATAAAAAAAAATAAAGAAAAACTTTGTCCGGATATCTAGCAAAACAAATGGAGCACTAAGTATAAGATGGATGCTCTACAACATGTTGAATGAAAGCCAAATTTCCAATATTTCCCCAGTGACTCCACCTGCTTTGTCTCTCTCCACAAAAAAACATACAATAAACTCATAAAATAATGGAAATATAGGATGGAAAAGTTTATGATTTCTCATGAAAAATTACCTTCAAAACAAGCAAAAAAAATAATATAAAAAAAGAGCAACAAACTTTTAAGCAGCAAAGTTTATCTGTGCTAAAACACAAAAGACTTTAAGTTTATGTGGGTGAGCAGCAGCAAAGACAAAATGAACAGCAAAAAAAAAATCGCACAAAAAACGCTACAAAACAATGGCAATCTGTGACACTTAACATGTGTTTTTCACATAAAACTTTTTTCGTTTTGTCCAGAAATTAGGTGCACAACAACAAGAACAACAAACAAAGTCCGACAACCTAACAAATAAGCAACATGGAGCAGAGCCATCTCATACCAGCCAATATGGACTGCACAACACGCAATACCATTAAAATAAACGCTGCTGAAACCAAGTGTAAAACATTGTCAACAGCAACAACAATGACAAAAACCCAAGAGTTTCACAGGTGAGAGTTATGCGGGTGAAATCGTAGTAGTTGTCCTTTTTTCCAGGTTGTAAAATAAAAATTAAACTGGACACCGCCATGTATACGAGGATCTCTTTCTGTTACAACATGTTGTTGCTGCTGTTCTTCCTTACGCATACAAAATTATGTTGCCTTGTGTGTGAAAAGAGCAAAATAAAAATTAAAAACGTAAAAAAAAACTGCTAAAAGAAGAAAGCAAAAAATCGTGTAACTGCCTGCAGCTTGAGGAACAAACAACATTTTATATACGCGTGCCTTGATTTTAGAGTGTGAACATTTATTTGGGCAACATAACAATTTAAATGCCGACGATGAGCATAAATCACTGTTGTCAACATGTTAGCAGCGATTATATGTTACACAAAAGGCGTTAAACATTCTGGAGTTGGAGTTTACGGCAAACAACGACAAAAATTCGGAGAGAAAAAAGTTTGCATGTAATTTAAGTAAAACCTGGTCGTTAGTTTCCACACTCAGACAGACAGACATACAGAGTTTGGCGGGGAAAAGGGCATTAAAAGGCATATTATTCACAAGTTACGTACATAAATATATTTACAATGGAGACAAGAGCATTAAAAATGAGAAATTTGCTTAAATGTGTGTTGCTTTAGTAAATGACTTGAATGGAATGTGTTTAAAGTGTCCTTTACTCTAGTCACACTGGCACAGAAGAACAAAATGCTTTAACACTGCTTGTGTATGTTCGGGGCATATTTATTGAATATAATGGAGCGTAGGAGAACCAAATGTAGCTTAAAGTCATATTGAATTTATCATCATTAGTTTTAATTCTGTGTTTTTTATATGAGTAGTAAAATTTTTCATTCGTTCATTTTGTTTTAATTTTTTTTTTTTTGAAAAGAAGAAAAACATCCCATATCACTCTTCATTAGTATGATGATATTTTTATTTAAATTTTTTTTTGTTGGCTGTGCTTTTGTGTGAATTTAGCTAATGTCGCACATATCTACATGCACACAACAACAAATAGTTACATCTATAAAGTGGTTTACACATAACCCAGCGCTCAACAAATTGTCGCCTGTCCAAAGCGAGGGACACAAACTATGCTAATCTCTTTATTTACTTGCAAATCGTCTGAAAATATAAAACCAACCAGCAACAACGCTACATTTTTACATATACAACAAAAGCAACAAGGACAATAACCAAATAAGAGTATCTTAAAAATTAGACACTGGGGACACAAAAGATGTTTACGATATTCACTTGTCCTGTAAATGCGAAATACTCGCAAAATGATTACATTAGAGTACACTCATTGAGAAATGTTCGATATTTGTGGTATTTTTAAATAGTCCTTTTTCAAAAAAGTACTGAATATCTGTTTAAGAAAGTCATAAAAATAGTACCTTTTGTACAAAAAGTACTTCTTTCTCTTTTTTAAAAAGTACCAGAAAGTGCATTCTAAAAAAGAGTACTAAAAATAGTATATTTTAAAAAAAGTATACTAAAATCTAGTACTAAAAATAATACTTTTTTTTACAAAAAGTCCTAAAAGTAGTACCTTTTCTACAAAAAGTCCTAAAAGTAGTATGTTTTCTTCAGAAAGTACTAAAAATAGTACCATTTTACAAGAAGGACTAAAAATAGTTGCTTTTTAAAAAAAGTACTTAAAATAGTACATTCTGTACAAAAAATAATACCTTTTTTAGAAATAGTAATAATAATAGTACCTTTCTTTAAAAAGTGTACTTCATTCCTTTTTCAAAAAAGTAATAAAAATAATGCCTTTTTCCAAAACAAAGTACTAAAAATGGTACATTTTTCACAAAAAGTACTAAAAATAATACTTTTTTAAAAAAGTACTAAACCTTTAAAAAATTTATGAAAAATAGTTCCTTTTTACAAAAAGTACTAAAATTGTTGTGTATGTTTGTTGTGATTTGTGTTCCTTCACGCAAAGAAAAAACAAGTAAGAGAGCTATATTCGGCTGTGCCGAATCTTATATAGCCATCACCAAATTATACTTCAAAATACAAATTTTAAACATTTTTAGGTAAACAAAAAAATTTTTTTCATAGCTGTTTTTTAAATTTTTTGGAAAACAATTTTTTTCGAATTGTTATTTTAAATTTTTTAATATTTAAATTTTTTTTTAAAGATATTAAAAATTTTTGGTAAAAAAAAAATTCGGGTTAAAAAGTATTTTTTCCGATTTTGACCCATTGTAGGTCCAACTTACTATGGGCTTATATGTATATGTCGTTGCAAAGGTCTTTGATATACATATCTATCATTAGATATCCATATTGTCTATATTAATGACTTAGTAATCCAGATATACAGTATTGGCCATAACTAAAGCATCCCCTCAATGAATTTTTTTCATATGGTATTTTTTTGTATAAAATCAAAGTTTTAAATATCTATTATGTATTATTTTCGTTTGTTAATATGTTTAGTATTGATAAACAAATACTTTCAAAGTTAACCTTTCTATAAGAGGTAACTTAGAATCAAAAAATATTTTAAGGTAGAAAATGAAACGGACAAAACTAAAGCACCCCTTCAAGGATATACTATACAAATATTTTTTTGTTAATTTTTTGTTGCAAATCCTTTGTTTTGGATTGCACAAGAACATCTCTTGGCATAGAAGATAATATGTTTTTATGGCGTTTTTCGATATTCCTTCCCAAGCTATTTTAACGGCATGAAATAAATCGTGAAAATTTCCGATCCTTATTTCAACAATTTTCACGATTTATTTTCATATTAACAATGTGCCACAAGTTCTCAATAGGATTGAGATCGGGAGATTGACCAGGCCAATGAAGAACTTGAATCTTATTGCTGTGTAGCCAAGTCTTACAAACTTTGGAGGGGTGCTTAGGATCGTTATCCTGTTGGAAGCTCCCTATAATTGGCAACTCTGCACTGGCATAAGGCAACATTACAGCTTGCAATACATCAGGGTACATGAACCGATCCATAATCCCATAAATTTTATGATTTGGCCCAAATCCTTGACCAGAAAAGCAACCCCAGACCATCACATTGCCTCCTCCATGTTTAATTGTTCCTTTGCAATACTTAGGATTCAGTTTTCCTCCTTTTGGTCTGCGTACACGCCTTATTCCAGCGGAACTTATTAAGTTGTATTTGGATTCGGCAGGGAACAGTACTGTCTTTAATTTTTGGACACTCCAGTCGATGTGGGCTTTGGAAAATTTCAGTCTAGCTTTCTTGTTCTTAGCTGATAGAAATGTTTTTTTGCTGGTCGTCAGCTGAATAATCGGGCTTCTACTACTCTTCTACGGATTGTTCTTTCGCTAACGCATAATCTTAAACTTGTTCCTACTTGAATAGCTGATGCTGTAGGATCTTTTTGTATTGCTCTTTTGATCAAGGAATCATAATATCGTGTTTTTTTCGAGAACGATTAAATTTACTGGAGTACTTGTTCCTTGTCATTGTTTTTTTCACAATAAACTGTATAAAACTTAAATTTTGCACACTACGTCTTCCTATATTTTTATCTTTTGGAATTTTTAAGTCCATTCATTGTGATTCCCGATAATTCACATTGCAAATATGCAATACCGTGTCAAATTTTTAAACATCTTATAAGAGGGTGCTTTTGTTTTGTCCGTTGCGTTTTGAGTTTTTATATGATTTATCATTTTAAATTAATTTTTAATAAAATTATCTTTTACTAAATGAATATTAAATGAACATTAACAATATTAGTTAATAAAATATATACAAAATACATCCCAAAAAAGCCGTTTTTATCAAAAAAATTATGATTTGAAAAAATCCTTTGTAAAAATCCAAAATAGGTAAAAAATCGAGGTTGTCCTGGTTTTTTCCTCATACCTCAGCCATTTGTGGACCGATTTTGATGATTTTAAATAGGAAACTTCTGGAAAGCATGTCTGACAGAATTATTGAAGATTTGGATCCCGAAGATATATGAGGTCTTCAGAAAATTGATTTCAACAGAGAGACAGACAGGCGGACATGGCTTAATCGACGCCGCTATCTATAAGGATCCAGAATATATATAATTCATAGGGTGGAATGACAAACTTATATATACCACTATTAGCAATTCACGAAGGTGAAGGGTATAACAAGATTGTTTTGACCATAACAGCGTCATATTATGATTACTGTGTATCAACATTCAATTCCTTAATCATATGTAATATTAGCACAACCATGTTATGGTTGAGCCCAATCATATTATGTTCCCATAATAATAAAAACACGATCACCTGACCATATTTTTGTTGTAGCCACATGACCATATGATGGAGTATTTGTTATCATGTCATGATTATTGATATAACAATATTTTTTCATAGTTATCATAATTGCCGCAACCATGTAGTAACCATATATTTTCTCTACGTATTATTTGATGATTTTTTCGTTGACCTGGTTATGAGTGCCGATTAACGATCTAAAAAAATCAGCATTACTTGAAAATATGTAGGAATTTTCCCTTACAGAAACATTTTTTCTACCAATATTATTCTTCGAGTGTTTTGCAAAAGTAACGTGTAATGCAAAAAAAAACGATTATTTTCATTTCGTTTTTGTTTACTGAGTAGTGTTTTTTTGTTTTTTTTTTTGTCTTGACCCTAAAATTACATTTACTTTCTTAACATGTTTTGATTGGTCTTGACTCAAGGACTGTTTTATCTCCGGAAAATACTGTCAGCAATTGTGATGCTGTTATTCTGTATTTATACTCTGTCATTCATACATACTCGTCGTAGTTGTTGTACACAACAGTATAAGCGTGGAAGTGTTTTGCAAACAAAGACAGCATAAAGAAAGTAAGTACTAAATACTTTGATAGATACTCAGATATGATCTGGGCGTCATCAAGAAGCCACCAACGATGTGTTTTAGTACAATGTTTGTTAATCAAGAATTACTTGTGTTTGCATTTTTTTTATTTTTTTTTTTTCTGTTATTTTTGGTATAATTTGTGGCTTCTTTTAGTTTCAAATGATGGTTTGTTTGTTTAATTCTGTGCCACTTGCCTAAGTATCTAACTACGTGTGAGTGCCTGTGTGCTAATTATGTCTCAAGAAACTGAAATGGAAAAGGCCTTAAAACAGATAACAATGTTTAGACCGATAATGTCTTCCTAGATATTACTTACTAGCTTTGTTTTTGCTTAAATTTTTTTCTTGTCAGTTGTTGGCCAGTAATAAATTTACTTGTGTTTTTTTTATATACTATAATTTTGAATAAAACTTTTTATCATTTTGTTTTGCTAAATGGACTTTAACATACTTTTTTTTCTACGTTTGTTTTTCTAAATTTTTTTTATATTTTATTTTCATTTGTTTTTCGAACCAACCAGGAGGATTATCTCTGTTAAGTTTAATGGCGCTTATACTATCTGCCTTTTGTTTGCTAAATTACAATTATTTTTTTCAATTTACATTGGCATAAATTTGTATAGGGTGGGGGTTGGAAATGGTGATTATGCTGGTGTTGATGAAAACGAATGGAAAAAACGGCAACAAAGAGATATTTCCTACTTTTATGGTTACCGAAAATTTACAACCTAATTATGTGACAGCCTATTATCAAGTCAACAAATGTTGAAAATAAAATGAAAGAAGATGAGATGAACAAAATTAGAGGAAGTAAAAGTTTTTTTCTCTGCAGCATTTAGCTGTATTTTATAGCTAAGTGAGTAGTAGTAGTAGCTTTGTTAACCACCTTGCCTTGAGCTGATTATGACAAAGCACTTTTGTACAATTCCCAAACGGTTAAATTAGCTAGAAACCCAAAAGTCCAGGCTGCTGTTATTGCACACATACACAATTACAAAATGTATATATTTGACAAAAAATACAACAATCCAAAAAATAACAAAAAAAAATTGCCTTAACGTATTCATTCAAATTAGAAAGCAGCAGTTGAGGCTGATGATGCCGTATTCTGTTTTATTGTGCGTTTAGTTTCATTTAGTCTAATTTTACACCGAGCGGCTGATAGACATGTTAACAATGAGCCCCAGCCATTGTCAGGAATGAGGAGCCTCTGTCTCTGGTTGGCTGATTTTATGAATTGTTGTTGTTGGTAGCCCTATTTGCCTGGTTAGTTATGTTGATGTTAGTTTAGGTTGTGGTCTAAAATTTTTATTTGTTGTTTTATTTTCGGGTAATTATGACACATTAGTTTTGTTTAACTAGTTTATACGTATGTACAATAAAAGTTGGACAGTGCTGTTCGAAAAGCAGGAACAAATTAAAATAAAAGGCAAAAAAAAAATAGATAGACAAATTATTTGTGTCATTTACTTTATTAAAAACTTGCGCAGCAATGCAGAGTGGTAGTGGGCCAATAAATGTTGAAAAAACCATACGTCATATTCTCTCTTTGACGACCACTAACTTGGTGACACAAAATTAACCGGCGAGCGAAAAGCTAAAGAAGTTTAGAAAGATATTTCGCTACTTGTTAACGAATGCTAGCTCCCTTCTCTCATTTTACTACCACTCTGCTTAAGTATTTTTGCAGATTATACACCTTGTGATTCATTTAATTCGAATTTTTCCAGTCTCCTTTACTAACAAGTTCCTCGTCCATGCCAAACGTATGGGAATAGAAAGGTGGGTTTGGTTTGTTAGCGTAACAATAAATGGCTGTAATTAATTTTTATTTAACACTGTAAAATGCTAATTTTTACAATTTGAAATTGGCTTAACATATAAATTATTACAGCGGTTACAATGCAAACTACGAAAATAGAGCAAACAGGAGGAAACTCTATGCTAAAGTTAATTTTTTTTCTGCAGAATAAAATGATGACAAAATAGATGTAATGAAAAATAGCTAATGAATAAAACAAATTGATAAGTAGAGGTCTTAAATAAAATGACGCAGTCATTAATTTTTTTTAACCAAAAATAAAGGATTTTAACAAAATACAGCAAATATAGAAAAATAACATAAAACGTAGATGAAATGAATTAAGTATTATAGAATTAGTTACAAAAATATAAATTGAATTGCTAATGTAGTTTGAAAAACAATAAAAGAGAAAAAATTCTATTAAAAAAAAGAGTTAAAGTTAAAAATTGTTTCTTTCTTTATATCTAGTTTAGGTTTATTATTCCTCAAAAATAGGAAAATAAATTCTATTGTATGGAAAATAAGCAACAAACCAACAAAGTTTTGAGACTAAAGTATTATCAATAAAATGAATGAAAAGAAAGTATGCAAAAATGTCATAATATCCAAAGACAAAACAAAACTATTTGCTGCAACAAAGTTCTTTACTACTTTCAATATTTTCATTTTTTGTTTCTTTCTTTTTGCTCTCACACTCTATCTCTCTCTTATGTTCGAAGCACAGAAGGGAATGAAACAAACGAAATTTTATCATGTCATCAACAAGAAATTGGAAAATCGTATGCTAAAGTTAAACAAATCTATAAAAAGTTTCCTAAACAGTATTTGTATGAAAATTGCAAAACAATTTCTGTCTTCAAAAGTGGTAAATGAATTTTTTTGTTTCGTTACTTTTTCTTTTACTTACTGCCAAATAAAAACAAAAATGAAGAAAATACTTATACACATATGCAAGTTACATACTTAAACAGACTATTGCTGCCTGCCACTTCTGTCACTGTTGAACGAGTATTTATGTATTTCTATTTAAAAAAAAAAACAATTTGATAGGAAAAGTCATACAAACTACAAGTTTGTCTATTTTAAGAATAGTCATTGTTGTAACCCAGTAAACGGCAAATATTTAAGAAATCGAAATCGAATCTTTTATATTAATAATAATATTCCTAGTGTAGTTACATAGTTGTTTTTTGGTAAAACAAAATTTTCTACTAAAATGTTTCTGACATATCTTTAAATCAATTTTCAGTTACTTACCAGAAAATATTAACAAGTTTTTTGAAGAGTACTTAAACTGCTGAACTGGTACGGCATCATGTATTTTGGAGAACTGTTACATTTATTAGTGATGGTATTTTAAAATCTGCAATTAAACAAAGCCAATTTTTAAAAATTTTAGAACATCAACACATATCAAATTAAATGAAACTTAAATCGCTTAATTTTCGAATAACTTGGGTACTTTTTATTGATATATAAATATGAAAATTTGAAAACATTGCAATTTTACAACTTTATGCGATATTTACGAATTTATCCCATTTTTTCAAAGATCTAAAATAAGGGATTCACTTTAATTTCAGCACTTATTTCGCAAATAATTGAGTTTCAGCTAATTTTTGGTGCCCTACATACAGCACCTAATTTACACTGTGGACTCCATTTATCTTATTTTTTCGTCTTGAACTGAAAAGTTTTTTTCAGAGAATAGAGTTTAGAAATAGATTAGAACTTGTTTCTCATCTAGAATTCCATCATCTTTATTTTTCCTTTATAAAAGTTTCGGTTTCATGTCATGCCTCTAATTTGGGTATTAATCTGAAAGTCCGCCTTCCTTTGCGACTTTCTTACCATCTATTCTGCCATAATCTTACTGATAGTTATCTCTATAATAATAGTAAGTTAATTAATGATAGTTACAATAGACCTTGACAATGAAGATTGTTGATGATGACCTTGGCAGGGTAAAAAATGTATTCCAATTTGCCAATTGTCTAAAATTTTAGTATTCAGTGATATTCTTTGAATTATTACAAATAAATTATAATAAAATGAACTTAAGCGTGATTAAAATTTACTTTCAGAATATCAAAAGTTTATATAAATGATATCACCGATTATATTATACTAAAAAAGTGGTAATTGAAATTTGATTGAGTTGTATTCAGGCCCTGTTTTTTTCCTTAAGGACTTCATGTTAATTTCTGTTATTTTTTAGAGCAGATATACCAGATAAGATGAAACTTAGTTAGCTATTTTTTTAAACTTATTTACTGGGTTATATTTACATTGAATTGTTGTTGCTATTATTGTAATCAAACTGTTTGTATGTGTTGTACGTAACCCTTGAGGTATACAATGTTCTACACCTTTGGCTTTTGCCTAAAAACAAACAAAAACACTTTGTAGGACACACAACAGCAGACACAAGAATTGACAAAATAAAATCATGGTTTAATATATGTATGTATGCACATGAACACATGAGTTAACACACACACACACAAACCATACAAACTTATTTTAAGGATATCAACTTTACACTCATACAAAAATAATGAAAAACTGACAAGAAAAAAAAAAAAACACAAACATAAGTTGAAAATGAAAATAAACAAAAATTTCCTTAGTATCAAAATTTTTCTTACTACATTAACCTTATATGGATGCAGATATGTTTTTGTTAGAATATGTCATGCTCTTCTAAACACATGTATGTATGTCTGTATGTATGCCTGATATAACCATAGAAAATGTCAATCAATTTCCTCTAAAAATACTAAAGTTTTTTTCTACTTGATTTTTCGAATTATTTAACTAAAGACTTTCTATTTTGTAGTTTAGTTCTAGTTAGTTTTTCTAAACACACACAACACACACCTACATACAATGCAACTTTGTGTTAGTTGCTGAGTATTCACTCACTCATATGTTAACAGAAACACACACAAGTACTATATAGTTAGTTGTTGCAAGTTGTTAGTAGTTTAAGTAATTTAGTCAAGTAATAACAAACTTTTGTGGTAAACCAATTTCCAAGTTTTAGGATGATACTTTAAATCATACGAAAATAATGTATGAAACAAATAATGAATATACGAATGTATGTTTAACTTTTTTTTCTTCTTTGTTGCATTCAAATAACTAGACTTTTCTTTAATGTAAAAAAATGCTGCATTTCCTCTATTAGATTGCAGATACTGGAAATTTATTGTGGTCAAATTTTATGGCTATAGTTACCTAAACTAAGTGTATAGCAGTTACAACTTGCAACACTTTTAAACATGTCATATGTACACACATACATATATTGACAAAATGATTTATACTTGTGTGGCAAATAAAAATTAATTTATCCAGCAATTTTTTGGGAACATTTTTAAAAAGTCATTTAGGTAGACTAAAAACCAATAGACCATAATTTAATATCTATACGGAGTATTAAGATGCATGCATTTTTAACAAATGCTACTATAAACATTTTGAAATACCTAAATAAAAGTTATTCTTAGCTTTATTTTTTTACTTAAAAACTTAAAACCTGTAAAGAATATTTGTATTGTTATTTGACTACAATTTAATTATGGTTCATTCGCTTTCATAAGTCAATCGTGACAGTCTTTTGGCTCATTGTGCTTATTTCTTAATTTTAAAATAATAAATATTTAAATGTAAAAGTTTAACGCCACTTTAGCGTTTGCTATAATAAAAACAATATAAATTTTGGTTGCTAAAAGTTTTATGCCTTTCAGTTAGGAAAAGTTATTATTGCAATCATAACAACAACAATTGTAGCAACGACAACAACAGCATCGCTATCAACGTCAATTACAACTATACAATATGCTGCCACATTATTAAAAAGTAAAACTTTTAATATTTTATATTCGTACTGTAACACAAAAGTGTATGTTTAAGTATAAATAATTTAATAGAGCAGCCAACACAAAGTCCACATTTATAATAAACATTAAATGCCAATTGCCAATGGCATTTGAACACTTTTTCTACTTTATGCTTCTATTATTTTTGCTTAATTCTACAATACTTGTCAAAGTACGTGGTGGCAATGTTCAAAGCAGAAATTATTTATGTAAAGGAAAATATAAAATATAAATAAATTAACAGCATTTTAATGAGAAAGTAGTAGCTAGATTTTGCGCCATAATGAAATTGCAATAGTAGTTAATGGCAGCTTAAGAAATTATTTAATAAGAATTTAAGTGTTCAACATAAAATTTTATAACTTTAATATTTCAATTTATAGGAAACATTATTTGTTATGTTTTAAATTTCAGCAACAGAAATACACTTTCATTTGAGGCTATCAGTGCAAAAGTGGTGTAACCCATTTTTTTATGGTTGTTGTTCTGGTGTTACATACAGTCCATTACCAATATCAATACAAAAGCGAGGTAAGCTAAATTTTAGTATTCAAAAGCAGATGGAGTTGAAAAAATCGTTTTTGCACAGAGCATAATATAACAAAGTAATGTAACAAAAGTGGTATAAGCTGAATATACCACTAAATAAATAGTTTGGAAATATAGGAAATTCAACGGAACATCAACGGTATTCAAATTCTGTATGTTGAAGTCAACCTTCCAAAGCCCCTCAATACCTTACATGCATGATTTATACATCAATATATCAAGTATAGTCCTGGTTCGGTTACTATTTAAAATAAAAGATATAAGCAAAAACCGACGACTACAACGATTTTTGAAAGTATTTTTTTCAGAAAAATTTCTCTTCACATTTTTTTTTTTATTTTCTGTTTTCCAAAACTTTTTTTCACACACAGAGAAAACAATTTCGTAATAGCAACTGAAATTGTTGCCAATCGAATGATTCCATTGCACAGATCGAATTTTTCGGTTCATAATATCAGTTTCTTAAGAAGAAATTCGGTTGAAGCAACCAAACTTTTGTTACCACTTCTAAAATTTTGTAGCCACAACTGTAAAATTGGGTCACTAAGGCAGAATCATTCGATTGGCAAGAAATTCGGTTGTAATTACGAATCCTTTTTGTTTATGCATGTTTTGCTGAAGGATATTAAGTTTCAGTCCAGCCGATATAGCACACATACTTTTCAACCACAATTTTTGTTCACCAACAACTTTTTTCACGGAGCAGCCGAAGAAGTTTCGTTTTGGTATTCTTTGAAATTTTGAAATGTTCTTTTGTTCATTTCAAATTGTCCAGAAATAAAGGATAGAAACCGCCAAATGTGGTTATTTGTTACCTTAACGAACTAGTTCTTTCTCAAACATCCTCTAAGCCTGTTCATCTTACATAAAATTCCGTTTTGCAAAAATTTTCATAAAGTTACCAGATTTCTTTGTTAGCGTGAACACGTGTTTAAACAATAAATCGTATTTCAAAAACAGAATACAGAGAATGTTTAATTTTAAGCAATTCAAAACAAATTTAATAGTTATTGTTGGATCATAAAAATGTTTGAATAAAATTTTAAAACTTAAGAAATTTATTTGACTTTACAGCATGGTGGTGTGTGTATGTATACAAAATTGTGGGATTGTTATGTATTTTAATAATGTCATAAAAATTGTTGATTATTTGTGTAAGAAAAGAAAAATAAATTTTTAATGTTGGCTGTTTGTTTGTTTGGTTGGTTCATTTCATTTCGTTTTTTCGTCTTGTTTATTTGCTAGCAAATTCACCAAAACTTATAGATGGACGGACAGACGGTCGGTCGGTAGTATGGTTGTCATATTTAAAAATATCCCTAGAATTTGTTGTCATATTTAATGCTTAAAGTTTTATACTTGTTGGTAAAAGTTTTGTGCTCTTTCTTTTCATTCTAGTCTTAATAAACGAAGACAGTCGTGTACGTCTTGTGATTTCTAGTTGTGGGGACTTTTAAGTGGGGATTTATAGTGAACAAAGTATTTTATTGTTATTTTTTTAACAAATGACTGCAATCAGAACTGATTTTATTGTTGTAACAAGCAGCAAAACGAGAGAGAGAGAAAAAAACAGAAAAAAAAAATTAAATACATAGAAAAGTTTTTTGTTGTGCATTAATTTGTGTTCTTTTATAATTTATTTTATGCTGTTTTTTTCCTTTTGCATTATTGTACTTGTACTAACTATAACCACCTTGTCTGGCAGATTTTTTGCTTTTTCGATTTAAAGAAGTTTTGTATTTAGAAAGAATGAATGAATGATTGTGAATGAATGTAACTTGTCCTGCTTTTCAGCAAAATTGTGTTGGTATTGTGCTATTTACTTTCGAAATTAACTTTTTGATTGAGCAACATCATTAACACACGTCATGTTTGTTTATTTATTTGTTTATTTTGTTGTTAATGTCCTAAAAGTTTGTTATTACTGGCAGTTTTTTTTGTAAGAGCAAAAAGTTACTAATCACATTTTCAACAAATTAAATTGAAAATAAAATCAACAATCTAAATCATTTGTTAAAGGTTTCAGCATGATTCAATAGATTCAAGCAATAAAGAAAGTTTTTATAACATAACAGCATTAACATCTAAAAGTTTACGATTTTATTTTTTTAAATTAATTTTATTTTAGTTTTTAGGAAAACGACTAAATTATAGTTAAAAAAAATTTTTTTTTACAAAATTTTTAAAATTTTGCAAAAACGCATTAAAAAACATAAAATTGTTAAATAACAGGTGAATTGTATTATGCAGGTAAAACAAAAAGATAATTTTTATTGTCCATTTGCAAATGTTTGTATTTAAAACTGTAGTGTGTTTGTAAATGCAAAAGTACATGGACATGCTTGCATAAGTATATAAAAATAAAGGATGTTTTAGTGGAAAGAGCAGCAATTTTTTCTCGTGTTCAAATTTTGCAATTTTGTGTTTATCTTTGCTACATGTTGCACACATGTGGCATGCAGTAAAAATAAACTGTTCTTGGAATATTTGTTTTTCAGTTAGCAAAGTTTTTCTCATACTTATAAATGCATGCACTTGCTTTGTGTGCATGTGTGTGAGTACGTACTTAAATGGCAGCAACAACAACAAAAAAACTACAATAAAATTTAGTTTAATATGCACATAAGTACGCAATTTAGCATGAACATAAAAAATAATAGAAATGTATAAAAAACATAATTTCAATGTGAAAAAAACAAAAAAAAAACATACTACACCGCCAGAGCTACTCAAAATATAATAAAGGTTTTTGTGTGTTTAAATTGATAATGTCAAAAAAGTACAATATAATAATAAAAAATGGCTATTATTGTGTAAAAACAAAACATACAAAGTAAAATAAATAATTTATAATAAATATAAAAGTAAAGTTTGTTGTATAGAAATGTTATTTGCAATAAATTTCATGTTTCACAAACGGTACTTTTGTGCATATGATTAATATTTAATTTGAAAACAAAAAATATCACTCATACGTATTATGGTCTCTCTCTCTCTCTCTCTCTCTCTAAAAATTAAAGCTTTCGAAATGGGGGCGTATGAAAATACTTTATATTGAATTTTTAGTTTGTTTTGTTACTCATACGCCGTGGTAGCCAACAACCAGTATAAAGGGGTGAACAAATTGCTCTTTATTAAATGAGTTTTAATACTAGGGGAAAACGACGAGAAATTTAATGTCAGATTTATCAGTTTTAGGTAAAGAAATAGTAGTCCGACGAAAAATCCAAACAATTTGTTTTTAATTAAAAATTTGACCCGATCTTAAATTGTCTGTTGATACTGAATATAACCAGTTGCGAGGGTCTTAAACAAAAATCATTCCTTTCCACTTCTGTTTAATTTAATAAAATAATTTTTTTCTGTAACCCTGCTGTATGTTTTAGATTTAGATCTGATTTATATTGAACTATTTTGACATTTAATTATTAAATTTATTTGTTTTTAAAGTTTTTTATTGTTTGTTTGTTTGTTGTTGTTGTTGTGTGTAAAAATACAAATGAAATGATGATAAAAATTTATTGTTTTAATTATAGTTGAATATTTATTGCTCTTAAACTGACATCAAATTAAAATGTAAAATTTCAGTTTACTTGATTGTATACATTTACTTTTATAACGAATGCAGTGTAAAATGAAATTTGTAAATAAATGTTGGTGTATCGTTGCATATGCAACAATTGCAAACACTTTTGTAGCTTAAAAAAAAAAACAAATTTTTAAATGTTACTGATATTCTGTAGGATCTGTATATCGTCAGCCTAGTGAGCGTACACACAATAGGCAACTTTTCATACATTGACTGCACAGATCAATGGACAAGCTCCTTTCTCGAGAGCCCGGGCTATCTAATCCCTGCCATCTCATAGCTCAGCTAGTCAACAAGAGACAATTGTCCGAGTTGAGCAGCACACGCTCTGGTTAAGGCCAGTGGGAACAGGCGACAAGCTACCTAAAACTCCCAAGTCGTTATTGTTAAGGTGTGTCCCTATAACAAACCATCAACAACTACCGGAATCCTAGCCCATGTACCACGCACGCCACCCAGTCCAACATATTTCTCAAACCAAGCCAACCAATCTTACTACTACATGGCTCTGTAGTGTTCAGCAACAGCACCTAGTCAACTGCGAATTTAAATTGATAACCTCTAACCAGGAATGAGACCCGTGAAACCTCGCAGACCCGTTTTCGCACCATATTTACCTTTGGAGCATAACATCAAGGCATAAGTTTACACCACGATGTACATTAAATGCCCCAAATACTGCAGTGAGAAAATCTGATTCTTAAATTAATAGAGTCCGTACGCAATAGGGTTTCTCGTCAAAATCATTATTCGCCCTAATGCGAAACAAAGCGAAACTTTTTAAATGCTATAGTTTGAGATGGCATACGAATAATCGAGGAAAAATAAACAAACAGTGTAGTATACTTAGATATCGACTTAGTTTTAATTAATACTTTCCCCTATAAATACATATCATCAAATTCTTTTATTGTCTCAAAAGGAAATTAAAAACTTTACTGTGAGTTATAAAACGTAAAACTTTTGTTGCTTCTAAAAATATTTTTTGAAAACATTTGTTAGTCTTCAATTTGATTGGTAAATGGAAATTGAAAACTATAAATTTTAAATGTTGTTAAACTAACACCCACATACCTATGCACATACACTATCTATACACACCTTCGTCAAACCACAATACACTCACACAGTGCTGCTACAGTAAAAAGTTGTAAGTACTAGAAAACATAGCATGTAGATTATTTAGCAAAAGTTTTGTTGATTGTTGGACTTCTTGTTGTTGACTCAACTAATAACTGTTTATATTTTAGATTAAATAAATTACTTGCCTTCTCTGTCAGGTAAAGTTAAATTGTGTCATGTTTTGTTTTAATTTTAATTTCATAGCAAGTAAATTTTAAATGTAAGAATATTTTACAAAAGAGAAAAAAGAAAATATGTCAATATTTGTATTTGTGTAAATTAAATAGAGAAAAAAAATTAGACAAATTAAATAAAAAAAAACTTATGACACAATTCACAAAAATATGCGAACAAAAATCTTGTCATTATTCTCTAGGCAGATATTTAACACAACATTAATGATTTAACATTTTAAATAAATTATAATTATAAAGGAAAATGAAACGTTAATTTTAAATAAATATCAATCATACGCCTAGTTGCATGCTAAAAGAAATATAAATACATATTTGCATATTTTTGCAAATATGAAATTTATTTTAAACATTCTTTTGATAAAAATATATAACTTTTTTTGTTGTAAATTGATTACATATGTTGTGTAAAAGCGGCAAAACATCAATACATATGTTTATTTACTTTTCCCTAAAAACCTCAAATAACAGCAGATTGCTGAAAAAATTTGTTTTTCTTTCCCACAAAAATAAATAAAATGTTGCAGAAAATACGGCGTATATTTTTGCATAAACTTAACAAGTAGTCATTGTGATCTAAAGAAAATATAACTCTAGTGAAAAGTAACTGAAGTAGAAAAGAATTAAGCCAACATACACATATACAATATTATACAAAAACAAGTAAGAGTACTATATTCGGCTGTGCCGAATCTTATTTAAACTCCAACAAGTATACTTTGAGATAATTTTTTAAAACAATTTTTGATGAAACATTTAAAAAAATAAGCTTTTGTATTTTGTAGAATGTGATCGAAATAGTCGTGGTTTTTTGCTTATATCTCAGCAATTTATGGGCCGATTTTCTCAACCTAAGTAGGACATTAAGCGATATATTGAAGTATCAGTCATGTATGTAAGTTATTTGAAGACTTCGGAAAGTTGATTTCAACAGACAAAGATCCAGAATATATATACTTTATGGGGTCTCAAATGCAGAAATTACAAACGGAATGACAAACTTAACAGTCATAGTGAAGGGTATAATAAATACCTACCTGATTCTTTTCAATTATATTGAAAAGAATCAACAGCAATAGCGGTAAAACTTTTGATGTAACAATTTGTAATTCAAGCAGAAAATGAAACCAGTTTTATTGTAACAAAACTTCAATGCTCAGGCACACACACACATATACAAATTACACACAATCATACAAAAGCTCAAACACATAATACACACTCGCTTATTTCACTGTTTGAGTAAATATGCATGTATTTGGTACAACCGTTTTTTTTCTCATGTTTATTCTTTGCTTCTTTTTGAAAAGTATTTATTCTAAAGAAAAATTTTACATAAAGTAAGTTATACAACAATTTTACATGTAAAGTTTCCGTTTATTTTTAAAGTATTTTTACTTTTTTAGCATGTCGATGTATTATTTATATGAGAAATATATACTACAATATGCATTCGAAATAAGGTTTTCTTTTTCTTTTTTTTAAATTTTTGTATTTAACAAATACAAAATTTGAAACTTGCTTTACAAAGTAATAAATTTTCATGTACTTAAGCGTATATGCGGAAACATTTTAAGAAAGCTAAATTTGTTTGTTAAATTGAGGAATTCGTGGGAAAGAATGTAACCAAGATGAATAAATAAGTAATAAAGCTGCAGATTTGTAACTGAAATACTTTATGGTTTGTAGAGTCTATATTTTGTATATAATTGTTATTTGAATAGTAATTTATTAAAATTAAAAAAATCTATTCTTTTTGGAGATTATTGCAATCAAATTTTTTTAAAAAAAATTGTTGGTGAAAAAGTGTTTTCATTTTATTAAAATTTTGCAATTTTTTCGTTGTTAAAATGTTTAAAATGATTATACAATTATTATCGTGGCTCAGGTTAATTTATTTGTGATATTTAAATTTTTTTTATAATTGGGCTGATTAATAAACTCTGCTTAAATATTCAGTTAAGCCAAATTCAATAATTTATGTATATAAATTTAAGAAGCTCGACTAAGTCAAATCTGAACCAATATTATTGACATAATTTTCTGTAAATATGAAGTTTTAATGTTGAGCAAATCATTAGATTTTTTTCGAACTTTAGAAATATGAATTTTCATGTTTTAAATAAATAAATTGTTTTGGTTATGGTAACCGAATTTATTGATAATCAAATGATTTACTATAAATGATCGAATTGTTCTGTTGTGCCTGAATAAATTTAAAAAAAAAATTCCGGAAATTTTAGATTTTTCCCGATTTTTACCCTTTCCATGTATTTTTTTAATTATTACAAATAGCTAGAGTTGACCGAATATATACCCCGAAACTTAAAAAAAAAATCATAGATGGAATTTCAGGACTGACATGTTTATTGTCCAAAGCTTAGGATAACTGTTCCACAAAATACAATTTCCTATTCAAGATGGCGATGGAATGAAGATAGAATTGAGAACATGTCCAACATGTAAAAGAGGTTCCACAGGATACCTCCCACAGTAACATTATTTTAAACTACGATATTTAGATTATTTTTAAAATTGGTTTAGGTTTTTGTTCGGTTAGGCCGAATATTGGTGGAATATAAGGTTCGAATTGGGGCAGACAATATAAATTTATTCACAGTATTGGCCATTGTAAGTTATGACCTTTTCCCATCTTACATATGGATTTCGAGCAAAAATAACTGTTCATCTTTTGAGGCCAAGAGCGAATCAGAAAACGTTCTGCATCGATCGAAACAAATTGTAATCGGTCTGGGACCAAATTATCGCATTCGATATCGTGTAAAATTGATCTTAATTTTCCTATTTGAGATTATGGCATTCGATAACGAGCAAGAAATTTAGTACATTTTGCCCTTTTGGTCACGAATGCGGTAATTTGGCCTCTGGACTATAAAGCAGGTGAGGCAAAACATTCATTATTCGTTCTAAATACTTTTTAAGAGGTATTGGCCTAGAGTTGTCATGATGGAATATTACGGTTTCATGAATGGTCACATATTATTGGTGTTTTTCGGCCAATGCTCGCTTCAAACGAATCAGTTGAACTCGGCACAGGTTCCCTGCGATGGCCTAGTCAGATTTTAGCAGAGTCAGATACAGTGAATTACCTTAGCGCCATTGATATTTGACTTTGGTGTCGATTCGGCTGATTGGACGGCCTTCACATACGATTTCTTGCGCTTCGGGTTATTGTATTGGATCCATTATTCATCGCAAGTAATGATACGGTGCAAAAACTATATGCTTTTATA
The DNA here is from genome assembly GCF_958450345.1 of Calliphora vicina. Lineage (NCBI taxonomy): Eukaryota > Metazoa > Arthropoda > Insecta > Diptera > Calliphoridae > Calliphora > Calliphora vicina. Next base: position 130,294,255 of record NC_088782.1, on the reverse strand, counting down.
GTGTTGAAGCAGCATTTCAGACATCCTAAATCGTCTCGACTTCAACTGGTATGGTGCCCAATTTCCCTGCTTTTGGATGAATCCTGTTACTCTAAAACGTTTTGAAATTACTTCTTGAGTAGCTCCCAATGATTTTGCAATATCTTTTTGAGTTTTACAATAATCATCATGGATGATTAATTTCTAGGTCTTCAAACTTTTTTGATTTAAAAAATGTTCAAGCCTTCATTCTATTGAAAACCGTTCAGTTAAAGTTTTCATACCCGCAGAGTGAAGATAGTATTATGCTTTGTTTCGAAGATAGCTAAGACTATGATGGTTAGATTTTCGTTGCTTTAAACTTTTTTGCCGAATATAAATTAGTATTCATTTATGGATTTTAAGTTTCGAATAAAAAAATGTTTTAATAATTTCCTAAAATTCTAAAAAAGTAGATACGTAATAGAAAAACTTATTAAATAAATAAAACTTGTTCTTATTATTATGTAATTCAAAGAATTCCTAATTGGTATGTTTATTTATCACACAGTATTTTTTTGTTTTTAAAGCTGAAATTTCCATAGAAAATTAATGTAAAATAACTACAACCATGGAACATGTAAATCCAATTCAGTATTATCATCAAATCAACTTTTTCTATGCTGTTTTATTTTTTTTATACTTATTACAACTATACTTAATTCTTTTTAGTTATGTGCTTGCTATTCTCTGACGTTTCTCAGAACTATTTTATATTTTACTATTTTATAACTAACTTGGCTTTTAGTTTATTTTTTTTTTGTTGAAAGTAGTAGTTATGGTAGCGTTAGTGTAGTATAAGTAAAAGTATAGTTTGCCTGCAGTTGTAGTGGTAGTAGTTGTTGTGTGTCCATAAACTATTCAAATAGCTTATAATTATTTAAAAGCGTGCATTAATTAAAGTTTGCTTAACTGTAAAACAGTTGGCTGTTTGGTACTATTTTTCTTTCCTTAACTCTTTTACAACAATTCTCAACAGTCTGCCAGCGGCCTCTTGCCAATGCCCTACTTATAATATTGTAATAAATACGTTCTTATCCATTCACTCTCTTATTTTGTGTTTATGTAGAATATATGTACGTTCATATATACGTTTGGGTACAAGTACTAAAATTCTAAAGTACTTTTTCATGCTGTTTCATTAATTTTTTAATGTTTTTCTTGTTTATTTTTTTTTTTTTTTTTGTTTCTGTTCACTCTTTTATTTTGCACTCTTTCATAATGCCATAAAAATGAATTAAGTACAAAAAATTTATATAAAACTACACGTTGATAATGATGAAGCAGCAGCCCAAGAAGAGGAAGGCTAAAAATGTTGTTGAAAAGGATAAAGTGAATATGGCCAAAAAAAAAGGTGAAGGGTTAAATGCCAAGTTAATTTTTATTTAAATTATCGTTAGAGAAAGATGATACTGAAAAGCATGCCCCAGTTTTTTTTTTGGTAGATTACAGATTTTACCAATTTAAATACCTTCATTAATAATTGAAACGCTGTTAAAATATCAAGATTCTTTTATGGCGAGCAGAGAATATTGTTCATTGTTCGTTGCAATATTAAAGAAGGGATTAAATAAGTTTATTATCATAAAATGATTTTATTGTTCTTATGAATGTTTAAATAAATATAAAATATTTAGGAAGGGGCAAATTGGACAACAGAAAATAAGTTGCAATTTTACAGAAATCCAAACTGCTTTTCAAACTTTTGTCTTGAAAAGTAAGTTGTTGCATATTCTACGGGTTTTTATATAGGGTTTATAACTTAAAAATGCGTGATTTACAATTTTTAATAAGATATATGCCAATTTGAAGGATACCTATCTGTCATTTATTCTCACATATGGCGAATTTGTTCCATTGGTTTCAACGTGCGAGAGATGGTTTATTCGGTTCGATGTAGAGCGCTATCTCTGGGATACGCTTCACTTTGGAACAGAGTATCCGATATTGACTTGATTCGTTATTGGCCTCAAAAGATGGGCAGTTATTTCGGCTCGGAATACATAAGTTGCCAGAAAGATGTGAAAAGGTCATAGCTATTTATGAGTGTTGCTCTTAACTTAATTGTATTAAGTTCTATAAAAAGATCTCTAGCAGTAACCGCAAATTAATGATATTATTTAGAATATTTTTTCAACATTTAAAAAGAAATTACTTGGTAATGAGTACATGTTATACTTCATTGTTATCTGTTCAAAAAATAAAGACTTCCTTGCTACCTATAATGAACATACACAAAGACCTGACTTTCAAACAATTTAGCAGCAATCTCTGAAATACTTTTATCTTAACGATAAGAATGTGCTTAATTTAGGGCACTTAAATTGCATTTAATTAACTTTAATGTAAATATTTCTGCACCTAAATATACCTCAACAATTTCACTTAGCTTCATGCTCATATGCAAATACAGCTTTTAAGACATAAAAACCCAATTTAAATATTTTAGCTTTTGACACGTCATCATCATCATCATCTCTAACAACATTGCCACTATTTTAAACATTTTCTTTATTAACTATTTAAATGGCAATTGGTGCACTTGGCGGTGACACCATTTTCATTTCCTAAAATCATGACAAGATGTTGAGTTTTCTGTTTCGTTTTATTATTTTAATTGAGTGTTTTACACCAGGGAGTGCAAGCAAGCAAGGAACGAAACTCTATTTGTATATGAATAGTTTTAGTCTTTGTTAATGATTGTTTAATATTTATGATGCGCTAATAGCAATGACAGAAATTTGAAAGCACTTGCAACAAACAAAAAAAATAAATAAGTGAAAATTTATATAAGAGCCAATTAGCGCCAGTGGAGGTTGTTTTTAATACACAATTTCCAATTGATCTTAGAGTGGTTTGTGCTAAAAAGAAAATAAATACTATGTCAACTATTAAATATTTAAACAATATTAAAATACTTTAAAAGTGTTCATGGAAATTGAGAGCAAATGGTGTACAAAATCATTTCCAAAATTGCAAAACTCTCTTTCAGAAAATCTAAAAAAATGATTCCATGCAAAAAAACTCTCTATAAAGAAGATTATTTTTAGCTTTTTTTAAAATTTGTTACCATTACTTTAAAACCGCAGCAAATAAACACTTGTGGGAAGTGCAGATAACGCCTTAGATTTAGAAAAATTAAGGTTGTGGTGATCATAATCAAACAACGTCATATTATAATTGGATTTTACATATGCTGTCAAATTACATTATGATTCGTATATGACCATATTACTACTTGATAATAATTTAATCACATGTTTATTGCTAATCACAACATACTCATATGAACCATATTAATGTTTAACCATCTTATTTTACTAGTAGCACAACCACAGTATGATTGTGTTCAATCCTATTATGATATCAACTCAACCATAACATGGTTATATAAAAACATGATGACAGCTATAAACATATTATGGTTGACCCCAACCATATTATGATTCCAGCTCAATCATAATGTGAATATTTTAAAACCTACAGCTTTATAGTGCTTCCAAACGTTATGAATTTCACATAAAACTCTATGATAACTCGTAATACGTACATAAATCACTTTTAAATAAAGTTGATGATTTGTTAAATTTAAAAATTCATATTGTACAGATTTGAAATTTATATAATAAAGCAGCCCAAGTTATTTCTTTTCCTCTAAAGTTATTAATATCTTTTGAAATTATCCAGAAGTCAAACAGTTTTTCGTTTTCCTGATGATCTCAAAGTTTTTCTATATATTTTTTTTTTCTTAAAGTTAAACTTTTCGTTTACTTCCTGGACTCCCAAGGGATATTAGGATTGTGTTGTATGTATGTGCCTTTACTCATTTTTTTGGTGGTGCCACAATGAAAAATTTAATTTTAAATGTTGTCGTGTTTGCTCGTAGTATGACCAACGCAAACAAAATATCCTTTGTATGTTTTTTTTAATATTCTGCTTGTTATTTTGCTATTTTTGGAAGGAATGTGGGGTTGGGGGAAAATGCGTATTGGCATGAACGTGAAAAAAACAAATGTACAAGACAACAACAAAAAGAAAAACTTTTGCAGACTTTAACAAATTACTTTGTCACTCTGTGGCTGCTAAATACACGGAAGTTTTTAGAAGTTTTTCTTGAATTTTTTTTTATTCGCACATAGCAAAATATTAAAGGACAACAGTTGATGTATATTTTTTGTTCATCATCACTGGTGTTTAGTTGTGTGTATTTTGAATAGAGTGGATGAGAGCTTCTTGCCGTTGTTGTTGATGATGATGCTGATGTTGTTGACTGCAATGATATGAAATGATATGATATGTTGTTGACCATGTTTACAGTAGAAAAAAGCCAATGCCTTTTTGTCTTGTGGTTAAAACGAGACAATAAACCATGTACATAAACTGGCAACAAAAAAAATAAATAAATAAAAGAAAAACAGAAAACTCAGGCTAAAATTGAGTTTACACTATGCGTTTGTTAAGCAATATTTGTGTTTGTAGCTGTTGTTGAGGATGTTGATGTTTTTGTGAGTTTTAATAAACAGGCTGTCACTGTCTTGTTTCATGCAATATTGTACAACGTACAACTTGTTGTTGATGATGGTTTTTGCAGTTTGTTTTATTTTTTATTCTTCAATCAAAATATATTTAAAAAACACCAACTAAATGGCTGTTAGAAAGGTCGTTAAAGCAAAAAATACAAAAAAAAATAAAAAAACACAATGCGGCAAAAGTGTCTCACCGACTGGATGTCTGTGTTTGGTAGTATTTTTATTTGATGAGTGACAGAGTCATTTGCCTGCTAGCAAAAACGCACTCAAGTGTCAAGCTGTAATAAAGATTTTTTGTGTTGTTTTGTCTATTACGAAAAAATATTCCTTAAATTTCTATTGTTGTTGCTAATACTGCTGCTATTTTACATTTGTTTATATTTTTTGTTGAAAAAAAAAAAACGAAATGCACAGGAAGTAAATGTCACTGGCAAATAAATTGTCCGCAGTTGATGTTGTGTTTTTAATGTCACTAAGCTTCAACAGCAAGTAAAGAAGCAACAACAACAGCAGCAGCAACATCATAATTATCTACAATGCCATCATCTTTAACGTCTGAGCTCTCGACTGCAGCAGTAACAAGTAACAGCATTTTGTTAAATATTGCTGTAATATCTCTGCTAACATCAGTAGCTTAAGCTAGTGACTTTGGCAAAAACGTTCACACAAAAAAAAACAAGCAAACGTCTGAGAGCAACAACAACAACATTAACAAGGATAAAAAAATCAACCAGTCTGTTGACTTGTTTACATGTTCATTTTGCTGCTGTCGTTGCATATAGCAAATTTTAATAATAATCTTGACAAAGGATGCTGATAAAAACCAACAAATTTTAAATAACATCCTGGCAACTACAACAAAAGAACATAAACAAAATAACCACTAACAACTAGAAGCAGTCACAACATAAAATTCAATTAGATTTTTGTATTTGACAAAGGATCTCATTGAATGCTGTTAACACAACCACAACCATCAACACTTGCAACATCACGCAGACACTTAGACAAATAGAGTACGAGCAAATGCAGTCAGTCAGTCAGTGTATAAAGGATATTCATACCTTCACACAAGGATATTTAAATACGAAATATAATATAAATAAATTCTAATTTTAAATTCATTAAATTTATTTAACTGTAAAGCTAACTTCCTTAAAACTTTTACATTTTAGTTTTTGGACAAAAATAAAGTTGCAATTTTTTGTTTTGTGTGTTTTTTGTTACGTTACGAGTTAGTTTGAGTGCGTTGTGTTGTGGCATGTATGAATGTGTAAATATTAGTGGAGAGTGTTAATGTTATTAAGTCTTTATCTTCTCAACAGTCCATACACTGCAGTGTCTGTGTTTATCTGTGTGTATAGAATTATTTGACAAAATCTTTTAAAAACCAGAAATGTCTACTTTATAAATGCACTTCATCACTTTGTATTTCTTCTCACACATATGCTTTCATACTCACATTTACTCACTTATAGACAACATTATTTTCCTTAGGACAATTTTTGTCAAAAAATACATTTCAAACACTTCTATTTTTTTTCTTCCTTTTTTTGTTTGCAAAAGAAAAACTTTGCCAAAAGATATAGTAAGATAAACAAAGTAAATACAAATTTACGCTTCTAGTACAAAACACTTTTACATTGCTACTGCTGCTTCTTCTGTAGATGTTGCTGTTGCTATAGTTGTTGTTATTATTGTTGTCCTTTAACTTGAACAGCAACAAATATGTACTCATACTTTTAATAACTAACATACATACTCTTGAAACTGTCAAAGGTTTTTTTTTTTCTGTGATGAAAAAAAGGACGTATCTTACACGCACACAATTCATATACTGAAGCTCATAAGTAATAGAGATTTAGTATGGACGGATGTCGAAAAAGAAGAATTTGTGATGTTTCTTCAAGTACGCAGAGTGTATCTGTGTTCGTATGTTGGAGTGTTTGAAGTTTAAAGATAGAAAATTTGCACAACACTTAGATGAGTTGTATGTGTTTTGTCTAAAAAAAAGAGAGTTAAGAGAAAAAGCATACACAAATACAAAATAGTCTTGACTGAAGTGTATTTTTAACAAAAACTTCAACCCAAATTTACGGTCTAAAGGCTAAATTTTACGAAATCCTAAACATTTTATTCCTTGTTTCTAGTTTTCGTTATCATTTTAGGCGCTATGTTTGGTTTAAAAGATAGATTTTGTCGTTTCCAATATAATTCCAATACAACCGGGCAAATACATAGAACTCGTTTCGGACTTCATCTACAAAAATCCAAAAATCTGCAAATTGGAATATATTGTTTATACTAAGGTAGAATAATGTGGATTTATGTTAATAGTTGGCATGTTACATTCTTTTTTTTACAAAAAAATATGAATTATCACGCGGCATATTTTTCGCCATATATGACAAATTTACTACCTTTTTTGTTCTTCAGCAGCTTGCTATTTGTTTTTTACCAATTTCAATAGCTATTTACGACGTTTTATTAGCTGCTTTATCGAAATTTTAATTATTATTTAGTATATACCTGTGAATGTTTTCCAAGCACCACAGTGCTGTTTTCCTTCTTCATTCGGTATACGTTGTACCCATAAAAAAGTATTCAAATAATAAAAACTTTTGATTTTAAAAATGATACTCTTATGATAGCGAACGAGACACACTTTGAAAATCAAAATAAAATGTTAAGTGTTTTTTTTAATTAAAGCTATAAAATTTTTATTTTAATCAAAATTTTCTAACATTTGATTATAACGATCACTGAGTACTGATAACAAACGATGATTTAGATACATGAACGCGACATTTAAACATGAACAAAATTAATTTGTTGTTATCTAAAATACTAAAGTCATTAAAAGTAGCTAAGAGCAAGAAAAAATATATTTTAATTTTTGAAGGCCAATTTTTTCAATATATTTTATATAAAAATTTTGAAATTGTGAAATATAAAATTAAAAAAAAATTATAAATTTCGGTACAAAATTTTTATTTTTCATACAAAAGGCAACCACTTTAAGGGTTCATATTGTTTTTCGGAGGTATGATGGTCGCCATTTTTTTTTGCTTATCCGGTGCTAATCTGTCTTTTTTTTATAATAGTACAATTATTTTCAATGGTTCTTATTGCTTAAAATTATTGTTAATGGGATCAGTGATTGCAACATCTCTGATAGAATTGCCAGGGAGTACGCTTGAAACATATTTTTCAGCATACATTTTCCCGCTTTAAAAGCAAATGTTTCATATTTATTAATTTCAAGGATACTACATTTCCTGACATTGGTTTTTTCAGAATCCTAAACTTTTGTCCTACTAAAGTCAACCTGTTTTCCAGAACATCAAGTCTCTGGTGTAGGTTCTTCATCATGTTGAAATGTTTCAGAATCTACTATTCTTCTTTTTTTTCGTATATTGGTTTCGAAAATAACATCTTTTGACAAATTATTTACAAAGTGCATATGAGCAAAATTAATTTTTCCCAAATATTGTTGTTGTCTGATTTCGAACATATTCTCTGACATATTTGATTCGTATTTTTTTTTCTCCAACAAACACTGAAACATACGAGAAATCCTGTTCATGTTGTCACAGAAATTTTTCAAAATGTTGCTTCAATAGATGATGCTCGACAGCAACAACAGCAATGTTTGCTTTTCTTAAGATCATTTTAAATGTTTTCGTTTTTTTTTTTCATTTGTTTGTTGTATCTGCTCTTTTGCAAATACTAAATGATAAAATGTGTATGAAAATACAATTTTTGCCAAAAAAAAAAAAATAAGAAAATAAAAAACACTTCAATATAAATAGAAATGAATGTATGTGTACGAGTATTTATCCTGGGCAAAAGTGGAAAAATATTGTATTTATGTTACTTTTTCGAGCACAGGAAATCTGTAACAGAAGTTCAAGTACAGAGTAGAGTGTAACACAAAAAAAAGAAGCAAAAATAAATCTACAATATGTTTTATTTATTTGTTTCTTTACATGTTTTGCTTTAAGAAAAAAAGCTTCTTATAAAACGCTTACATATTTTGGTGTTTAACATAAATCTCTGCTGTAACTACAACTCACTTCAGCTTGTTTATGCAACATCCGTTTCGTTCTTATACGGAATATGGCCATTACATGTTGCACTTGAAGCAGCAACATGAGTTGCATTGAATATGTTTTTAGTGTATAAGATTTGCTTTTAAAATCTATACAATATTGCCTTTTTACCCGTTTCTATTTTAATGATATAGTGAGTGAGTGAGTGAGCAAGTTTATTTACTCAATAAAATATTGAAAATATTTCATTTTATCTATGATCAAGAGCAGCTTCTTTAAATTCCATAGAAATCAACACTTGTGAAAATGCCAGATACACTGGCAGAAAATGTGGGAGTGAAAATTGTTAAAAAGAAAATAAAGTCCAAATAGCAAAGCCAATGTTGATATACTAATGCCATGTCTGTGCATGTCACAGTGGACTAATACTACTTTTGATATAAAAGCTTTCATTAAAAAATTATGTACCAAAGACTTTTTCACAAATTTGTTTTTCCTTTTTAAAATGCCTGCCATTTCTTTAAGTGTTTAAGTTTCCGCTAGACCCTTAGTTGGTTTCTCTGCATAGACAGAAAACTAAATTATGTTCTTTTTGCTTTCAGAAATAAAAAGGACTACTAAAATGTTGGCTATATTGTATATCTTCCATATATTGGCAGTTTTTTTTCTACAATCCATACATTTTGCCATTATTTTGCTTTCTATGCTCGTCGTACATACTCAAGCATACAGATATAAAGAAATGGAAAAATAAAAACAGAAATAATGTTAAAGGACTCGTATCTCGTTGCAGACATGCTATTTACTGCATTAATGCACTAAAATATGCATGAACATTTTTAAATGTTCTCCAACGAAAACAAAAAAAAACCGAATTGGAAAAACAGTGAAAGAGAGAGAGAAAGAAAGCAAAAAAGAAATGGTTGAATGAATGAATGAATGAATATAAATATTTTCCTGTGATAGCTTCATTGCGATAAGCATGATAAAAGTTGATTGCATTTTCTCCAGCTACAATATACTCGTACTCGTTAGAGCAGCAGCAATGCCAGAAATCAAGAATGAAAATGCCATAAAAAATATTGCTACACAAAAAAAAACGAAACGAAAAAAACAATTTAGCTTAAATGAAGATAGACAAACAAATAAATATGTAGTAACATTGAGCGGATACGAGTGTGTGTTACTTTTTAAGTACTTTCGCTTTTGAAAAATTATGCTAAATTAGCTTAAGGTACGTCACATTATAACCCAGCAACAACAACAACTAAAACACTTATCACCCTTATTATCACAATGCCAACAATAATTTCGTTGTTACCTTTAGCATAAAATGTCATTCATAGAAATGTTACACTTCTATATACTCGTACATACCCTCCATAAATGCAAAAGTAAAAGAAGGTGTTTCATTTAACTAGCCCCCACCCCAAAGCGTTTTAATACTCTAGCAGAAAGCAAATTATGTTTCGACACAAAAAAAATCCCGAAAGAAAGGAAAATATTATTATTACTGATTATACATAGACACACACACAAACACATCCTACTGTTAACATTAATGCCATTTTTTTGTGTTCATTCTTTACTTGCGCTCACTCGCTCATTCTGTCAGTCCCATCACGTTAGAAAATCAAGCATAATCACACATTTGGGAATGCTATTAACGAGAGCTAATCATAATTTTTTTCATTTCATATTTTTTTTTTGGTAAAAAGAAATAAACGTTAAATAAAATAAATACACGTTCACATACCAAAATGTCAGACAGACAGACAGACAGACAGACAGACAGACAGACAGACAGACAGACAGACAGACAAAATACAAAAAATTACCCAGTTACAAACGTAAAGTCATCTATTCACTTTCACATCACTGTATAAAATTCTTTAATTTTCATCTACATAGAAATGTTCAAGCGAGTATGTGGAAAACATGGATTTTGCTAAATAAATATCTGAAAGTTTTCTAAAACCACAATTTCGAAATTGCTTAAAATTCAACTGCTGCTGTACTCAGCTGTGTATGTTTTGTTTTACAGCAGTCAGACAGACAGACAGCCACACACACACATATTTGTTGGTTTATGTCTGTCTGCTTGTGTGTAAATACGCATAAATATATGGCTCCTCTCATCATCACTTTTAGTTATGATGAGTTTTTGACATGACTGTTGTCATTAACTGTTCAAATATTACACCCAAAACACATCAAACTAACTGCACAGAGACAATTGCACATTAAACATCATACGTATTCGTCTAAGTACTTGTATAAATATGATTTTCAGTAAATTATTTAATTAAATGTTTAAATCTTTGTCATGTTACTGCATTAGTTTGGCTCAAAGTGAATTTTTTTCTATTCTTTCGATTAGTATTGGAGTTTTTTTTAGAATTTTCACTAAAAATAATCACAACATCTTTGATTTAAAAAAAAAAAAAATTGAACTATTTGTACCTGGCTCCGATATGGTTGCGGGAACTAGCTATGTTCTATGAAATCATAAATGTTTGTCGCAATCCACTTTATGGTTAAATATATTTTATTTCAATAACTTAATTTCATCAATAATTTCCCAATCCACAACCGCTGTTGTATCGTAGTATCGATGTATTGTAGTATAATATTGGGTGTATGACTTAAAAATGCGGGATTTACAATTATAGTGTAAACAACAATGTTTTGTTTTTTTTCTTCGAAAAAGTCGAATTTGGTACCCACAAAGCGTCATATGCAGGAAGTTTTGCTTTATTTCTTTAATTTGAAAAAAGTACCGCTGCACAGTGGGCATAATCAAAATTTTTTTGCATTTTTAAACGGTTGGTTGGGCGTGGCCAAGGAGTATTCAAGTTTAACTTATTAAAATGGGCCCTACATATGCTCCAGAGGCGGCGCTATGATCGCTCAAAGTAGGGTACCTTCGACATGTACAATTTTTAAACACGTTGCATTTTTTGTTTCCCATCCGATTTCAAAGATTTTTACATTTTTGGAAAGCGCTCGGCTACGCCCACTACAAATTTTAGCCTGATCGGACCAGCTGTTTTGAAATGCCAGATTAATTTCCAAAACATTTTGATTCTGCCCCACTGTGCGCTGAAACACTCCGATTGCTCACCAAAGCTTATGGTGAATGTGTTCCATCAGTTACCACGTGAGAGAGATGGTTTGTGCGGTTCAGAACTGGTGATTTTGACACAGAAGACAAAGATCGCCCAGGCCAGCCAAAAATATTTGAAGACCAAAAATTGGAGGCATAACTCCATGAAGATTGTTGTAAAACTCAAGAACTTGCAAAATCATTGGGACCTACTCAATCTGCAATTTCAAAACGTTTTCAAACAGCAGGATTAAAAAAAGCTGGCAAATTGGTTACCATACGAATTAAAGCTGAGAGACATTATGCGACCAGACATGAAGTGGTTGGGAAGTTTTGCGCGCACCCGCTTTATAGTCCAGACTGTGCCCGATTTGTTTCGATCGATGCAGAACTCTCTCTCTGGAATACGCTTCACTTTGGAACAGAGTATCCGATATTGGCTTGATTCGTTCTTGGCCTCAAAAGATGAGCAGATCTTTTGGCTCCGAATCCATATGTTGCCAGAAAGATGGGAAAAGGTCATCTAGCAATGGCCAATACGTTAAATAAATTTGTATTGTACAAATGTTTCATTTTTAAGTCATACACTCAATAGTATACAGTTTAATGAGAGTGATATTGGCATTCATTCTATATATAAAATTTGTATATAAACAGAATAACAACAGTTCCGTAGCATTTTGTTTACATACGATGAATTTATAAATATTCACAATATTTTTCTTCTAGAACCAAAACCGGCGAAAACAAAGACCCAATCTACAAAAATTGCTATTTTTGAAATTTAAATAATGTAATAAAAAATATACTTTTGTCCAAATAGACACGACGCTGCCCACTCTCTACGTGATACAATAAAAATCAACAAAAAAATTCCTGTAACCAGATAAGCCTTAAAACAAATGAATGAAACAAGAAACATTCGACCAGTTCAATATTAGCACTTTTACTTTTGCCACTCTAAACCCAAAATTCCAGTTAAAAAACGAATATGAAAGAGTATGCACAGGATGAATTAGAATGATGCATGAGATTTCCTTGAAATATTTTTGAATTTTTGGAAACTGATTTAAATATGAAATAGTCCTTTGACTAAAATAAGAGAGCGTTAGAAAACTAGAAGCACAAGTAAAGTAATACCTTTGACACATTAAACCCTGTTGAAGGTGTAAAATTACTTTTAATCTCTGTATCCTCATCATAATAATCTTTTATTACAATTTTGTTTTTTCTCACTCTCATGGTTTGAAGTTGATACATTGCTGTTCCGGCTGCTGTTGATGCTGGCGATTGTATCGCCCTTATTCTGATGAATGTATTATTTATGCATGTAGTTGATGTTGATGCCTTTGTCTTCAGCCAGGCAATTGTGCATAAATGTAAATATTTTGCCTACAAGATGAAATTGCCATATATTCCACAAAAGTTGGGTTTAGAATTAAAAAAAAAGAAAAAACACAGGAAAATTAAAAGTGTAGTGGCTGTATGAACAATGTAATATGTACAACTGGGTGTGGCTTATCAACTGTAACTCTCTACTCTACAACAAACTCTATAGCAACAACAAGAACAATAGAGAAATTATAAAAATACAGATTTTTTTCATATGATAAAATGACTGACACTGACATTTGCACTTCTGACAGCAACATTATTTTGTTGCTGTTTTTTACTACTACTATTCCACTTCTTTACATTTCTGTATGTTTTTTTTTTTTATTTTGTGAAAATATATGATGCTGTCTGAAATTTGAGACAAATTTAATTTTAGAGTAAAAAGTAAGAAGTAAATTCACAAAAAAAAATGGACACGTGAGATTTGTCACATCAGGGTTGCAAAACTTATAAAATATTTACAAATACACTAGACACAAAATCTACTTACACAACACACACTGTTTACATTTATTTGTGCATTAGGCTGGCCCCATTTCTACTATAACAAAATTACATAATTTTAGCTTACAACAAATTTAAAAATGATTTGAGATTTTAAAAAAAAAAAAATAATTTGGATTACCATCTAGATAAAATATATTTCTAAGGATCAACTTATATTTAAGTTGGGAATATTTTTTTTGGTCCGGTCTAATGTTTATACCATGTAGTTGTAGTGTATTTGTATGTATATGTTTGTGAATATTTCAATACAAACACAACTGTAATGTTTTACTGTATAAACAGAGATTTAGCATGGATTTACTGTAATTTTTGTTGAATCTCTTAAAATACACTGACAAAAATTATATGAACATTTTTTTAATGTATTTGTAGACTAAGTTCTAAAAGTTTCTGCTCCGCAAATCATTGCAAACTCGAGCTTTTCATATTTTTTTTCAATTTGGCAAAAAATCCAATGTGATCGAATTATTTTTTTTTAGTTCGTTCCACTGCATGGTAGGATTTAATTCTGTTTATTTTTTAACTAAGATCACTAAGAAAAATGAGATCAGATACAATTGTTTGCAATTAAAATTCGGTGAACACTAAAATTCTGCAAGAAAAAATCTAAACATACAAAATAAACCGTAAGATAACGCAAACTAAGTAGGTAAGACAGTATGGAAACAAAATTTAAGCATATTTTCATAACAAAAAAACCTAAGCATACAAATTTTAATTGGACTTAAATTGCCCAAAGCCAAATCGAAGTTGTTAAAAATTATGAATATTTAGGATTTAATTTAAAAAATCAGTTTTTTTTGCAAAAATTCGGTATAAAAACGCTGAAGCAATAAAATAAACTGAAGTTACAAATAAACTTTTTTATGGAATCATTAACTAATGTGTTTTTTCATTTGATTTTGTATGCTTAGATTTATTCTTGCCTTAAATAAATTTAAATAAACAAAGAATTAGCGTGAATTCACTGTAATTTTTGTCGAATCTCTTAAAATATACAAGAAAAATGATCTTACAATTTGTTTAATGTAAGATTATTTTGTTGAGAAAATCTTCGCAAATTTTGTTCAACCTCGAACCCAATCGTGTGTTTATCGTGCCACTTATTCAATTCTGTATTTTCTATATAAAGATCACTAATAATAGTAAACATTCAAATATTTTGTTAAAGGAAATACATTAAAACACTACTAGAAAAATACTAAGCATACAAAACAAAATATTAAATAACTCAAACTATTTTAATGACAAATTTCATAAATGTAATTAATACATATGTTCTGAACGAAATAACCTAAGTATACAAATGTAAATTGACTTTAATTGCAAAAAAAAAACAAATTATATTTGTAAACAATTTGTTGTTTTTAGAATTTAATTAAATTTTTTTATAAAAAATGGATATAGAAAAGCTGGAGCAGTAAACCGAGACTGCAATATACCTATTTTTCGAAATCATTAAACAATTTGGTTTTAGTATGCTTAGATTTTTTCGTACATACAAATAAGTTTGAATAAAAAGAAAAAATCTAATTTACTTTTCAGTTTCACTTTTCTTTCGGTGCATTTCCTATTTTTTCTACACGTTTCACTAACGAATTGAAAAAAAAAGCAAATCATATAACTAAAAACTGTCAGTATTTTTAATGAATACAAATAAGTGTATCATGTTTCAGATTTAAATCTACTTGTCTTATTTTATTATTTTTTTACACATAAAATACAACCTCAAACAATAAAATCCAGCAGGAACTTTAAAATTAAAGATTTCAGCCAAAACATTAAAAAAATGTGTGATTCATAGAAATTGATAAAAATCTAAAGACTTAATTTAAGAAATCTTTTGTAAATTTGCCGGAAATTCGCCAGGGATTAATTGTAAATAAATTACTTTGTTATAGCAGAAATTTAACAAATTTCACAATGATTAATTTTTGGCTTTTTAATTCTTTGCCAAAGGATTTTCATTGCCAGTTAATAAACCAACAAAATAAAAGAATGACAACTAACAAAAGCCAAGGAGCAGCTGCCAATAAAGATTATTTTAAATACGTTCTTGAAAAATCACTGTAGCGAAAAATAAACTATACCAGAAAGTAAAGTTTCTTAACGGAGATCCTTTTTAAACCAGAGTAAACAAACAATCTACATAATTTACAAATTTAACTACCTGGTTTAGGGATGATTTTTTTGAAATGTAATTATGATCAACAACTTTTACTTTCCTTTTTTTTATTATATTTTAAATCTCGCTGAGAGCTGAAGATCAAGATCACTGATTGATGTAGTTTTGGTTTGTTCAAGCCTTTGTTGCTTTATGAAAATTAAATAAAATAAAAAATTAAGGGTTCATTTACTTTCAATTGCTTACAATTTATAATAAAAAAATGTACATGGTTGATTAAATTGATTAGCAATGCATTAGTTTTTTTTCTTCCTTTTTTGTTTAAGAAACCAGCAATTTTCCATAATGGGAAATTGCATTTTTCATTGTATTGTTTTTTTTAAGGGTTTGTATGTGGAAATCCTTTTGTTATTATATACAAAAGGCGGTTTGTTAAATCGTTTGGCAATCAATTTTAATTGCCGACTCATCATCATCATTTTTCTTTCTCATCAATAAAACTGCAATCAATAAATATTTATATTACAAGTTATACATATGTTTCTTAATCTACTAGACTCTTTCTTATTTATTTTGTTTTCATACTCTTAAACATTAACCATTACAATTATCCTTTTCTTTTCTTCATTTTGGTTTCCTTTATTTATTTATTTATTTTTATTTATTCTTTTTTTTCACTTCAGAATCGTTTTCAATTGATTCGTTGTGAATTGCATTAATCTTCAGGTAAGAGTTCAATACATTTTTAGTTTTTGCCTTTTATAATGCTGTTCAAATACTTACTATAATGAAGTGCTGTACATACTTTGTGTCCTGTACTTGCACTCGTACTTCACTTTATTTTTTATTTTACTTCACTTCAATGTACTTCTGCTTATTTAGCTAAACTTCAGTTGATTCTTTTGATTTGGAAGCTATAACTTTTGGTTACGAAGTCGACTTCATGCCTCCATTCATTCATTCATACATCCATCCATACATCCACACTTAAAGGTACATTAACCAAAGGATGAAATTGCTGGCGTAAGATGAAAAGGAACACCTTGCGAAACAGAGTTCTACAAAATGAGCTGCTTTATTAAAATTTTAAAATATACGGATTGTTGTCATTTTGAAATAATTTGTTTGTATTTGTTTTTCTACAATCTTTAGTATATTTATAGCGCGACATATTTCCGCGTCACTATTGCAATTCTTTATGTCACAAAATTTTGATTTGAATTAAAATCTTCGGCCACTTTTGTAGAACTATCTGGTAACTCAAGACGATTACAAGAACGCGGCATCAAAAAATATAATCTGTAATTTTCAGTAATTTTTTAACTAAGAATAAGTGGATATTTCTAAATATTTGGATTTGTGGTCTCTGGTTTATAGCATTTAAAAGTTCCAATACTTTATTGACTCAAAACATTTCTATTTCATTTCTTAGATATGGAAAATTGAAACCCAAAGAAATAAAACCGAAATCGCATAGGATTTTCACTTCTTTTTTTATAATATTTTTTTCAAGTTCAAAACTATTAACATTTTTTTGATTACTCTTTACAATTGGTAGTGAAATTTGTATCCCCTCGATTTTTTGTTATTTTATTTTCTTCTATTTTTCCTGTTGCTTTGCTACTTATACAATTCATTCATTATTCACTCATTTATTTGAATACATTTTACATTCACAGCCACTTATAAATTTTCTTACAGTCAGAGCAAATGAAATTGGAACGAAATTGTGAAATATAAATAAAACTTTTAAAGCATTTAGAATGTATGTATATAAGTATTAGACATGTCAATCAAATCGAAGAGTTTAAAATTTTTTGAAAATTAGCAGTATTCATTATTTATTTTCCCATTGAAATGATAAACTCCAAATCGTAACGTTCAAAAGAGAAAAACATTTCAGGTGGTTGCTCTTCTGAGTTGAGTTTTGATCTTAAAAACCATCAACTTTTTCGTACTTTTTATTGGACCAATTTTGTATCTTTACTAGGGTATTCAATTAATCGGGTTTCTGGTTTAATCGGATAATCGAGCAAATAATTAATCGAGGTTTAGATTTAATCGGTTAATAATCGGTTAATTTAAAATTATTCGATTATTCGATTATCCGAATAATTTATATTTTCATTTCAAATTGAAAATACAACAACGAATTTTGTATACAAAAATATAAAAAATGGCAAATAAGGTGTTTGAGATAATTTTTGTAAACATATCGCCTATTTGCTGCAACAACATCATTACTCAAAATCCATGTTTATTGAACTGAGTAATACAAAATATGCGCTGTTCTATAATCTTTCATATAGTTTTATCAGTTTTCAAAAAAAATAAATTATATTTTGTGTGAGGGTGTTTTTTTGTTGTAAACATTATAAAAATTCATGTTTTCTCGTATTTGATAAGTAAAAATTTGGGTTAAATACAGGTTAGAAAGATATTAAAATCTACTGCTTAAATTTCTGAAATTGCATGACTTGTTGAAAATTTATTTAAGAAATAGTAAAATGTCATAAAATATTCAAAGATGTTTTTCTCGAAATGACTTTTTTTTTGAATTATGACGTTGTTGCAGCAAATGAGCGATGTGTGAGTTTTTTATAGTTTTAGTGAGATCTTCTGAAATAATCTTTTATAAAAAGAATATAATTTAAACGATTTTTTAATAAAACTTTTCTTGGAAAAAACTCTCTCGCTGATTGTATATTTTGGAGAAATCAAGAATATTCCTTTTTGGATTGTTTTAGATATTGATTAATTTAATAGTTTCGTTCAGTTATGATAAAAGACTCATTTCAAAAAAAAAGTTTCGTCTATACATGTAAATACAAACAAAGTTTCAAATACATGTAAATTAAATATATCAGTTGTTATACATACTCACTAAAGGTATTTATAGACGGCAATACTCGGTTAATCGGTTAATCGACACAAATTAATCGGTTTATTTGTTATTTGAAAATCGGCAATTTCAAATTATTCGAACAGTTAACCGTCCAAAATTAATCGGTTAACCGATTAACGGTTAATCGATTGAATACGCTAATCTTTACATTTCACCCTAACAGGTACTTTTAGTCTTAAACACAATACAAGTTTATTTTCATCCCGTTAAATTGAAGAAAACTTTTCTATTTTCCAATTTGTTGTTAGCATTATGTTTTCGTTGTTGTTGTTCCATACTAGTAGAGAGCAGTAGCTAGTAGTGGTAGTATTTGCCTACTTTGCTGTTTATTCATTATTTGCAGACTGCTCCTTTACTCTTGACTGATTGTGAGACAAAAACCAAACATGCTCTTAATCTAAAGTATAGAAAATTCAACAATATGAAAAAAGTACAAATCTATAGCTGTATTTGAACGTACATAAGTATGTATGCAGACGTCAACATCATCATAGAAAGAAAGCAAAAAATTCAACGTCAAAGGAGTATAAAAATTAAAAAAGGCGAAAAACACAAAACTTGCACAGCAGAAAGAAAGCAAAAAATATTTAATAAAAATTATAAAATAAAATGAAGGGTAGAATGAATGAATGAATTTAATGTATCCTGTTTTTGTTTCATTTGTTATTTTATTTTTTTTTTTTTGCTAAGAAAAAATCTAGACAAGTAGTCATACTAAATAAAGAAACCATATAAAAAGTTCTTCAGACTTTAGAGCTGAAAGTAAAAGAAAAACCGCATTGTATTAAACTAAAAGAACAAAAAATATTTCCTCTTTCTAACACAAAAACTTGAAAACTTTTATTATATGTAGTTGCATGCAAGTTTTATTTTCATTGAATCCTTTTATGCAAAAAAAAGAAAAGAGTTTTTGGCGAACATTTTTAGAAAAAGTGAAAAATAGTTATAAAAGCTTTAAAGTGTCTTAGTTACAAAGATGAATGGTTATCTATTTAGTTAAATATTTATTTCAATATGGTATATGTATTCTTTAAGTTATTTATGATCGATTATGCTCATGTTAAGAAAGATTTTGACTTTGTCATAAGTCAAAATTGACAGAATTGAGATTTTTTTTAAATCTGTTTATTTTTTAAAATAAATTTTATTTTAAGATCGAAAATATATTCTTGGAATTGTTTAGTAGAGTTTTGAAAGCTTTCTTTTAGGTGCGAGTTCTCAAATTTAGCCCGTATTTGGTGACACTATGCAGTTCTATACCCTTTTTGGTTTAGTTGAAAAAGGAAAAATTGCCCTTAGTACAGCACGCTTTTCCTTTATCCCCACACTTTTGCAAAGAAATCTCTTTACTTCATAGAAAACTTTCTTAAGCTACTTACAAATTCAAAAACATTTTCTTTTAAAACTACACCCGTTCCATGAAAATACATATTGCTTTAATAAAATAAAGTTAATATTGTCATTATGCTGCCGTTCTGATTAATATGCACCCACATCAATTTTGTAATTCATTAAACGACAAATTGTTTTTAATTTTTTTCAATAAACACTTCTCGCTCATCGTGTTGCTTGCTGTTGTTGTGCTTTTTTCCGAAATGTTGGCTGGCTGTCTGTCACTGTACTCGCTAGCTCGCTCGCTTAGACGTTCGTTTAGATGTTTTTCAACACTAATAAATGAAGTCATCATTCATTTTGAGTAGCAGTAAAACTGCTACTACAGCTTACTGCTGTACAGCTTTAGATTGAATTTAATATACAGTTTTGTAAACAGTTAATCCAAATATGTTTGGATGTGTATAAAATAAAGATACACAATATGTATGACAGTGTGAGTGATAGAGAGAAAGACAGCAAGCAAATGTATGTATATGTGCGTGTTTAGTTCCTATTTAATTGAAAAATCACATCCATCATTGTCAAACCATTAAAATTAGAAATTAATTTGCTTTTAATATGAAACCCAGTCAGTCACACACACAAAGAAGCACACATACATCAGCACACTTACAAAAACAATACACTAAAGAGAGAATTTATATATACATATTAGAGTGACAGTCAGTTGTATGGAAAAAAATTTTTGTTAAAATTTTGAAGAGTGTCGGGTGGAAATTTTAGCCAAATCGGACAACGATTTCTGGACGCGCATCGAGGTCAAAGTTCAGATATATGCTAAATTTTACTATTTATATGGAATAAATAGGTGAAACTCGTTAACTTTCTGCATTGTTTTCTAGAAATATGTAGATTTATTTATACTAATGAATATTACATTAAAATTTTTTTTTTGGAAATTGACCCTGTATCTCCTTTGGGTCAAAATGATCCAAAAACTGTATTATCGCCAAAAATGCAAATTTTTCAGTTTTTGTAAAAATTTTGCTACTAAATAAATACTTTTGCAATTGAATGCAAAATAATCGAAATGTGTACGTAATTATCGTTGTTATGAGATATAATTGACAAAATTTGGTTAAAAAATGGTAAAGTTATTACAAATTCGCCAGACCATTAACGTGTCTCAAGCCACTTGAACAAGAAATTTAGGAAAAAAATTAAAATATTTCGAGAAAAATTAAAATAAAAGCTAATTTTTATTTAAAATATATCCGTATTTACTTGTGTATGAGTTTTTGTCTTCGTAGGATACCGTTAACCCATTCGCAGGTATAACCAAATTTTTAAAAATTTTGTTAAACAAATTTCAGAATTTTTCGATCATCACATTGGGATTTATTGAGATCATAATAGGGAATAAAAATATGAAAAAATTATGTCAACACCTCTTACAGTTTTTCCGTACCTGCGATTTAAATTTTGCGATTTTCAAGAAAAACTATTTTTTTGTCC
Source organism: Calliphora vicina (assembly GCF_958450345.1). Taxonomy (NCBI): domain Eukaryota; kingdom Metazoa; phylum Arthropoda; class Insecta; order Diptera; family Calliphoridae; genus Calliphora; species Calliphora vicina. The sequence goes on along the minus strand of NC_088782.1, from coordinate 130,272,768 downwards.
ATATTTTGGCAAATGAGGCCAATTTTTTTACTGTTATACATTTTAAGTAAAATCTATTCATAATATTATAGCCCTGGTAATTTTAAATATAGTCTGAAAGTTTTACTAAAATCGGATAACGTTAACCTTTAAATCGTGGAGGTCAAAAGTAAAATTTTTCAATATTTGGAATTTCTAATGAAAATATAGGAAAATGTTATATATTTTGGGCCGATTTTAATGAAATTTCCAATTTTTTTTAATGTAATATTCATTAATATAAATAAATCTACATATTTCTAGAAAACAATGCAGAAAGTTAACGAGATTTACCTATTTATTCCATATAAATAGTAAAATTTAGCATATATCTGAACATTGACCTCGATGCGCGTCCAGAAATCGTTGTCCGATTTGACCCAAATTTCCAGCACTTAACTTTTAGGCCTAGTGTCACAATATTCCACCCGGCACTCTTTGAATGAAATCTAAAAAAAAAAATCGACTGTCACTCTAATACATATACATATAACAACAACTAACTGGCAAAATTAACAACTTAATTTAGTTTGTAATGTTGCTGTTTGCCGTTAATTCCCTTAAACAAAAACATCAAATAAGCATTAAAATGCGGGACCGAAAGCTGTCTGTCCATCCATCCATCTCTTTATCTATCAGACTTTTTTAATCATTTTTATATAAATAAGTGTGTGCGTATTTAAGTGTTAGTGAATATATGTACCCTGCAGTTTTAAAGGCAGCATATTGGAAGTTTTGCACTGGTTACATCACCATAATCTATAATCGCTAATACTAGTAATTGCTTATACCTTTCTCCATGAGTGGTAAGGATTTATATTAGTTTTTCATTCCGTTTGTAATTTCTACAAATTTTCATTTGGGAGCCCATAAAGTACACGTATTTTATATCATGTTACCCTTATTACGGGTGGTCAGCTTGAATCCTCGGCCACGGTGCAGGGGCTTAAGCATCCTAAAGGATGTGATGTCCATGAGTATCCTCAACTGACTAGTTCTAAAGGCTCCACTCTTCTTAAGCATCCTTCAAAAGATACCAACTCAGTTGAAAGAGGATTTGGAAGATTCAATAGTTTTACCACGTAGTTAATGCTGGAATACTTGATCTATATATAGCACTATTACGTGTTCTATCTGAAGTTTTGCTGTTGATGTAATTTTTGCATAACATTTCGATTATAAAATCTTAATTTCAATATCTGCATTATGCCGTAGAGAAAGAAATCAAAAAAAAAAATATAGTAATGTACAAGTGGTTTCCAAGTCAATGAAAGCAAGTTCAAGGCGAGCTATGGATATCAATTAATATTAAAAATAAAATATGAAAAATAGTAAAGTAAAAGTGTTCCTCTTCGACGATGAATTCTCCATTTTTAAACTTAATTTATACGCAAATCACATCGATATCGAATGCCGTCATTTTGGCCCCAGTTCTGAAAGGAAGAATTACTTATACAATTTTTATGACAAATCTGTATACTCTGTGACTGAACTGGTTACATGGCCAGCAGGGTTTAGTCAAATGTGCGTGAGAGTTTGTGTGTAAATGAGTAAGTGTAGATATAAGTGTACATATTTAATGCTTCCCTCTAACAGTTGGCAATATGTTTAATTTGATTTCTACAAAATGCTTAATGTCTAAGCGGTTATTGTGGCCACATAATTAAGGAGACGCTAAATGTTAAAATGGCGTCATTTTATTAGCATCAAACAAACCCTACCAACAACATCAATAACAACAACACAACGCAAACCCAACACCACCACCATCATCATCACTACATTTAACCATACCAATTTATATGTATGTAGATGTGTGTGTTTATTAGTAACAGCGTAATTCCTTGCCTCCCTGTCCTGCCCTCCGCCCATTAACTCTACATACTATGTAGTTGTAAAATTATGTGCGTGAATTGATGTGGAAGAATGATTATCATTTCAAGTTGTGTATCATCATCACCACCACAATGAGTTCGTATTTATTAAAATAGAAAAATAAAATTGTACAAAAAAAACAAAGTGAAGAAAAAAAAAATGAACACACACAAAAATGTTGAAGTGTTCTTTAGCTTTCTATGCGTTACGATTCCCTGTAACAATGTATGTGGCCATCATCGAAAGTTAAACATTGACTTTCAATATTTAGTAAATGTTTATGACACGCCATTTCATCGACAATGAAAATGTTGGCCAGGCCAGGAGATTGAGAAGATGTGTAGAACTTTTTTACATTTGGATTTATGTGCAAGCATTTATGTCTGGTTTATGTTTTCCAAATCCTTAAACTGATTTTAAGAACTATTCAATTTGTAAACACATGTAAAATATCAATGGCGTACACGTAGACAAGGGATGTGGAAGAAATATAAAAATTTAAAGTTTTGGTGAGAAAAAATTAAAACTATTTAAATGGCAAATTAAAGGTTTTTCAGATCCATATAAGATTCCAAAATTCATGACAAACAGTTGTTAGCTGGACTGAAGAATATTCATTTCCTTTTCATACCCATATACTTTTGACATAGACTTTCAAGAGACTTTCGAATAATTTAATTAAATTCCTTTGTTTTTTTTTTGCTCCAAGTAATTTTCACAAGTGTATGCGATTATTTTCCGATTAAAATGTTCATTAGAGCGAAAAGGAGGAAAAAACACAAGGAAAATAACATGACGATAACCAATATTATACCAAATCTTATAAAACACACATGTATGTAAGTATTATTTATATAAAGACATGCAAGCTTAAAAAGATGGGGTTAAGTTAGTCAGATATATTCTTTTGATGATCTTTAGGTTTCTTGTTTAACTCTACGTTTTATCCTTTTACACACTCCCATCTACTTGTGAGTTAAACACTGCTGTAACTTGAAGCCGATTCAATGATGCATGTTTGTTTTGCTATAGATTTTGTCTTGTTGTACAAGACACAAAAACCATTTATTTCGAAGGTTTTTTTGTTTGTTGTGCAAAGAAAAACTCTAAATCAATTGAATTATATTCAATTTTCTAAGTAATGCCAAGGACATGTACATATATATGTATGTATGCATGTCTGTAGGGGGAGACAGTGAAATACAAATACTAAAAATTGTCTTAAGTTTATATAAAGTTGATGAGTAAAAAAGAAATACTAACGAAACCAGCAAAAGCGAGACAAAGGACAAAAGCTGTTTTTTTCCTGGTAAAGGAAAAAAGAAATATAAATTCAGCCAAGCGTTTATAAGTCATTCCTGTATAGGAGACAGTCACTGCCAGATAAAAGGAAGGAGTATCGCAAAAAAAAAGTGGAAAATAAAAGTTTTACAATCGGGAAACATGTGTAATCATGTCCAATGAGTTAGCAACAAACAATGTAGAAACATGAGATACAGATATACAACAACAACAATAAAATATGTTGATACATACACGCACATCACACACACACACATCTAGGGTTTGTTATGTGGTAGGAACTAATTTACACTCAGAAAGTAAAAGTTAATAAAATCCCAGTTAAAGTTTACAAATCATTTTTAAACTACATCCTTATTTAAAATCCCTAAAGATTCCTCAGCAATTGGGTCTATGTTCCGGCAGGACACGAGTCCTTCAACTCTGGGACAGCAACAGTGTCGCTAGAAACACATTGGGCAAAAACTGCTTCTATAATATTTCTATAGAAAAAATTAATTTGCTTTCGACCGAAATTCACAACAACTGGATTGTGAGAGAATTAAGAAAATATTAGCTTCTAGAGTAATGTATTGTGTGTGTTATTACTAAACACACAGCCGAATTGGTGAAGGAGTTTTTAGAATAGGAAGGCGTTAATGTCATGCCATCACAGTCACCTGACCTTAAATCTACAGAAAATTTGTTGGAAATTATAAACAGAAAAGTAAATGTAGAATTAATACATTGAAATCCAAACAAAGTATATCAAATTATACCAATGATAACAATAGAGAAACTTATTAGTTCTATGATTAATCATATGCGGCAGTTTTAAGGATTTACGGTTGTCCTACAAAATATTAGTATCTGTTATATAATCAAATTTTAAAATTTGAAATAAATAAACTGAAATTATTATCGAATTTTATCCAATATGTTTTGATCGATAATGTATATAAGCCGGATGTTGTTTCCCAAAAAGGGACATCAAACTTGTTTCGATACTAAACCCATAGCAGGAAAATTTGTCATCTCCGATTTCATTGAAAATAATTCAAATATACCTAGAACCCTTTCTGAAATATCTTTAGAGGGAAAATAACTAACACATAACTGCTCCATGATTGGTATTTGGAACTCACTTCTCTTTAGAATAGTGTCATTAAAAGGCTCTTCTCTTTAGAGAACTCACTACTTTCTTTAGAGAAGAGACTATTTTCTAAAGAAAACCCTATTCGTTGGAATATTGCCGTTAGAACCCCATTTTCTTTATAATTGCCCAAAAAAGACTCCATTATTTAGAATAGTGTCTTTGAAAGAATATATTCTCTAGAATATTGTCTTTAAAATACTATATTCTCTAGAATACTGTCTTTGGAAGACTGTATACGCTAGAATAAAGTCTTTGAAAGACTCTAATCTCTAGAAAAGTGTCTTTGGAAGACTCAATTCTGTAGCGTATTTGGAAAAGTTTCCTCAAATTCTTACAAATAGTAACATTTTTCTTTGTTAGTCATGGAAGTTATCAATTGATTTGTATATAACTTTGCGTTGAGTGTAAGTATAATCAACTTGTTATTATTAATGGAAAATCACTAAGATAACAAAAGCAATAACAAAAAAAAAAAACTGTACAACAAGACAACAAGGAAGTAACTCACTGTTCAAATTAGATTAAATAAATTTATGGAGAATCAAAAAAAGAAAGTACGTAAATGAAAAAATTATATCAAGTAGAGGAAGTAACTTTTATAAAAAGAAACCCAAACAAAGGAATTCCATGATACAGGGCCACCCAAAATAATTTTGTAATCTCCGATATTGATACAAAGCAGCAAGATCATTATCGTGATTAATATCAGTCGTTTAAGTAGCATTTAATTTTGTCTTTAAGAGACATTTCACCATTTATATCCGCTTTAAATAAATTGTAGTTCCGTTTTCTTTTCTAATGCAATCGATAAATGATGACAACCAAGTCCTTTGGCTCAGTTTGATGTAAAGAATATTAAACACACATCAATAAATTCTATGCTTTTGTATGGTTATTGAACACCCATGTAGAGGGAGAATGAATTTCTATGCATTTGAACTCTTTTCAGGTTGATTTTTTTGTTGTATGTTTTGTTTTTTGGAACTAACCGTTTCCGGTTTCTTTTCTAGTACGATGCATGAGGGCGATAAGGATGATGTTTGTTTACATTTTTCCTTATTTTATTGACACCTTTACATTATTTTGGGGATGTGAACGACATCAACATTCAGCAGCAAAAGGAAAGAAAATACAAAATCATAGATTGTATAGGTATGATGTAAACTGCAATGGACATTAGTGAAACTAAACACATTCGCTGGCTGATTCGTGGGTTTGGTTATTTGGTTTAGTTTAGTTTATTTGGTAATACTCGTGCACATGTACAAACATGCAGGTTGTTTTCTCATAAACAACAATATCTACAAAATCCTTACAAATTTACACAATTTTCTGTTCTGTTATTTTTTTTATTTTGCTGGGTATGACTTTGACAGGTATTGTTATTTGTTAATATGAGAATGTATGGGTATGGGATACTTTTGCCTTTAGGTGAGTGTTTATGTTAGTTGTATATTAGAATTTCTATTATGACCTATATGTCATTTTATCATTGGAGTTTTTGGTTGCTGTAGTTGTTGTTTATTTTAGATCACCACCACCTCATACACACATACATACCTCTGTATGTGTGTTATGCGTTTATATGGATATGTAGAGCAAGCATGTGACAAAAGTGGTTAGTAAATAATTCTGATTAATGTTTTTGTCATGGTTTATTACAACTGGGTTATAAAAACCAAAATTATCGAGTTTTTATATAACTTTTTTTTATACTACCAAAATCATAGAAATCCAGTACTGTAAAGTGTAAACAAAATATTTTGAAACAAAACAAGTTAGTCGAAATTTTCGAAATAGTTTATGGGAAAGGCCTTTGAAATATCTTTAATTTGATGCTTAAATTTCAGCCATTTATAAAAATACATGTCAACAAGTAAGAGAGCTATATTCGAATCTGATATACCCTACACCAAATTATACTTTAAAATAAATTTTTTGGGTAAACAAAACATTTTTTTGATGAAAAAAAATTCGGGTTAAAAAATATTTTTCCTGATTTTAACCCATTGTATGTCCAACTTACTATAGCCTTATATACATCGTTGCAATAACACTTTGAAATATCTATCATGAGATATCCATATTGTCTATATTAATAACTTAGTAATCCAGATATATATAAAAAAAAATAGGCCACAAATTGAGGTTGTCCCGGTTTTTTTCCTTATATCTCAAGAAGTGTATAAAAACCAGGCACACAACAATAAGATTTCATTTCATTGATTAATCGCAAACCCCTTCCTTTTCGTACCACAAATTATATGTCACCCTGTTAACTTTGCAATAGCTTTTGAAAATCTTTGTAAGTATAGATTTTGTCCTGAGCCGAACAAAAAAAAAAAGACTGGAAATAAATTCCGGATATTGTCAACATTTATGATGACTTTTATAGACCCTTTAAAAAAAGTGCTGCTTCCCAAGAAAACTAAACATCCAACTGTTTTTCTAAAATTTTTTGCACTAGCTTTCGTTAAAAATCAAAGAATAAAAAAAATATAGCAAACACATTTTTACACTACAAAAGAAAAAGGTTTAGTTTAAGTTTCGTGTTTTGAGTTAAATTCCATAATAGAGAAAAATGGGGAGAAAAATTAATATTAATGTTGTTCTGAGTATCTAAGTTAAGATGGGTAAATATTGTTTATTATCAACAGGACATGATAAACTTATGTCATTTTCTTTGTCTATAATGTCAAATTTACAACTACGCCTTGAATTATTGAAAAAAATAACATACAAATTCAGTACTCTAACATATTGACTCACCCACTTTTTTGAATAAGAGTTTCTTTTTTTTTTTTTGATGATAACAATGTTGCTGCTGATGTTGTGGTATGATTATATATTTTTTCTCTCATATTTATGTGGTGTGAGAGTGTGTTTTTGTATTTAATATCTGTTGTTTAACTGACAGATGACAAATCAATTGCAAAACATTTTGACAGTTTAATAATAACATTATTTGTCAACATGGTATTGCCAAAAAAAGAATCAAAACAATACCATTACAAATAAAAACGACTGACAATAATAGTCAGCAATATATCTAAAAAAAATAAAGGACTCGTTTCTTATCCTTTATCACTTACCAAATATACAAATTCTAGTGACAGCATTTTCTAAAGAATTTCCCGGAATTATATTTTTTATTTTTTAGATTACAAAAACTACCACAAATGATTGTGGAAATAAAAAGTGATTGAGATTTATCAAGTCAATAGAGAAGAAAATTGTATTTCCGGTTAAAGAAAATTTAAATGAAATATTTCGAAGAAAAATATTTAAAAAAAAAAAATAAAAAATTGTTAATAACATAATGTGGTAAATTCTTCATCATAAAAATGGTTGTCAAAAACATATACTTATTTACTGCAATCACAGTGGTTGACAAGACAATGGAAACTTTTCCAAATATTCCATATATAGCCCAAAATTTAAAATATTTTTTTAAAATAAATTTTTTTTTTTTGTATTTTACTTGTATAGTTTTATTTATATAAATTAACTGAAAAACAAACAACATAATTAATTATATTCTGAAAAAAGGGAACAAAATTAAAAATATTCACTATTTCGCTACTGACAAAACAATGGAAACTTTTAAACTTCTGCAAGAAATAAGTGTAAAACGAAAATAATATTTAAAAGAATGATGTAAAAAGCATCCAGTTTACAGTTATTTTATTTTATTTTTAAATTCTGGTAATTTTTCACAATTTCTTTTTCTAAGTTTTTCGCATAATTGTTTTTTTTTCAAAGTTAACGAAAATGGCTAAAGTTAAGATTTGTGAAGACTTTTTTTTTTTTATTTCATATTTTATTTATTGTATCTTCACAAAATAATGTGAACTATCAATAATTTGTTCAAATCACCCCACAGTTGGACGAATAATTATGTTTAATTTATAGATCCTATCATCAGCGCAGGTCTGTTGGATTCCCTCTTCTTAGTCGGATGTAGCCATTACTTCTCATTAATGTTCGTACAAGTGGGTTTGGGTGAACTTCTAACTTTTCCAAATATGACTCCGCTTGTTTTTTTTAATTTAATTTTTCACCAGGGAGACACCTAGGTCCTTGTGAAGACTTAAAAAATAAAATAATTAACGATTTTAAAGCTGGTTTAAAACAAAAGAGTATCTGTGACAAATATTCAATAAATAAATCAGCAGTTTAAAAAATTATAAAGAAATTTCGTGAGACCGGTTCTGTAAAAACTCAACATTTAGGTGGAAGACCTCGTAAGACTAGACAAGATAATTTAATAGCGAGAGACAAGATAATTTAATAGCGAGAGAGTTCAAGAAATTCCCAAAAATAACTCCTCGAGAGGTTGTTAATTGCCTAAAATTAGAAATAAGTACCCGAACAGTTAGTCGCAGGGCAAATGAGGCTGGTCTTGGTTGCTATCGTCCTGTGAAAAACCACAAATTTCTAAAAAGAACCGTTCTGCTCGGCTGCACTTTGCCAGGGATCATTTAAAATGGTCGATACAGAAATGGAATACTGTCCTCTTTTCCGACGAATCCAAATACAATTTAAGAGGCAATGATCGGAGAACATTTGTAAGACGACCAAAGGGAAAAAGATTAGATCCAAAGTACACAAATAAGACTGTAAAGTTTGGCGGTGGCAAAATTATGGTATGGGGATGTTTTTCAGGGCAAGGTATGGGCCCAATTCATATTATAAAAGATAACAGGTATATTATACAGAACCATATTAAACGATGTTATGTATCCATACGCTTAGGAAAATATGCCCCTAGTTTGGAGATTCCAAGACGACAACGACCCGAAACACACCTCTAGGGTTGTAACCGAGTGGTTACAATCCAACGAGGTTTTGAAGTGGGCTGCCCAATCGCCAGATCTCAATCCCATAGAAAATCTATGGGAAATTGTAGATCGTAAAATAATTACACCAGGATGGAAGATTTATCGGAGGCGGTTATAAGGGAATGGCAAAATATTTCAAAGGAGACAATTGACTCTTTAATTGGTTCAATGCATCGTCGATGTGTAACAGTTATAAAAAAATAAGGGATACCCAACAAAATATTGAGTTATTGCAAAGTTTAGACCATATTTGTTAAAATAATACCTAAGTTTCCATTGTTTTGTCAATGCCGTTATAAAGAAATCTTTTAATTTTGTTTTCTCATTTTTAGAATTTATTTAATTATGTCCTTTGTTTTTTGTTAAATTAAGTTAAGTTTTTTGTTGAATTAAGTATACAAATAAAATACTACAAAAATTTTAAAATTTTTTAAAAAATTATTTCAGATTTTAGGCCACTAATGAAATATTTGTAAGAGTTTCCATTGTTTTGTCAACCACTGTATAGTACATACTGTTAAAAATTTGTACAGAACTTGTACTTGAACTTGTATTTTCTGTAGAAAATTGTATGTATAAATGTATTTTATATAAAATATTCAGCCTAATTTGTTCGACTTTTTGCTTCAATGAAATACGCTATTAGGAAAATATTTAATGTTTATTATTGTATAATTAGTAGTCTGAGGGTGACAAATGTAATAAGCGAATATTAGTTTGATTCCGAATAAAAACTTAATATTATATCCCTGATTTGAAATCTTAATGTTTCCTATGAATTATTGAAAAAAGACTGAGAAACAAAATATAGAAAAATATTAAAGTTTGTCATAACGTCAGTAATTTCCACATTTTTCATTTGCATATGCTGGATTGTTATAAATAGCGGAGTCGATATAGCCATGTCCATCTGCTGAAATCAATCCATTATTATTTACAATTGGTCTACAAGTAAAAACCAACTTCGATTTTTTCACACATTGTTTTTCACGAAAAACTTTTTTACAAACAATTTTTTTCATCAAAATTTTGTAAACAAAAAATTTTTTTTTATATTTTTTTCACCAAACTTTTTATTCTAATTTGTCTTAAAGTATACTTTGGTAAAGAGTATATAAAATTCAAAGTTGTTATTAATTGTACCCTATTTTCTATTCCCTTTCTTTTTTGAACTCACTCAATAAATTATTTTAAATTTTTTTCTGAAATTCTAAAAAGATGTCTTTAAAATCAAATTTTTAAATGTTAAGTATGCAATACAATACTTTTTGTATTTGTCTCTTTCAATTTATGTGCATTTCTAACATCCTGACAATGTAACTTTTTCTTTCCTTTAAGTGAATACAATACACTTGAAAGCTTTTTGCATTTACATACACATTTATACACCTACACACTCTGCATTTAAGTATTCTCCTACTTATTCGTATCTAATCATCACAAAACACATCCATATGTAGGGTATATAAACAATGTCCTTGAGCCTTTTACTCTCTCTCTTGCCCTACCTCGGCTACACACTCAGAGTGCACTTGTATGTTGTTGGAACATTAAAAGGAATTCCGTTACAAGATGCATACAAAAGAGTACAAACTTATCGATTCACACCTTTGCCATGGCATAAATACAAGAAGTGGAAGTAAAGCAAAGTTTATTTCTACCTATTGCACCTGTATCTATATACATATGTACATATATTTCTTTTATTCTTATTTGTACTGTATTATTTGCTTGTTATTGTTTTTTTTTCTCAGTTAGGAAATTTCACAACTTGTACATACTTGAAAAATGCATAAATTTCCGACATCCTGGGTTAAAGTAAAAAATGACTCAACTGGAATAGTAAAATTGTATCAGAATTTTTATATTTTTTCTTGGTTTGTTTTTAAAATTGTATAAGAAACTGCCATAATAAAAAGTATATGCTAAAATTTTGAAACTTGTGACCTTTTCAACTTAAGACAACCAACAAACTCTTATAATACAGGGTTTCCTTAACACATACGATTGTGGTTGGTTTAACTCAACTTAAAACGAGTTACAATAAAAAGTTCAGCTAACTTCGACATAAGTAGGTGTCTACAAATGTGTGTGCAGGAGTGCCTACCTAGACATACACACGATCACATCAGTATATGTATGTATTTATGTATGTGTGTAAAGCTTGAACGTGTAGGTTCTTCTTGTTATTTTTTATCCTCCTTGTACTTCTTCTTTTAAATCTGCTTTGTTTTGTGTTTAAGGACTGTTTTTTTTTTTTGCTTAAAGGACCTACTTTTCCGTAATTCTTACATTAAGTTAGCTAAAGTGTCTAAATTAAATTTAATACTCAGGTAAGTGTGTGAGGCTTGTGCTAAGCTTGTAAGCATTTTATTTCTTTTTTAATTTGTTTTTATTTTTATACAACTTATATAGAATCAAGGAAGGAAATTGTAAAAACAAAAGTTTTCAATTAGATCTTAACAAATTTCTTAGATTTAGGTCAATATTCGTTTATATGGAAAATAGTGATTAAAAAGTAAAAAAGAATGAAAAACTTCTAAGGAAATTTGGAAAATGTAAAATTGTATATGTATATTTAATGGTTGAGTTAAAGAAAAAAAATATAATGAAGGTAGGTTAGATGTTAACTTTTAACTCAAGGGGGAGTTGAACCTGAATATAATTATTTTAGGGTATTTTTGGCCTAGTTCTACTTACAGCTTTACAATTCATAACAAAGGAAGTGTCAAAGTTAAGTATGTACTATATTTCAATTGCAGGTAGCAAACAAATTACATGTACATATATTTCATATCTTTTTTAAATTTATTATTTAAACTGAAAAGTCAAACCTTCCAAAAATCATTGGTTTTCGGACGAATATAATGAGAACCACTTCTGATTCTTTAATTATATCCCTAGTACTAGTGATACGCAACCACTATAGAATACAAACTTGTTCCGAAAGAACCTCATAGAACCAATTTGTTTAGGAAATAAAATAAAATTTATTTGTCAAACCATAGTTCCATGTTTGACAATTTCGAATAAAATTCAGAGATGGAAGAACTAGTTATAGAACCGTTCTAAGGAAAGGGTGTTATTTAGCGCTTTCGTAGAACTAGTTCCGAGGGCAACAAGAAAAAGAAAATGAAACACGTTATTGTAATCCATGTTGCATCTTCCCTTTATGCCGACCACTGCTGTAAACCAAAAATGCAGAGAACGCTTATATAATATCATATTAACATTTTTACATTTAGATCACAACATCAAACTTAGTCCAGTAATGCCGGGAATCCTTAAACAGGATGGCGAGATATTCAACAGTCGTACTCATGTGGGTACGTGGACACGGAGATATTACGGGTAATGTGTTTCTGATATATGTATATCTTCTTGGCACTCACGTTCATAATTTAGTAATGTAGTGGCGGTGATAACCGGACATAATTAATTTCCTGTGTCTTGGAAACTCTTTAGTAAAATTTTACATAAAATAGGGCATAATCAAGTCACATTTGCTGACCACTACTTAAAGCTAAGCAATTCCTTATTGTGTAATATTCTAATTCCTTAATTATATGTATGGATATGTTACATATAAATTAAAACTTTTGCATTTTAATTACACAATTCTACTCTCTATTCTTCTCAAGTTTATCAAATTTAAATGACCCTTAGTTAATTTATTTAAATAATAATAAATAATACTTTCTTTATATAAAACAATTTGTACATAATTTTATTATATTTGTGCATATTGTTAATGTTGCTATTGTTGTTGTTTTTGTTACTTAAACAAAATTATAATAAAGTTCTTTATGAGACAATTATGAAACCAACACATATAGAAATACAGACACAAAGACGAAGAAGAAAATTCATTTAACTGGAAGTTCAAATTTAATGAGCTGTATAATTTTTACAAACAAATGAGCATTTTACACATATTGTATTATATAAAATTGAATATACTATTATGACATACATACACTCACATATGTGAGTGTATGTTACATATATGTAACTATATCTTATGTTTAAATATATGTATTTCAATATTTATGACAACTATCATCAAAATATAATAAACATATGTATGGTTTCGAGGTTTTTTTTCTGGAAGAAAATGTAACAAAAACCTTTTTATTTTACTTTTTTTTGCTTCTGGTGACCCATATTATAAGGAGGGAAATAAAATAGGAATTTTATTTAACCATTACAACCCTCAATTTTCAACTCTTCCAGCTCTTCTTGTAGTACACATCAACCTCTAACTCCATCTCCTTAACCTTATTTCATGATACTGTCCCTCTTTCGTTGCCAAACATTTGTGTACTTCCTTAAAAGTTTGGTAGATTTTTATATGTATAGGTTTGTGCGATTGTATGTGAGGGTGTATTTTATATTACAACAAATATCAATAAATGTAAATTTTCTTTTAAGAGTTCGTATTTCATATAATGTAACCCCAGAATGACATTCAAACATAGATGACATGTAAAATATACATATAAACATAAACCAACAAACATTTTTTAACAAATTTACAAAACTTATTCTTTCATTAGCTCATAGGGATACAAAAATTTTTGATAAATAAATAGAAATTTTAACAAACTTATAAAATACACAAAATAACGCTGTTTTTTTTTATTTAATAACTTATACGTCATATTGAAGGTCATTTATTCTCAATTAGTTATTCAAAATTATAGTGTAAATTATTGCTTCGGAAGCTCCATATGCGGGAAGTTTTGCTTTACTTCTTTATTTGAAATAAAGTGAAGCTGAAGCTCACCGAAGATTATGGAGAATGTGTTTCATCGGTATCAACGTGCGAGAGATGGTTTGAGCGGTTCAGAATTGGTGATTTTGCCAGCCAAGAATTGGAGGCATTACTAGAGTAACTTCGGGTAATGTGGACTACCGTTTTGTTTTTTCTAAATTTTGGCCACAATATATATGGATATTAAAAGAGTTGTGAAGCAATAAATTAGCTAATGTATTCTCTAATGGTTTTTGCAGTTGAATATTTTTTCCGTTAAAGGATAAAAAATTTATGTGAAAATATTGTAAGGAACCCAAAAATCAGCATTAAAAAAATTGGAGGGTAATATGGACCACTATATGAGGCTAATGTGGACTAGTATTTAATACATAAAATTCATGAACAAGCTAATCATGAATGATTAAAAAATTTAATTTCAATATATTTTTATTAATACAAACTAAAAAGTCGCGTTCGTGGCTTAGATAGATTGCTTACAAAGTACATAGTTATTGTCGGGTAATATGGACCAGTAGTACATAATCAAGTAATTTAAGTGGTCCACATTACACGAACTTGGGTTACAGTGGTAAAAAGTTATTTTTACCTAATAATCTAAATGTGCTTAAATTCTTACCAAATATATGCAAAACTACGTGTCCACTTTAACTATATAAAACAACCAAACATTAAATTCTACCAAGCAACTGTACCAAATTTTGTTTCTTACTTGAGCCGAAAAAAATGTTGAGCTGTCGCATTAATTTCAGTACAAGATTAAAAAATCAACATATCAATAACTCATGAAAGCAAATGTGTAATTGTTGTTTCAAACAAATTGTAAAATGTACGACAAATCAGTTTTATCATACCTTCAATAGTTTCTGAAAAAAGACACTGGGCCACATTAGACGCATAGTCCACAATACCCGAAGTTACTCTACATGACGATAGTTAAAAACTCAAAAAGGGGTTTCAAAATCATTGGGAGCTACTCAATTAGCCATTTCAAAACCTTTGCGAGCAGCAGGATTCACCTAAAAGCAGGGAAATTGGGCACCATACGAATTCAAGCCATGATAGACGATTTTGCATGTCTGAAATCGAAGCGTAAAAGATCGTATGTGAAGCCCGGCCAACCAGTCGAATCGACAGCAAAGCCAAACATCCATGTTGCTAAGGTAATGCACTGTTTTTGGTGGGACTAAAAGAGAGAGAGAGAGCTGCTGAAATCTGGCAAGATTTCGCAGGGAACCTGTACCGAACGCAACTGATTCGTTTGAAGCGAGCATTGGCCGAAAAACTTCCAGAATGTGAGGACAGACATGAAACCATCATGATAACGCAATACCTGTTAAAAACTATATAGAAAGAAGTGGTTCGCAAATTTTTCCTCACCCGCCTTATTGTCCATCACATTGCCCCATTCCACTATGATTTGTTTTGGTCGATGCAGAACATTTTCTCTGGGATACGCTTCACTTCAGGCCTCAAAAGTTGACCAGTTCTTTGGCACTGAATCCATATGTTGCCAGAAAGATGGGAAAAGGTCATAGCTAACAATGGCCATTGGCAAATACTTTGAAGTACAATGTTTAAGTTATACACAAAATATAACAAAAACATTCAAAAATAAAATTTTCATTTAATTTTGAAATGCTGGAAATCATAGTTTTGTTGATATGTATTTTGTATTTTCTAGACAATTGTCAATATTTATCAGAGTAAAAAAATATGTCATCTGACACAGAAATTCTCACCATAGGAAAATTATAATTTACAATAGTACTTTTCTACCGTTTGGTATAAGCTCTTAGAAATAAAATCAAACATTTTCATTTTATTATAGCGTCAAAATGTTTGCTGGGTTATTAATGTGTAAGAAGTTTTACAAAAAGTGTCATAAAATTGTAACCATAAATTGTTACTCTGAGTTATATATCTATGTATATTATATATACAAATATACCTACATACGTACATATTGCCATTTTTGCTACAATTTCTTTAATTTTTTTCTTGTTGGTTTTTTTTTTTGTTGCTCATAACTATAAATTTTATCCTGTTCTGATTGGAGTTTATATGTATGTATGAATGAATGAATGAATGTCTTACAAACAAAAGAATGTTAAAAGTATAAAAGCTCATATAGATTTTAATTGGATTTCTGGCAAAATTATTCCATACAAAGAAGTTGCAGAAACTTATTTATGAATAAAACAAACAATGACACATAAACTTTTCTACCACATAGACAAACAATTAGACACATAGAGATAAATATACAAAGATACATACATACATACATTTAGACATACAGACAAAGACACATAAACAGATAGAAAAGTTTATAAGGTTTCTGATCAAAATATTTGGACAAATTAAGCATAAAATTACTAGCAAAGACATGTTAAACATAAATGTTTATATTTTAAGTTGTATAAATTATGGCATATTGCTGCAGACAAATTATATGGGTTGTATATTTATTTCTTATGTGTGGAAAGGGTAATGGGCATTAGCGTTTTGGGGCAAATATTTATGTAGTAACGACAATGTGACAAATAATATGGAAGTTGAGTTCTCGTTAAAACGATGGGTCCAAATGAAGGAATACTATATCTATGACAATAAAAAAACAAAGTTTTCAGAGTCCCTGATTATAAATATGAAATATTCAATAAGGTGGCTTAAAAATAGCAACAACATTTCTGGAGATACCTTCGGATTTTATTTTTTTAGTCTTGAAGACAGCAATAGTGAATATGGTCACTTACGTGGTCAAGAACGCGACATTAGTAGCCCTTTAAAGTGAGTATAAATTAAGGAACTGTTTTATTTCTATTTTTCGTTTGCATTTTAGTAGCCATATAATTAGTGCAAAAGGTATGTTATTTCGTTTTATTGTTTCCAATATGTTCATCAGACCACGAACGCATCAATAAAATAGAACTCGTTTATGACTTCATCGATAAAAATTAAAAAAAAAATTTGAATTTTTAAAGCAGTTATATTAAATAGAATAATAATGCATTCTGTTGATAGTTGTTGAAATATTTGCTTTCTTTTTTGTTAAAATGATGGGTCCGAATGAAAGGATTTTAGACATAAATATAAAATTTAATACTACTATTATTTTTTTTAATTAGGGTAAGTCTTGAAGATAACAATAGTGAATATGGTCACATCCATGATCAATAATGCGACATTCGTACGCATTTAAATTGAGAAAAAATTGTATTTTAGTAGCCCTATTCTTAAAGCATAAAGTATGTTTCCAATATATTAAAATTAAACATCAGACCAAGAACGCATCAAAAAATATAAAGAGTTTTCGACTGCATCTATAAAAATGAAAAAATCTGAGAATTTTAAAAGCGATTTTATTAAATAGAACAATATGACATTCTGTTGTTGAAATATTTGCATTCGTTTTTTCACAACATTTAGTATGATTTAGCACGCGACATTTATAATGCGTCAAATGTTCCCGTATTAAGGATAATTCGTATAATTAAAGATTATCGGCTATATGCATAAAAAACCTTATTGTAGATTTAAAACACAATTTTGTTAACGAACACTTTAGCTTTAAAAACCATTTATAAAAGTATTGTATTCATAAAAGTTTGATAAAGGTACAATAACTAATGTACTGAATTTTGTCTAAGCTGGCAATGCTTCTCATTTATTTCCCCTTTTTTATTGTTAGTGTTGCTTTCAATTAGGATAAAATATTCGTTAATTTTCTTTTTTTCATTAATTGTTTTTAGTAATAATACATTTTTGAAGATAACAACTAATTTTTAGATAAAAAAAATGTATATCTGATTCTAGTAAATTTATATTAAGCTAAAATGTATTAATGTACAAACTTTTTTATATAGTTTATTTCAATTATTATTTAAAGTATTCGAATGACGAATATTCTGTGATAAAATAAACATCACTGTTTTATAATTCGTTTTATTAATTTATTTTTATTGACATTTTGTTAAATTTTAACAAAATTTAATGAATTTCTATGTGGAAACACATAGTTTTAATTCCGGAGTGGGTATATTAGATTATGTGGACCTTCTTCCACAATGTTTACACATTTTATTACTATATGGCGTTGCAGGTTAAAAGTAAATGACAAAAATGCCAATCAAATTCACTTGTGAACCCCATATAGTTCACTGCCGGAGGAATATCAAACAAAATCATATACCATTAAAATGGAACTTAATCGCCTGCGGAGTGGAAATTGTGTTTAGAAATTGCAATAGTATCATCTATTATTCCAAATTTATCTTTAAAATCCTCTTTTTTAAGATAAAAAGCAAAAAGAATTCCTTAAAGTAGGTTTATAGTAGGTTTGAACCTACTATAAAATTTTTACATTTAACAATTGTTTATCAAAGGTATGTTAAGCTATTAATCGTTTATGAATACAACTTTATGAAAATTTTCCTATAATTGGTTTATAAACCTTTTGTAAATGTTTATGCATATGGCTGTATAATTCCAACAAAAGCATAGTAATAACTTTAACTATTTAACTAAGCCCATTGGTAATGGTTTCTGCCTTATATGCTTTGATTTTGGTAGATACCAATATCCTGTGGGTGTTGAAATATTTTAGGGACTTGCTATTTTATACATTTTGGAAATTGTTTTGTGGAAATTCAGCAAATTTGTACGTGGTTGTCTCAAATTTTGGTTAAAAACATTAGTTTTACTTATTTTCAATACCATACGACTTATAAAAATTATAAAAACGTGAGAGCAGTTTACACACACAGAAAAAATTATATTTCAATTCAAACATTTATCACATATTTCAAATACAAAAATTATTGAATAGATAATTTTTGTATTTAAAGTTCAACCAATAACGAAAATTGTATATTCAATTGTCAAAATTATCAAATTCATAACTCAATATTCAATAGAAAATATCAGAAAATTTAGTTTTTGAGCACATGAATTCTTGATTTAATTATGAAATAATTGAAACCAGTTCAATATGTGATATATATTTGAATTGAAACGGCTTAAGAAATAGTTTTTTCTGTGCAGACAGACACCTTAACATTTTTATTGTTTCATTATAATACAAAGTCATTTAAGAACTAGTCATTATCATAGAACTAAATATAATTTCCAACACTATTAAGAAACACTATTTTTAATATGTTTATTTCCATAAACACGATTGCTATTTGCAACAACAATTATATTTAGTTGTATAAAACACACCATTACAACAACATTACATTAAACTCACACAAACACAACACCTAAGGATGATTAAACACACTCATGCACTTGCTAACATACACATCCATCCATCCATACATATCCCGACACTAACACTTTGGTTAAAGTTAATTGCGCCGTAAAACTGTCAGTTTTAGTCTTAATAGGAGTGTGTGTGTGTGTGTGAGTTTGAAAAACCTCCAGCAATTGCAACAGATTATAATATGACTCGTTCAGTGGTACATTTTGCAAAAAAAATAATAAGTTTGTATGTTGTTGAAGAAACGAGATAGCTGAGGCATTAACTGATGATAATGGCCAAACAACCAAACAGCTAACAAACCAACCATTCTGCTCCTATTCAGCCAACCATTGAGCCAATCTGTCTTTCTAAGTGTGATGGCCTAAACATTTGATTGTTATTTTTGGGTGGAGCAGCAGCTGTCATTATAATGATGAACGTTTACATACGAGAGGGTATCCTTGCTTATCAACCAGGTTAGTAAGGCAATAAATGTATGATCGCGTATGTGTGTGTCTGTGTTCTTGCCAAATGAACGCTTATTGGTATTTTATTAGTGTTTTAATGGAAACATTTTGTAGCACAGTTTTATGGTCTTTTCTTGTTACAAAACTTTTTTTTCGCTATTTCTGCTGATGACAAGCATGCTATTTTCCTGCAGGAGAGCAATTTGAAACCTTGTCAGGCAATTAGCCAGAATATATATGGCTTAGCCATCCACTCACAAATGTGTGATGAGGTTTAACTAATAAACGTACACAGGTATAAAAATGAAAATTATGAATCTGTTTTTTTTTCTGGAGGAGCTACAAAATTATGTCTCAGTTGCACAATTATTATGAGTTTTCTGTTGTTTGTTTGGTCGTTGGGATATAGGCTGTTTTGTTGGCATATGAGCAGATCCTATTGTGTGGCTAATTTTCTTACGATAATTGGATTATAAATTATTACCGATATAAAATTTTATATTTTGTGTCTGTTTGTTTTGTTTTTTAAATGCTTAGCTCTCTTACAAACACGCGCTCGCAGGATTTGCACATGTACGAAAAATATTTTAAGTATGCGTACGTGTGTAAGATAATTGCTCGTAAATTTAACAAATATAAATTTATCATTAATTTCCACAGAAACCAGTGCTAAAAAATAATTAGAAGTGGTATACAAGGAAGTTGTAGTACTCTATACGATTATTTAGAAACATATTTTAGGAGTTGTAGGCCCTAATTTTGTAAATCACGTCACAAAGTGAAATTTATATGGAAAGCAAAAACAAAATTTCAAAAATTTGTTTTTGTTTTATATACAAATTCTTAACAGAACTAACGCATCAAAATTCAAGCGTTGATTTGCCTTTCATAATTTGAAAATTTTTTATATAAAAAAAACAAATTTTTAAAATTTTTGAAATTTTGTTTTTGCTTTCCATATAAATATCACTTTGGTGACGTGATTTACAAAATTAGGGCCGTAACGTTTAGAAACTTTCATGAAACATCTTGAAGATTATTGAGGAAACATTAAGTTATTAAGTTAGTTAATACAATAAACCGCCTCAAAAGTGAGCATCAGTCACACAAAGAATAGCTAATATATGATAACCACAGAACTGTTATACATATAGAAAAAACTGTTATACAAACATTTTCTATAGAAATACTGTTATTCACAAAATTTTCTTTAGGGAATACTGCTATACAGAATCATTTCTATAAAAAAAACTGTTATACAAAGCTTTTTCTGTAGAAAATGCAGTTATACACAAAATTACTGTTATACACATATTTTTCTATAGGAAATACTATTATACAAAAAAACCTTTATTGAAAGAAGTGTTATACACAAAATAGTCTATAGAAAACTCAGCTATACGCAAAATTTGCATAGAATAAACTATTATACACACAATTTCTATTGAAAAGTGTTATACACAAAATGTTCTATAACATTTTCTGTATAACAGTATAGCAATTTTGCGTACAGCAGATTTTTCTATAGAAAAATTTGTTTTATAAAAAAAATGTATGTATAACAGAATTTTTTATAAAAATTGTTGTGTATAAGAGTATTTTCTATAGAAAATATTGTGTATAACAGATTTTTCTATAGACAATTTTTTGTATAAAAGTTTTTTTTCTATAGAAAATTTTGTTTTTATTATAAAATGTTGGGTATAACACTTTTGTTTATAAACATTTCTGTATTCATTTTGGATAATTAATTTGTACAATTTTAAAATTTAGTCGTATGCATAACGAACCAAACTCCTGTTGGTTACAGCAGTACTTAGTACCTGCAGTAGAGTGTAAAGAAATTATGGATGGAGAAATTATACGTTTATTTTTTTCTTATTTTTTTTTTTGATATTTTATTTCCCTTTTTATAGAACTCGCATAATTGATAAAAAGAAAAGAAAAGATAAAAGAAATCCCAACAAAACACTTTAGATTCTTACAATGTTCGTATGCTCCAAGGATAATTTAAGTTGTCATATTTTAAGAGAAGATTTAGAGGCAATATTTGCTGCTGATAAACATTTGTTGGATTTCAGTCGTTTGATAGTTAGTGTTGGGGAGGAATAGAAATGAATAAATTATTTACTAGCTAACTGTAATTGTAGTGGCACTATTAGTCACAGCCGCCGCTAAGGAAGTGAATCAGAAATAACACTAGTTTTTTTATAGATTTTTTTAGTTGAAAATGGTTGGTTCTTAAACATGTATGTTTTATATGCTGGGCTCATACATAATAAATAAACTACTCTAGAAACAAATATGTATACAAACATGCCGAAAAGCAAGGCAAATACAAACAAATCTAGCAAGTAAGTAGTGGTAGTGGTAGTAGTTGTAGTTGTGGCAGGGTTAGGGGAAATGAAAACTACTTAACAGTGGCAAACGGACATGGTAAAAGGAAGCGTTAATGGCAGATAGAGTAACGCTTTTTATGTTTAAGCGACAAAAGGCAAGAAAGAAAAAAAAACTACTGAATTCAAGAGTACTTTACAACAGTTACATCACCAACATTTCTGCCGAAACACTGGCTGTTGATGTCAATGTTGTACGTTTGTATGTTTCAATGTATCTATAAAATGTATGTTGTTTGTAGTTGTAGTGGTTAAACTCGACAGTCTCTGAAACTCATTAATTATTAACCGAAATGCTTACACTTCCACTAACACTTGCACACAGCTACAACCTTAACCGTATACATACCAGGCCAACTAAACATTAAAGCAACCAGCAGTTGAAGCTGTTCTGCCGAGTATCAGTTGAAAACGTCAAAGAGAAAGATAAAGAGATTGTGGAGCAGAGTTGAAAATGGGGGACAGGAGGCAGAATATGTAAAATTAAAATATACAAAAAGGGGGGAAACTACTTATACACATACATTTAGTCAAACTATACATGGTAGACGCCATTAACTGACATTATGTGGCGCATACAAATGCATGAAGTGGACACTTTTTACCAACTTTAAATACAAGAACATATTTATGGGCGTTTGTACGACCATGGTGAAGATGGTTGCTTTATTTTTCTTGGGGTCTTGATGTTGTTCTTGAAGAAGCCTCCAAACAGGAAAAATCGCAAACTTACAGAAACACATACTCACACTTGTGTTATACATAATTTATGCCAACAAATTTAAGAAAAAAGCAAGACCAACAATAACAACAACATTGGTGTTTTATAAACGAAGTATGAAATTGTTTCAGTCAGTCACCATATTGAGATGTGGTAGGCCGCTAGTGTCAGTTTTATATCCCCAGCGGGTAAAATTGCTAGGGCTGAACTTTGTAGGCCTTCTAAAAAACCGTTCTATAAAATGCAATACTCATTACACTCTGCCTTCTTTCAAAATCTGTTCTAGAAGGAGTTTGCTTCCCCTTCTAAAAAATGTCATATACATTAAAAATAGCATTACAAAAGAAGGTCCAACAAAAATTTATTTTAAAATCAAACATGTTTCATTCCTTTATGTTGTCGCTCTAAAAAAAAATCTGTCGTTAATACAATTTTATGGAGTGAAGTTCGAGTGAAATAGTTTTTTATATATAAAACTAGACACGCAATTCCTTAAAGTCCATTCTGAATTTATTAAAAATATTTTCCCTGATAAGACTTGTTTCAGCAGACCTTCAATTAGGCTTTCATTTTCAGGCCTTTTTATAAATGTTCATATGTAGACATTCTAAGAGGAAGACCTTACTTATATCAGCCCTGTAATAGAACCGAGTATGCAAGACCTTGATACCAACGACATGATGTGTAAAATTTAAACGATTTTTCAATGCAGCTGTGTGCCCTTGTGGCTGCAAAATAAGGCCTTTATGAAGGGAATTTACTGTCATATTTTACCGCTAGGTCTGTAAGCCGAATTGGATTTGTTTGCGTGTGAGTCTGTGTGTCAGCGAGTGGATGACTGTAGTTGTAGTCTATACTATACACGGGGGTTTAAACACAACAACACGATTGCCAAGAGCAGTAACAGACGCAGTGGTTACTGTAACTACACTTAACACTCTTGGTACGGAGTTGTCAGCCAAAGCAGTTTTACCAGTAGATTTTTTGAAAATCTCTAAGCTTTCCTAAAAAATCCGTTTTTCCTACAGAGCCTGACAATCTCCTGTACAAAAATTACTACATGTTTTTGAAAATAGGCAATTTATGTAAGAAATTTTATATTTATTAATAAATAACTAAAAAATAGTTCTTGAGTTTAGTTTCTGATAATAATTATATTAAAAACTTTGTTATAGAAGTTCTCAACCTTGGAGGAATCAAATGTCAGTCTCTAAATTAAGAATTTAACGATTTTATTGTTAAGAGTTATCAGTTGTTTACATTGCGAACTGACCATCTCAAGTTTGGACAAATTTTAATTGTGAAAATTTCATAAAAAATTATCAAATAAGAAACAAAAATCATACTAATTCACATGACAACAGAAAAGGCAAATGCTTAATATGTTGGTACCAGCCCTTTTCAGCCACAGATCTAAGCAATGAAGCCAATAATGTGAAAGTTATAACAAAAATACATATCGTCACCTAAAATGCAAAACAACGTATCATCAAAAAATTCGAAATTGATTTTATTATTGATTACGATTCACTACATCATATTACATATGTGTACAAAATTTTAAACTTTTACTATCAAAAATAACCATATTATAACCAAAATTTTAGACTAAAGTATCATCAAGTATATGATTTTCTTAAACAAAATAACGTATACTCTTTGAGTAATTAATTAATAAATCGTTTTTACCTAATTTTAGGTAGTATCCTAATCTTATTTTAATAAATTTGTTGCAATTGAATATTTTTTGCAGTCTTAATGAAAATTTAATCAAGAACCTTTTTTAGTTTAAAAAAGTGGTTGTTAGTAAAGGTATTTATAGACGGCAATACTGAGTATTAATATTTGTCAAAAACTCAAGTATCATAATACAATTTCATCATCTAAACAAAATTTGTATTCGATTTTCAAAAAATACAAATGATTTTTTTGATTTACGGTCGGTATTGAAAATTTGTTTAAAACAATTTAAACTTTTTATTTTCATATGTATCGGGTATGTATTTATAAAAACAAATAAGGCAAATAACAATGTCAAGAAAATATAAAATAAAAATTAAATTTTCAGAAAAATATCAATCAACAAAGAAATAAAATATTTGTAATACTATCGTGTAAACAATAAATGTTTTTTCAAAACGATTTTTTGAAATACCGACTGATTTCAATAATATTTTAAATTTGAAAAGTGTTAATACTCAGTATTGCCGTCTATAAATACCTTAATTAAAATAAAAAAAACATAAACAATTTAAAAATGTATGTATATATGTATAAACTGCTTTTATTTAAAATAAAAAAAATATTTTGGTTTAAGTTTTTATTTTTTCAGAAAAATTTATATTGATGATACGTTTTTTTGTTTCAGAAAATAACAATTCAAAAAAACGTAAGCCACATATCTTAAAGTTTTTTAAAATTAGTTTTTTTTTCATAAAATATATTTCTAGAGTCATTGTAATTCAGATTTGATAATTTTGTTTCAATATCTCAAGTAGTTTTCATTTTATATCGTTTTTTGCTGTTGGCGTATAGCAAGTATCAGCTGTAGTCTAAAGTAATATAGTGTTATGATCATTGCAGCACAACAGTTTAACAAACTCAACTGTCACTTGAATGTACATACATATGTATATGAATTTATATTTGTGTGCGAATTTGTATAAATGTATGTATTTATGTATGTATAATTCTGTATTACTGTCTATATGAAATACATGTGCGCCACTTGAACTTTTCATTGTTTTTATTATGGCTGCTTTTTATTTTGTGTTATTCTCATTGTTGTTTTTGCAGTTATTACATTTGTCTTAAAAACCCCCCTCTGTAGCACCAAAAAAAATAAATAAATAAAAAATCATGACTATAAAATGGCAACAACAAGAACAACAAAACAAAATAAGCAAAAGAAAATAATATATTTATACTCGTATGTAGATACAACTATAGGTCTGCTGATTTGGTTTGACTTTTCATATAGTGCTAAATTGCACACATGTTTTCTCTGGGGAACTGTCATCATACATGTTGGGTTTGGTAGCAGCAACACTTACACTCATACAGCAGGAAACCAAACGCAGAAAGTCAAGTGAGACAAGAAGGAATATACGAACGAACGACCGTAAGAATGAAAATAAACGTGGTTCTAAATGGCCACTTGTAGTCTGGGGAGTCATGATGGCTAGAATAATAACTACCTTTGTGTATACCGAAAAAAAAAGGAGATACACTACATATATACATACATCTAAAGGTTTTGCACTATTGAACTTAATATTCGTGTGTATTATGTATGTAATAAAAAATTAAGGACTCAAACAACAAACAACACATTTCGTCCTGTTTTTGCTGCTGTTTTTGGTAGAGAATCGCAGTGGCAAGAAAAGTAACATTTGTAAGAAATTTGTTAGAATGCGAATGTGCTTAGAAATGTCTCATGTAAATGACTGCATAAATCTAACAAAGGTGACAGGTTTAAAAATAGAAACAGTGGTTAATGGCTAATGGTTTTTAGCACAATTTTTATGTGACAAATTTGAATGGGCCACATAAAATATACAAAACTGTATTTAGCAATTGCAGCCTATAAAACTTGCTATAAAGACACACAATAAATATTAATGGTTCTTTGAAGGATTTCAACTTATTTATTTATTTATTTATTAAGGAAACCAAAACTCTCTAAGGGATTATTTTATTAATTTAAAAACTTTAATTTGAAATTCATACTTTAATACTCTGTTTTATTTTTGTTAGTTATTCTTAAATGAATGCAAACAACAAAAAAAAAATAAATACTTCCTGCCACAAAGAAATCATACGAGGGGAAAAAACATTGCCAAACTGATTTCATAAAATATTACAAATTCATCATAATACAACATACAACAGCTGAGTTCTGTTGCAATGTGTCAGTAAAGTTGTTGCACACAAAAACAACACAACAACGACAGAAAAACCAACACAACAAAGGAAAAACTATCCAGATATTCTCATATAAAATATAAAGAAATAACAAGTAAATGAAAAACTGACTCTGACTGACTGAATGCACGCACATGCTTTGTATTGTAGACAACAGATGAACAAAAAAACACTGGAAGTACATTTCAAACGCGTCTGAAATAAAATTGCACAATATTCACACATTTGAGAAGCAAAACAACGAATGCAGTTTAGGGTGAACCATTAGTTTTGGGTTTTTTAAGAAACAGAAACTCTTTTTGGAAAATATGATTTTGTAGGTGTTTGTGTAAAACACGTCAGCGTCCAAAATACAAAAGCTAATTTAATGAGATTTACCTAGAATAATTAAGATTATACTAAACTGTTTGGTATTGAAAATCAACAAAATCGACTGAGTAGAGAGAAAGTTATGAACAAAACTATAATAATAATTATTATACACAGCCAGCCAGAGGGATGAACGTCGACATAAAATAATTCTGAGTCGTTCGGTATACTTTAAGGTGGGTGTTAGACTAATATTTTTGTGGCGATACAGGCATTAGTACAAACGCGTAATACTTTCTCCCCTATAGTGGTGTAGGGTATAAATATGTAGTTTCATAATTTAAAATTGTGTACGGAATAACGGTATTTGATCTCCCCGTAAAATTTATCATTCTTGCTCCCACATTGCAATATCCTTAATCCTCAAAACAATCACGAAACGGACGCCCTCTAACATAAACAGTAACATACTGAAATTCCAAACATAATAACAAGCTGAATGATGTTTTGATGGAACTTTCAAAATGATAAAAACAAATGCAAAAACAACAAAAAATTTAAAACTTCAAAAATCCTAAGAAATTTGGAAAAGAAGGAAGAACTATACAGCAAAATCGCAAAAAAAAAAAACATACATGCTTAAAAGGACAATAAAAATAGTTACAGTTATTTCATATTTTCGATGAAGATGAAGCAACAACACAAAAATGTTTAAAACAAAAGTCACATTTAGACACAATACTGTGTTGCAATAATGCCAGATTGCTGGTATTATTTTTTTTGTATGAAGTAGTTTTGTTTAAATGCATAAAACCAGTAAAAAAATATACTGGGTTTTATGTTTCTCTCTCTCTTAATAAAGGCTTTAAGCCACAAAAAACCAGAGAAATAAGCAACAACAAAAAAACAGAAAAGCACTTAAATATTAACTCTATACTGACACGTGTCACAAACATTTTTATTTTGCGAAATAATCTTAAAAAATGTTTAAACAATATAAATATGTTCGTACGTTTGGTTATAAACCACCAAAATACTCGTGCATACACATTTTTTTTTAACTGATGATGGTTTTTGATAAGTAGAAAAACAACAATAAAAAAAGATGAAAACAAATATGTGGCAGTATTTAAAAGCTGCTGGTACAAAAAAAATAAAACAACTATAAAAATGGCAAATAGAAACATTTTACAATTTAAACAAATAAAACTTCTTCCTTAAAATGCTTAAATGTTCTATGTAGTACATTGTAGTTTACAAGCTTATATACCAGTATATACATAAATATCTTTATTATGTTCCCCCCTGATCAAACATTCAAGAACTTCCGAATGTATAATAAAGCGAACTATTTCCGTATAATTTCTTCACCAACAAATGAAAATACTTTGTAATGACTACTAGATTCCTTTATTATTACTAAGAAGTAGTTTAGTAATGGCTAACTTATAATCAAAAATATAACTACAGATAGAACAAGGCTAATTTTTACAAGGTGGCAGCAAGAAGAAATCAGGCGAATTCGTATATTTGTCATACATATATGAAGTTTGACATTCGCTTAAGCGGCGAATTATTTTCTACGTATACAGTTTGCCCCAGAAATTCACTGGACAGAATTAGCTATGTGACTAGCTATTTTAATGGATAAAATAACTAAAGGGTGTTTTGTTAAGCCCGATAGACTTAGGAAAGGGTTAACTGTCAAACGAACTGTCATATTGCGCTCACTTTTTGACATTTATGATCAGTATACTCTGGCAAGTCATCATGCTACCAAATTATCCAAATTTAGTTTGAAAATCAGTCATTGATTCGCTCAACTTATAGACAAATGTTTTATCGAAAAATTGTGTTCAGCGATGAGGCTAATTTTTCGCTTAACGGGTTTATTACGGCCATGAAGATCGTTACCGCAACATGATCTATGATTTTTTGATGATATTGATATTGAAACTCTATACGTACCATACGGCTACCGCAATAATCGATTTATTGCAATCTAAATTAAGCGATAACTTGATTTCGAAAAATGTACCTGTCAATTGGCCTCCAAGGTCGAGCGATTTAACAACTCTCGATTATTTCCTGTGGTCCACGTGAAGTCACTGGTTTATGCAGATAAAACAGAAACAATTGATGCCTTGGAGGCCAACATTGTTCATATCATTCGTGACATACGAACATCAATGCTCGAAAAATTAGCACGAAATTGGAGTCCAGAATGCTCTTCGTCAAATGGCAATGCCCTATGTTGATCTTTCGAATAACAACATTGTTTGTGATATTTTTAACAATTTCAATTTCTATCGGGCTTATAAGAACACCCCATATTTACTATTTTCTAAATAAAAGTTTAAAGTGACTAAACCCTAGATTACTTAGTGGCACTAAAATGACAATTGGCTTCACGCTGGATTACCTGGGATGTAGAGATTGACATCTGTTTGCATTTCAAATAGCACATGTTGTCAAATGTCCGAAAAATTTTTGAACTGGAGCCATGTAATTTTTTGATTCCAGAACAACTATATTTTATAGAGAATCGTTCGCGAATGTTGCATTACATTGCTTTAGTTTAGTGAAATCTATGATCATGTGGGTATATGTATTTATGTAACATATTAATGTGTGTGTGTATTTTTTATACAAATTTATATAAACCCCGCGCAATCATCCACTGATGATGTTTTTCTGATATGAAATGGCAATAACTACAAAATTTTAAACGCTGCATCAAAATCGACTACATTGTTTTAAAAATATGTATATGTGTTCGTATGTACGTACATTGGTTGCATGGTTTAATAATGCCTACATGCTCACAAACGTACGCAAATATGTAGACAGTGTATACTAAATATTCCCAAAAATATTTTGGAATTGGAAAAGGAAATTGAAATATGGGAAAAATGAAGGAATTTGCATGCAACATGAATAAAGCATAAAACAATTTTGCCTATAAAACACCAATGTAGAGTTGGTGTATTAAATACATGGAAAGAAATTCACAGAAATGTTCCATTTAGTGGAAAAATTTAAATTTAATTTGTTGGAAACAAAAATACAGATTACAAAAATCATTACAAAGTATGTATGTTAATCATTACCATGTCTTTGTAATGATGCATAAAACAAATATTTTGATTTTGTTTCTAATGCTCAATTCCCTATTTAAATAACTTTTTAACTTTACAATTTTGGTATGACTCATAGGCAGTGGTGGTCAAAGACAGAATATGAAATATTGCTTATAATAACATGTTTTACACTCAACTTATGTTCCTGTTTTAATTCGGCCAGCTATTGATTATGAATGTGAACTTCGTTTACATTCGTGTTATTTACAGATAAATAATCATGTCCTGATCCTGATAGATATGAGTGCCGATCACCGCTCTTAAGTAATTTCATGATTTATTTACATACAATTGTTACTACTTCTCCATTGTAAATTTCCTCAATCCACCATAAAATTTATATTCTTATTTTCTCTGTGTTTTTTATTTTGGCTAGATTTGCATTTTAAACAAATTTTTTATTTTACTTTTTCAACCATATAGTACACATAGAAAAAAACAAATACTGAAATAACATATGACACTATAATCTATCTGACAAAAAAGAAAATACAAACACATGCATCATCTATCTCTCTATATAACAAAAAAATTCGAAAAGATAATTTTTATGTTAAAACAAAGAAAAAAACAATTTATTGTTATTTTTGTACAACATAACGATTTGTCATAGAAAATACAGCAAGTAGCAGCAGCAGCAGCAGCAGCAGCAGCAGCAACAACATGAAAGAATTCTATAAATTTTCCAATACATCCTTTATTCATGGCATACAACCAATGACCTATAAAAATAATGATTACAAATCAATTTTTATTATTACAAAAAAAAAAAAATATAAACTGAAGTAAACGAAAAAATTCCAATCTCAAAAACATGAAAAAACAATAAATAGTGTTGTGGATTCAACAAGAAGAAAGTAAAGCTGCGTTTTACTTGCTGGCAGAGGCAGAGGGATAAAACGTTCTCCACTGCCTATAATCATTAATTATACAATGGAGCTAATAATTTTGTTGGTTTTAACAAACTGCTGAATAATAAACGTTTTCTTAAAGAAAGTCAATGCGAATACAATAAACATGCCTTAACATGTCATGACTGGCTAAAATGGCTGCTGTAGTAAAAGAAAAAGGATCAAATTGATGAAATTTGTGTGCTTGAAGAAACCTTTTTTATTTCTTTGTATTCTTTTTGCCTCGCTCACGTCCTGTATGGTTGAGTAAGTGGGGATTTTCTTTAAAATAAGATGAAACAATACAAAAGCAAAAAAATTAGCAAAACAAATTTTCAATATCAAAGTTGAAGTGGTTGTTGGTATAGATTCCCTCATGACAGTCACTCACACTGAGGTGTCACTACTCACTCAGTCATTCTTTTATTGTCACTTGAAATCCCGCGTGATTGACAAATTGTTTTTCCATCATTGTGGCTGTGGGTTTGTTATTTAAGGAACTATTGTGCTGACATTGCAGCCTTTTTCCTGAATATGCCAGATTTTCTTTTCAAGGATTTTGCGTCTGTTTTCATCATTTCACCAACAGCATCAGCACACAACAACAATTGAATATTGCGGCATTGGTATTGGGTATCGCTAGCATAAGGACACTTGAGGCAAAGAAAGAGTGACATAAATAAGCCCACAGCCACATTATTAACCTTTCATTTTAACATTTTTCAACAAATGTCACTCAAACTTAGTTGCTATCAAATCTAAACCAAACACTTAAAAAAGCTACAATAACTGTCAATAAACCAATTTTATTTAGGTTAAATAGAATGTATCTTCATTTCACATTGAATTATCTCTTAACACCTGTAATAATATTTTCTCTATGTCAATAAATATTTACTTGCCGCAGAATTTTATTTACAATTCATTACAAATTCCAGCTTAATTTAAACACAATAACCAAGTTTTTTTATTAGGGAATGAAAATAGTCATTTAAAGGAAAATATCATCAGAATATGTCTTTGCGAAAGAGAAAAAGAATGGCAAAGAAAGAAACCTACATAAAAATCGAATGAATTTTAATTAAATTTATTACCAACCAAACTAAGAATAAATTGAACTTGGCTTGGATTTTATTTCCTCCCATAAAATTATGAAGCAAAAGTATTGTTAAAGTTGTGACAATAAATAGCTGATTGTAAAACCGGATCTTTAATGAAAAATCGGTTTTTTATGAACATGAGTTATATTCCATAAATTTTGACTTTTACGGCAAAGGAAACATAACTTATAATTAAACCATTACAGTTTTTGTTATACCCTTCACCATGAGTGGCATTGGTATACAAGTTTGTTATTCAATTTGCAATTTCCACGTCCTTCATTTAGTTTGGTGTCTTTTTAAAATCGAGAAAATCGGCCCACAAATGGCTGAGATATAAGGCTGTGAAAAAAAACCAGCACAACCACTTTTTTGATCTAAATCTAGATTACTAAGTTATTAATATGGATAATATGGATATCTAATAATAGCTTTTTCAAAGACCTTTGCAATGACGTAAATAATAAGTCAATTACAATTGGTCAAATTCTGACAAAATATTTTTTAACCGGGATTTTAATTTTACGAAAAAAAATCTCGTAAAATTTTTTGCGCTAATAAATAAAATTTTTTCTCAAATAAATTTAAATTTTGTTTACCTAAAAATATTAAAAATTTTTATTTTAAAGTATAATTTGGTGACGGGTATATAGGATTCGGCACTGCCGAATATAGATTGCGTTTCTGCTATACGATTTTTTACTTTTTGATCGTCCATACAAATCGACCCGGCCTAATGTATATACATTTATAGGGTTTCAAGCGAATATCCTTAATCTTTATAGAAAGGGAAAGTGATAAAACGATGGCCATCTGTCCATATGTATGTATGTTGAAATCTACTCTACGAAGGCCCCATATATCTGACAAGTTCGGGAATTTCGATTTTGAAAATCAAAAACCATGACTGTTTTAATTTTTATCGCAGATATAAAGTTCTTTTTCATAGACAAAATTATATATCAAATTACAGGAATTCCAAAAATATTTCCACGCTATTGCCACTTTATTTACCAACAATTTTACACACAAATAATCAAAACTTCAATATCTACCTTAAATAATGATACAAATTTCCCTTGAATTAATTCATTATGCTGCAAACGTCACATACAACTAAACAAACTCCGTCTACAGAGATGAAAGAAAGAATTAAATTGAATTTGTTATAAATTCAAACGTAACGTCGTTGTTGTCATTGATATTGACAAAAATAAATACAGCCGAACCAAACCACATTTATTAATTTACGTAGGTACTGGCAAATAAATAAAGAATAAATCTAAAATAAAATAAGGAGTACAAAGAAATAAGGCTAAATAAACATCTCAATGAATAATTGTATTAAAACAAATCTTTACTATGGGATTTTTCCCCAAAATAACTCATTTCGTATTGGAAACACAATAATTTATTATTTTCCCAAAACCGAGTGGTATTGTGTTTATTTATTTGTATTGAACAACAAAAACGAAATAAAAATGTTGAAAGATTTTTAGTTTTGTAAACATTTAATTTTTTCGAAATAAAACAGTGGTATTGTTTGTTAAAAATAAGTAAAATCAGTAGTAGTAGTACATGACACAAGACAAAGGTAAAATTTAAGTGGTCTGGGGGTTTCTTATATGTTGGAGAAAAAAGGTCATATTACCATTTATTTGATTGCAATTTTTCAAATACTCTTATAGTTGTTGTTGTCTGTATACACTTTTTTTAATCTGATTGTCTCTTTTGATGTCCTTTTATTTTATTATTGTTGGGTATTTGTTTCTCTATTTTCATGATTTCCTAGAAGGACAATAGTTGTTTAAAGATGGTTTATTTGTCAATATGAAAAGGTTAAACTGCTGCATATAACTTAATATACAATATATAAAAAATAAAAAATAAATATTTTAAAACTTTGAACTTTTAGATTGAAAAAAAATATAAACAGCTAAAACTTTAAACTATTACATCAATTTGCCATAGGAGACATTTGAGCAATTTATCCTTGTAAGAAAATCTTTAACTTTTCTAAATGATATGAGTAAAATAAATATAATATTAAATAAATTTAAAGTTTTGTACTCTACAAGAAACAAGCTAAGCATACAAAAGTACCAAACAGTTAAATGATGAAAAAAAAACATTTATTTAATTTGACATTTATAGAAACTAAAAGGACACTGGTGCAAAATAGGCATTCCTTTAAACTTTATGTTACACAGTGATACAAAAGTGAACGAAAAAAATATGCAAGGTTTCTCATGTAGCAATTCTGTTTTGTTGGAGTCCATAGAGTTCGGAAATACATACTTATAATTTTCTCAATCATTTCGAAACATCGTAAATATGAAACTAACGATAAAATTGCATCTCAAATAGAAGTTATTTTTTTTCAAAGTCGGTCGTTTAAGTTTTAAAAAATGTACTTTTACAGAAACCTACCAGATGTCGAAATTGTTATGCTCACAGTATTATTCAATGTGATCTTGTCTCTAGGAGTTTTTCCGAATGATTGAAAAATATCCCAAATTCAAGAATGGATTTGACATTGGCATCATCCTCCAGACTAATTAGCTTATTGCATAGTTTGTCTAAACTATTTGAGATCATCCATTCGGATTCTGTGAGCATCACGGAACAATTGAGCAAGTTAACCGCCTAACTGGATAGATACGAAAATCTTTTGAACTAAAAAATTGCGGTTCGGCTATATTTCAAGATGTTGCCCCGGCTTTTGACACTGTTTGCCATAAATGTGCAATATACATCATAAAATGCCTACTGCTTTCTAAAACACACAAAATATGTACTAGAGGAGAGGAAGTTGTCCACCAGTGATACTAAACAAAAAAATCCACCTGGAATTGAGGAGATTTAAACTACTTTTTAATAACTTCTGTAGTTGTCACGATGAGGACGAGTTCGTGGAATACATCCTCTGATAATGTGCTGCTCTCATTGAAATAAGTAACGCGACACGGAAAAGTCCGATTCTGCGCGACATGTTGGAGGTATCCAGGACGGATTCCTTTACTAATCTAGCCTCCGATCAGGATATAGAAAATCGGATGTATAGCTATATTTTCTATAGTATTTTTTAACAGACTCTTCTATACAAATGTTTGTGTATTACAGAGCTTTCTCTAAAAAATTTCGTGTATAAGACACATTTTCATAAGATTTCCATTATTTTTGAACTTTTAATTCATCAACCTTAGTAAAAGACATTCAAATATAAATTTATTTTTATTAGTACCATTAAAGAAATTCAAAAAAAAAAATTAAATACAGTCCAGCAAGCATTCTGTTTCATTTATTTAAACAATAAAATAAAATTTGTTTGAGAAAGCAAAAAAATCCCACCATCATAATCATAAACAATTTGCTGAATAGAATATTTATGCTTATTGTTATTACTTATTTTTTATTTTATTTTAGTGCTTGAAATTTTTCATATTTTTGTAACAAAAAAAAAAGAAGAAAAGTACTAAATGGCTGCTCATCAAGCACTAGCCAGCAAAAGGAGACGAAGTGGTTTAATGCTTAAACTTGAGACGCTGAAGAAGAGATGATGGTAATGACCATGGCCAAAGGTTTGGTTTATTTTTTGGTGATTTCGATGTCTTGGTCTTTACCTAAAGACTGGTTGCTACTCGTGCAAAGGAAGTAGAAAATAAGAAATATGAACATTTCTAAATGGTAGATTTTAATTTAATTGAATTACATGCACATGACTACAAATGTAAGTGGTTACAAGTGCTAAAGTTGGCCTTAAGTCAGTTTTTAAGAGTAAAGCGGCCATTGTATGTGGCCTGACCATTTTGGAATATGTAAGTACGTATGGATTGTTAACATTAAACAGTTGCTTAAAAATTCAACCATAAAATAGGCAAAGTTAACAGAAATATATTTTTTTAAAACGTTTTTGTTTTCGAATTCAGTTTTATTTTTTACAATACATATTTTTCATCTACGTTTTTATGACCAGACATTATTTTACACATGAATTCATGTGCTTTCTTTCGTAAATTTATTTTTATCTTAGAAATTGTGTGTTTTTTTTTCTTCACTCTTAAAAAACAACAAAAGGTTCCTTTGGCCAAGCAGAAAATACTAACACACA
This sequence comes from Calliphora vicina, assembly GCF_958450345.1. NCBI lineage: Eukaryota > Metazoa > Arthropoda > Insecta > Diptera > Calliphoridae > Calliphora > Calliphora vicina. The sequence goes on along the minus strand of NC_088782.1, from coordinate 130,236,517 downwards.
CACACACACACGAACACGATTCTTTTAGTCATTCATTTATAATTTAAGAGATTTACTTTGTTTTAACTAAATTGAATGTGTGTATAGCAAATAACTCAAGTTGAAATATTTATTTGTAAATTATTGTAGTCCTTACTCGTATTTGTATTGTGTTTTTAAATACACTCATTCATATGAAACAGAGCTTACTGTGTGCTTTGTATTTGTTTGTTTATTTGTTTATTTGTTATTTTTATATTTTTTTTTATTTAATATTTAATGCAATTGACAAATTAAAGCCTGTATTACATTTAGTTACTTACAAATGCACAAATATATTGTAGTGTTCTTGTAAAAGCTAAGTAAGAGCCGTAAGAACGAAAATTTGCTACAACGTTTGTAGTAAATAATAAAACATGCAACATGCATAGATAGCACTTGATTACATATTAACAAAGCTGAAAACTTGCATCTAACTAAACTTGGAGTAACTCAAAAATTTTACATTTTATTGTTTATTTTTGTAAGTACGAGTATTTATGCATGAGTTCTACTATTATTTGTTTATTTGTTTATGCTACAGCATTTTATAAAATATAATACGAGGCTTGAGTTTAAAATCTATATTGCTGACAATATTTTACCAATTCTCTTTGGACTTTTTTTTAGAAGACTGAAAAGTGAGTTGTTGTGTTTGTTGTTGCAAAATCTGTATCACATTACAAATTGTTAGTAAATACCCATACAATATCAACAGACTCGGAAACTTAAATACAAGAAAGAAAGAAACTCTTTCTAACTTAACACACATTGAAGCATACAACATCATGATGGTTGACTCTGATATGTACGATATGTACATCATTGAGGGTAAGCTGAAAATGTCCTTTGAAAACAATACAGAATCTAGGCCATGAACTGAACTGAATTGCATGGCTAATTCCTCACTGTCTGAATCAGAAAACAATCGCCAAACATTTTATTTAAATGTCAAATACATACACGCAGAGAAAAAATATAGTTGTGCATGTTTACTGTAACCATTTCAATATTGTTAGAAGTTTTTTAACAATATTATAGTCACTGTAACTATTTACATGATTGTGGTAACCATAATATGGTTAATTTACGATTCACATGATTGTATCAATCATATATATATATATATATGATTACAGTAAACAAGTATATTTTTGTGACAACCATATCCTAAGCTATTCGGAGTTGTCATAGAATCGAATCATTGTCGGAATCGGTTTTGAAAATGACTGATATAGTACATTGGTCTTGTGAAATCGAAAGTTATTGGTTTTATATTTGATCTAGAATTAAATTCTTTATAGATTAAACAAAAAATTACATTTAATTTCATAAGTCAAATATGCCTTTTTTGTCGTTTTCAAAACTGATTCCGACCATGATTGGATTCTATGACAACCCCGATTAACATAGACAATGGCCCATAATCATAGTCAGAAATAAAGAATACTTTAAGAGAATTAAACTCGACTTTACTCAAGAGTGGACTTTAGGTCTATCATAGACAAGTTAAAGTATACTTCTGACGTTGAAGTCGACTTTAAATATAAAACTAGCTGAAGCTGTTATTAACTCGTTTAACAACAGCATCAGCTGTTCTTCACCAAGTAAAAAAGTTCGGCAGAAAGTAAAAAATGTTTAAGTTACAAGATATTGGTAGAGATTTTGCCATATTGAACAGTTATCAATAAAATTAGTACCAAAATATTCTAATTATGATATTCATCTTATATATTTCATTTTTCCACAACAAACTATTTTTTTTCTTTAGTTGTCCCGGTTACTTTTATTGTTTACCTTTTTGGTTTTTTTTAATTTTGTATGTCATCTGTTCAGCGTTGCCACTTGTCTGTATTTTGTTGTATATTGTATGAAAACATTTTCTACATTTGCGTTGGCACCCAGTTAAAGTCGGTTCAATTTAAAACATACTTTAATTTTGACTATAGTTGCAAAATAATTAAAAGCAGGTTTTTATTTTAAAGTTGTTTCTAATGATAGACATTTCAAAGATCTTTCCCAAATATTTTGCCAAACTTTATTTTTTCACCAAAATTTTTTTTATTTTTTTTTTTAAACAAAAATATTTTTCTGAATGGTATATTAGATTCGGCACCTCCAAAGTATATATGTGTATATAAAAACTACAGTAATTCATTACCTCAATGTCCGACAGACTCTCCAAGTCATATTCCTGCCTCAATTTCCCAGGAGAAAACCTCAGCTTGGTCGAACAATCGGCCAACAACAATATTTGGTAATCAGTTAAAATCAGAATTTCGAAACCGAACCATTTATAAAGGAAAAACTTATATTATGGAAAATCAAGTTTTGAATAAACTTATATTTTATTGTAAAATGACTAAGCACCTGTAAAAACTGTTCCCTCAAAAAAAAAAACTTGATTACTGGAGTCCACAATGTAAAGTGGGTGCTATAAGGGCACCTAAAGATGAGCTGATTTAAAATTAAAATAGTTTTGGAAATGAACAGTACCTTTAAAAATATCCGAAAATGCCAATAGTTGTTTGCTTCAATTGAATGTAAATACGAACTCTGGCTGAATAGTGTAAATTATGCGATATTGCTCAGAACTTTATCAATATATCGATTAATTTTTTTCAGATTCGGTTTCAAATGAAACTCATATTTTTACTTGATCTAAAGATATCAAAGAAATTGATAAACTTCAACTGTCTATAAATATAAAGCTAAGCTTTCACTAAGGCCGAATATTATCCATTGATAAATGGTGTTAGAAAGAAACTTATTGTATAACTTTCAGCTTTACTTCACAGCTATTGCAAAGACTTTTCAGTTTAAACTCGTTCATATTTAGTATGACTTGCTTTTCTATGGTCCGTTTCCTCAACAGTATAAATATTTCTTATACAAACACACCCACACAAATACAAATACAAACTACGCATTACACACTCGCACACACCTATATTTACAAAACTTCAATAAAATTTTATTTTTGGTTTGTCTTTCATTCTCATTTATTCACTCATTCATTCAGCCAGTAAATCATGTTACATGCAACATATAGTACCTTACGATACTTGTCTTTATTTTATTTATTTCTTTTTTTTTCTAGCATTTTCATTTTCCGCATAGAAATGTCGATATATTGTTAAATGTGCAAGTGTATGCGTTCATGTGTACATAGGTGTGTAAGTGTGTGTAGGTAAGAGTTTGTCAAATCATTCAAGTGTATTTGGTAACTTAGTTGTCAAAACACAAATAAACAAAAACAATAAAGAATACAAAAATTTGTTAGATGGCAGAAATTTTGTAAATATTAGTTATGTTGTAGTTAAAAGTATAAAGAAATAAAGAGTGAAATGTAATGGCCAAAACGAATTTTGAATACTTTAGAATCAAACTCAAGCTTTTCATATTAGCTTTTTCAGAAAAGCTTTTCAGTTGTATAATGAAGGGAATCTGATCAATTATATGGATTTTGGATGCTCGAATGACTTCATACTGATTAGAATAGAACTCATATGGTGGGAAGCAGTGGTCGGCATAAAGAGAACAAAGATTTCAAAAACACGGTATGCACTTTCTTGCTTTGCTGTAATCAGATCTGCTATTGTAGGTTGTTTTAGTTTCATATTTGATAATTTTTATGAAATTCGTGTTGCTTACAGCTTAATAGCCGATTATATTCGGCCCATGGTTGCTATAAGTACCGATCATTGGTGTAGTAGCTCACTTGGATCCGACTTTTCAGCCATCCAGTTGATTTAAAGATCATCTTTAGAGAGACAGGTCTTGTTAAGTCCCCAGAAGCCGGACAACGAAAGAGCAGTTGCTCAGTTCACCTCAACTCAGTTCAGTTGTTTCATATATAGAGTAACTTCGGGTATTGTGGACTATGCGTCTAATGTGGACCAGTGTATTTTTTCAGAAACTATTGAAGGTATGATAAAACTGATTTGTCGTACATTTTACGATTTGTTTGAAACGACAATTGCACATTTGCTTTCATGAGTAATTTATATGTTGGCTTTTTATTCTTGTATTGAAATTAATTCGCATGCTCAACATTTTTTTCGGCACAAGTAAGAAACAAAATTTGGTACAGTTACTTGGTAGAATTTAATGTTTGGTTGTTTTATATAGTTAAAGTGGACACGTAGTTTTGCATATATTTGGTAAGAATTTAAGCACATTTAGATTATTAGATAAAAATAATTTTTACCACTGTAACCCAAGTTCGTGTAATGTGGACCACTTAAATTACTTGATTATGTACTACTGGTCCATATTACCCGACAATAACTATGTACTTTGTAAGCAATCTATCTAAGCCAAGAACGCGACTTTTTAGTTTGTATTAATAAAAGTATATTGAAATTAAATTTGTTAATCATTCATGATTAGCTGGTTCATGAATTTTATGTATTAAATACTAGTCCACATTACCCTCATATAGTGGTCCATATTACCCTCCAATTTTTTTAATGCTGGTTTTTCGGTTCCTTACAATATTTTCACATAAATTTTTTATCCTTTGACGGAAAAAATTTTCAACTGCAAAAACAATTAGAGAATACATTAGCTAATTTATTGCTTCACAACTTTTTTAATATCCATAAATATTGTGGCCAAAATTTAGAAAAAACAAAACGGTAGTCCACATTACCCGAAGTTACTCTATTGTTGCAAATACTACTTGTAAGGAAGTCGTTGCGTGTGCACCTAGGTAGATTTATAGCAAGTCGCGACCTCTGCGAATCCATATTAGGCCATCCTTTTCTGGCATCCATACAAGTAGGCTTTACATATCTCATATTATAGTTTGTTTTATGGCGAAAGGTAATGCAGTGTTAAACAATTTACTTTGCCTGCATAACTTTGGATTAGAGAAGTATTTATTAATAATAAACACAAGTCCGTCAATGAGTCCATTTTAAATAGTGCAAACTTGGCTATTACTCTTTAAAACATGCTAAAAATCTTACGCCCAGTTAATTTAGAAATAAAATAAACGGACTCAATTAATGTTAAAACTTAGTTTTAGTTTTCTTATTTACTTAATCCCTGCACAAACTAATTCCAGCCTAACATGTTACAAAACTCCAGCTAAACCCAATATAACTTAAATTTCCATTACACATCTCAACATGATACAAATACGGGCAGTGTAAACACAGTGTAGACTTTAGCAAACCCTCACATGATGATGATGATGAAACACACTGACAATGAAATTACTCATCCTTTGAAGCAACTGTAACACATCTACAATGATTTTTTGTCTTCTTGTGATTTTAAATTAAGTTTTCTTTGTTTTGGCATGCTATACTACAGATGCAGAGTTAAAAGGTAAATATTGAATGCTATAGAGTACGTACTAACGTTGAGGATTTGTATGATGTTATTATGTTTTATTTGTCTTTTAAGTCTTAATGAAAAGTTATATTTAAAGTAGATTTTCATTTACGAAACATCTGTGTTTAATTTTCGTTACCTCTGGTGCTCTTCAATGCTGTGTAGCAAGTGAGTGAGTGAGTGAGTGAGTGAACTTTTGTCAAGATTTACTTAAACAATTAATTTAATATCAAAACCCGTAACAGCAAATAAAATTTACAACAATATCTTCCCAATATACAATATACATACATATATATTGTTGTTGACATAACAACAAGTAAATAAAATCTATAGAAAACCTCCTGCTGCTGCTGCTTCCTCTGCTAAATTTCAATTGCATCGCTACAATGGGTGTTTACATGCACAGACATCCATCCACCCACCCAAAATTTAAACATCATTCATTTCATACACTTGTTTTACAATATTTACTAAAAATCATCCCCGATTTATAATTATATCCTTACAATCCTATTACGCTTAGCACAAACAAATACTTGCACGTAGCAGTAGATGCGATACGTGTAAATAAATTAATTTATTTAGTGTTTAACTATTTGCCTAAACCGTTAAATAATTCTGTAAATACACATGTCAATATTGCAATTATAAACTACAAAAACAACTACAGCAATAATAACAATAACAATATATTCATGTGTATGTATGTGTGCTTAAACAACACCCCCACTTTGCTTTACAGCAACACACAGCCAACCCCTTTTTCCTGTTAATTTATCCAACAACCAGGCCTTCCTGCCATCCCACCCTCCGATTCCGTGAAGCTCGTTCCGCTTACTGTAGTTGACAATGTTGTTAATGTTATTAGTTGTAATGCCATTATTCCCGGTTTTACTGTTATAACATGGCCTTTTGTATTACTTAATGTCAATTTTCCAACAACAAGAATAACAATTTGTTTAATGTTTTTGTTCCTAGATTTCGCTTTATTTCACTTTATTACGTTGTAATTTTGTTTTCTAGTTGGTTTTTGTTTGTTTTTAATTTTCAGCACAACATTTTCTGGTCGATTCTGTTGAATTTTGTAGCTTTTTTCTCTCCATTTTTGCCAAATATGCACAATTCTATGCTTAAGCTTACAAAATTTCATTAATGTTGTCGCCACACCAGTCACGCAATCCATCAAACAACAGCGAACACTCCGCAAGCCGGTGGTAGGTGGCTGATGATGATGATGAACTTCATTCATAGAACACCGGGGTGCATCAGCCATCCACAGTCATATAAATACAATATTTGCACTAAAGTCGCATGTTAACACTTTTTTTGAGCCTGGTTATTTGCATGTAATAGCGTGTAACCCAGTGAACAATTTTGTAAAAAGCAGAAGTGATTTCTGGTTTAAATCAAGGGCTACTTTATGTTATTTATTTAATCTTTATTTAATTAATCGCTTTGAATTCGATTCATCTTGGCTTATTTTTGATTTTTCAGCAAAATATTCGTATGATCGTTTTGGCTGATACTGATACCGATCAATGGCAACCAATTTGCTCGGAATAGAACAATATGGACGACATGTGGTGCCAGCATGTCAGGGCTATGTGCAACAATCTGAACGCCTAATGGAGATTATGTATGAACAATTTGAGTGTTAAAAACCCTGTGGTACCAAACTAAATAGTTACCATTTACAAGATTGTAATCTGTACATGATTGTAGCAATCATGTATATGATTGTGGCAATCATGTATATGATTGTGGCAATCATGTATATGATTGTGGCAATCATGTATATGATTGTGGCAATCATGTATATGATTGTGGCAATCATGTATATGATTGTACTATAAAAAAAAATTTTAGTTAATTTTTTGTTGCAAATCCTTTGTTTTGGATGGCACAAGAACATCTCTTGGCATAGAAGATAATATGTTTTTATGGCGTTTTTCGATATTCCTTCCCAGGCTATTTTAACGGCATGAAATAAATCGTGAAAATTTCCAATCCTTAATTCTACAATTTACAATGCCACAAGTTCTCAATAGGATTGAGATCGGGAGAGTGACCAGGCCAATGAAGAACTTGAATCTTATTGCTGTGTAGCCAAGTCTTACAAACTTTGGAGGGGTGCTTAGGATCGTTATCCTGTTGGAAGCTCCCTATAATTGGCATCTCTTCACTGGCATAAGGCAACATTACAGCTTTCAATACATCACAGTACATGAACCGATCCATAATCCCAAAAATTTTATGATTTGGCCCAAATCCTTGACCAGAAAAGCAACCCCAGACCATTACATTGCCTCCTCCATGTTTAATTGTTCCTTTGCAATACTTAGGATTCAGTCTTCCTCCTTTTGATCTGCGTACACGCCTTATTCCAGCGGAACTTATTAAGTTGTATTTGGATTCGGCAGGGAACAGTACTGTGTTTAATTTTTGGACACTCCAGTCGATGTGGGCTTTGGCAAATTTCAGTCTAGCTTTCTTGTTCTTAGCTGATAGAAATGTTTTTTTTGCTGGTCGTCAGCTGAATAATCGGGCTTCTACTACTCTTCTACGGATTGTTCTTTCGCTAACGCATAATCTTAAACTTGTTCATACTTGTATAGCTGATGCTGTAGGATCTTTTTGTAGTGCTCTTTTGATCAAGGAATCATAATATCGTGTTTTTTTCGCGAGCGACCTCCAGAATGCACCGGAGATTTTCGACCAGTCTTAAAAAATTTGGAAACGAGCCTGGAAATAACTGATCTGTTAATTGAATATTTTTTACTAAATTCATGTAGTGATAAGCCCGTCTTCCAGTCTTCAATAACTTTAATTTTAAATTTACTGGAGCACTTGTTCCTTGTCATTGTTTTTTTCACAATAAACTGTATAAAACTTAAATTTTGCACACTACGTCTTCCTATATTTTTATCTTTTGGAATTTTTAAGTCCATTCATTGTGATTCCCGATAATTCACATTGCAAATATGCAGTACCGAGTCAAATTTTTAAACATCTTATAAGAGGGTGCTTTTGTTTTGTCCGTTGCGCTTTGAGTTTTTATATGATTTATCATTTTAAATTAATTTTTAATAAAATTATCTTTTACTAAATGAATATTAAATGAACATTAACAATATTAGTTAATAAAATATATACAAAATACATCCCAAAAAATCCGTTTTTATCAAAAAATTATGATTTGAAAAAATCCATTGAGGGGGTGCTTTAGTTATGGCCAATACTGATATGATTGTGGCAATCATTTATATGATTGTGGCAATCATGTATATGATTGTGGCAATCATGTACATGATTGTGGTAATCATGTACATGTTTGTGGTAATCATTACATGTTTGTGGCAATCATGTATATGATTGTGCAATCATGTATATGATTGTGCAATCATGTATTGATGTAGCATACCGATTTGAATTTAACGGTAACGGCTGTTTGCAACATTCGCCACGTTAATAAACATTTCCATCAATAGAAACTTCTAATTATCAACGCTGTTATTAACATTATTTTGTAAGTATGACAACATTAACATTGAAGCTGCTAAAAGCTCTAGAAATAGAACATTCTTGTTTTGTCCGTTAAGATAATTCATGAAAATTATGGAAGATGGCAGTGTATATAAATAGTGGCAGTGGTTGCAGTCAGTTATTTGATCATAGAAGTTGTTAGATTTAACATCAACTGCATTACCAGTTTTCTCTTATGCATTAAAATTCAAAGTAATTATTTAAACTGTTTTTGTGAAAATGTTTAATTAAGAGGTCTTTCAATTTTAAACTGCTAAACTAAAACGTAACAATATTACGATATAACAATTCATGATTAACATATAAATAAACTTTAAGAAAATTGTTTGTTGGTCTTTATTACTTAGTAATTGCTGGGAAATGAAAGTTCAGTTATTGTTGCTGCTTTTTTGTTCTCTGTACACGTGTTTATGTTTGTGATTTACAAAATCCACAACATTTTCCGCAAATAAAAAAAAAATCGTTTCACTCTCAACTCCAAACCGAACCGGCAACAAAATAAAATACTAAATGCAAACGATTTTCATCATCGTCGTCCTCATCAACATCATTACACAAGTCTTTATGCTGGTTGTAGAGTTTCTTTGTTTTAGTTGTTGTTGTCACTTAAATACAGCTAAAATAATGTGGCAACGTTAATATACGGGAAATATGAAAAACCCGAAAAAAACAAAATAAAACCAACACGGATACATACAAGTGAATACATACATATTTACTTATTAATGCTTATATTCCACACACAGTTAAATTGGATTCGTTTGCTAATGGTGATGATGATGGTGGTGATAGCGATGGAAATATATTGCAGGCCCCACAGATATGCAAGCTGTATTATACGTGGAGTGCTCAGCTAAATTAATTGACCAATTATTTGAAATAAGTTCTGAATGGGAAATAACATTCAATTATTGTAAAATATCTGAAATCATATCTACGATCGGCAAAGAGCTCAAAATAAACACACATTTATTTCATTCTATAGCACTTTAACTTTCAACAAAACAGATTCGTGTAGCTTTATGAATACATCAGTGATGTTAACCGTACGGTAATTACCGTATTGTACGGTAATTTAGATCTCCGTACGGTAGGCAGGTAATTTCTACATTTGTACGGTAATTTTAAAAAGTTTAAATTTTTATGAATTATATCCCAAAAGTAATATTTCCATAATGGGTCTACATATGATATACATATTTCTCATTAAAATAATCATAAAATTTTGAGGATGATGATAACCAACTATCGCTAGACAAAATATATCTAGGCGGTAAAGTAATCGCAAGTTTTTCAGGAATGGATATTTCAACATACAAATTAGTATTAAAAACTGATTGCAAAATTTTTTTTGAATCAAATCCAATCATTAAAAACATTGACGTAATAAATCCCCAATTGTTCGATACCAATATTTCTGTAATTCCATTAGTTTTGCATTTCCCAGAAGCTGTTCAAATGAATAAATTTAATGAAATTGATATGGTATTTATGCTTATAAGGCAAATAAAAGATCTTGATAAAAATGGCATTCTGCTGTTTTACAAACTTGGTCCTATATTCAAAACCCTCTATCTTTGATATTCACGAAAACTACTTTTTGATGGTAAAAAAACAGCCCTCATCTATGGTGTGAATTTCTTACAAACATTTTGTTTTTTGCTGTTTTATTTGCATTTTTGTTATTTCTCTATGTTATACAATTCATTTTTTCCGAATGCAAAAGTCTCTATCTTTTCAAATAATTAATTTTCAAATTTTTATTTGGAATAGTTTTTCTTGCAATTCATGTTTTCTTACTAATTTTTGAATGCTGAACATGAATTTTACATTTTTCAATCATTTAAAAAAATGAATTACCATGAAAAAATTTTAACTTTTTGTTTTTCGAAAATATAATTTCCATGGCAGAAAAATAAGTGGTTAATGTTGGAGTTTGCTTAAAAAAGTGTCTACTTTTAAAGTGTTTTTTATCTTATGTTGTATTATTAGCCATTGTCTTAAATAAATCATGTTAAAAACTGACAGATGGCATAAATGAAATCAAAATAATTTAATTCTATTAAAATGCAAAATCCTCTATCTTATCATTTGTATACATATAGATTGAATATGTTGAGAAGAAAAACCCTCTATCTATCATAAAGTCCCCAATAATGCAAAATTTTAAAAACCAATTATATGTGAGATTCAGTAGTTGCTTTAAAATAATAATTGTAGCATACCGAATTTTAATAACTCAAGTAATACGCGAAAAAAACAGTATTTTGGCTTTACTGAAAAGTTGTGTTTTTAAGATAGAGAGTTTTGAATATAGGCCCTCGATATATTGAATTATAAAAATAAACCTGTTTCAATAAGAAAATTTTATTTTTGTACAAAACTTTGGATACGGTAATTTTACCTAAAAAATGGTAATTTTTTTAGGGCTGTACGGTAATCGAAATTAAAAAGTTAACATCACTGGAATACATGAATATACATTCTCATTTAAAGCAGTTCTCTTTTTGGATGACTCTGATGTAAAGTTCATGAGGGAACTAGTTCAAAGGAATTGTTCCTATACCAGTGCATTGGTACTTATACAGTACTAAAGCAGTGATCAAGTTGATTTGGACTACAAAAGCTGAACAAAGCTGTCTATCAACATTCCGAGTTTCGCAGGATTCTGTTAGATCTGATCCATTATTAATATTGTTACTGCGTTCTTATGAAGCCTTTTTCAATTAAACCAACTTAAACATTGTATGATTCACACCCAAACTTCTCAAGCAACCCTTCAAACATAAAATATATATAAAGTGATGACAGCTCTCGACTCTTAGCAAACGAGTATGTTTATGAGTCTGTATTCAACGTAAAGTTGCTGACAATGACAAAATCATAATTAAAAACAAATTTGACAAGTCAATAACATTCATAATGGGGGGTACAATAGCAAAAAAAAAAGAAAATAACCCGGATCCAACCAACACAGCTCAACAACACTAGAAACCAATATAATTGTGTATACTTATTAAAACAGCAAACAAAAAAAATCACAACACACAGAAATTTGATGGATTATTATTACTTAAATTTACATTTAATATGAGATTTTTATAAACAAACAAAAAAAAATACAATTGCACACAATGGATTTTAATAAAGCAAGACAGTTTAAGCATTCAGACTAGAGCATCCTGTTGCACTCACTTCCTTTTAATAGCAACAAAAAGAAAACAAAGAAATGAGAAAAAATTATTATAAAAAAATGCAATAAAGATAATAATGAAATGGCTCTTGGCCCCAATTCTACTGCAATGCAGTTTCTTTTTTAGCTAAAATGTATAAATAGAAAAATCGTTATCTACATCATAATCATCAGCAGCAACCAATATCGTCAAGCTTTTGCCCACTCACTTTGTTCGACAAATGTTTAAAGTGCAATTTTGACAAGACCCCCAAGATTGTATTACATTTCAATTTCTTTTGTTGTTAGAAACATGCAGTTAAGTTCAATATTTCACTGGCTTTTTAAGACAGTGTTGACCTAAAAAATTTAGGCCACTGTGTTACAGCAACAAAGGGAAATATATTTTATTGTACGAGTTTGTTTAAGCAAAATTCAATCACTCACACACAATCATGCAACTTTGCTGCATACATCTTAAGAGCAAGAACATAGAGTCGAGATGAGTAGAGTAGAGTTGTGTTTAGACGTTTTTCTACTTGTTAAAGATCAGAACAGGATGTACTGCACAAAATATCCCCTAAGGTTATGCAGAAAGTGTGAATAGAACAGCACAGAACGAAGGAACGAACAACAATGATTGTGTTGATGAGATGGCGTTTATGATGAAACATCAACAACAACTACGATGACGACGGCAACGGCAACGAAGATGATGATGGAAAAGAGTTCATGTCAGTTATAAAAGCTAAACTGAACCGCAATACAAAAGATTGTTAGATTTTTTGTTATTTCTATCATTTTGCATTTTGTTTATTCTAACTACTACTTTGTTGCAACAATGATGCTGCCCTCTCTCTGTCTCTTTTTGTCTACCATAGACGACTATTGTGGAAAATTCTAAAAAGATTGAAGACAATGCAGAAAAGATATAAGAAAAAAAAAATAGCAACAACACAACATCAAAAGTACAAGAAGTTAAATGCCATCTAATGAATGCCAAATGAAAAGTGTACTTTGTATTGTTGTTAGAGGAGGAAAAAAAGGATAAAATTGATGTTAAACATGAAACAATTAAAAAGAACTTGATTGAAAGCTTTTACAACGGCAACATCTAAAAATTATTAAGTAATTGTTAAAGAACTTTTTTACTTATTAGACAATACAAAAAATCTAAAAGGTTGGTTTAATTGGTGCACTTTTAAAAAAGAGGCAAAAGACTAACATTTGTTTTCAAACTGTGCTTCTAGGATGTAGTTCTTTTAGTATTTTAAAATCCAACAAAATTTATAAAAACAGAAGAATGTTTTCGAAGACCAATAATAATAAAAAATTAACAATCTTTTTTGATTTTTTCTTAAAACAACATTTATGAAACTAAAATGGATCAAAACTTGCAAACCGTTGATGATATATAAAAATGATGTTTAGACAAGTTAGAAAATTTTATACTCTATAAATTGTGTAATAACTTCCAAACACGTAGAATGCAAAATAAACAAGATATATGAAAATAAAGTTTGTGACCCTTGACCTTCAATATTTCGCGTTACATAGAGATGAAGGTTTATACCGTTTTGGATTTCATTCCACACTAAACTCTTTGTTTGACTATAAATCAATGATCGGCACTCATAGCCACCAGGACCAGAACATGATCGAAGTTCATAAAAATTTTCCAAAAATATACAAAAATCACAATCAATGGCTGGTGAGACTACAACAGAGAATGAAAGTACATAACATATTATAGCTTAAGTTCCATGTGCTCTGTATGCCGACCGCTGCTGCAAATGTTGTGGTTGCTGTAAAATTATATTGTACGCAATCATATTATGGTTGAGCTAAACCATACAACATAATATAATTGTGCTAAAACCATAATATGGTTATGTAAAAACTTGATAGCTGATATAATGGTTGTACCACAATCATATTATGGTTGTCCATAATCATATTATGATTGTAATACAAGCATATTATGGTTGTACCACAATAATATTATGGTTAGACCACAATAACATTATGGTTGTACCGCAATCATATTATGGTTGTACCGCAATAATATTATAGTTGTACCGTAAGTATATTATGGTTGTATAGGCAAATCCCGGTATAACGAACGATATGTTGTCAGGCCCATTCGTTAAATTGAAAAATTCGTTATATCGAGATGTTTTTTTATTAATTTTGGACAACTTTTTCTATATTGGAATTTAACTAACCGTATGTCGTTTTGATCCCTAGGTTGGATGAGCGGTGTGACATTAGGAGGCATGAATATCGTCCAAATTTGTATATTTTTAGTAGTTTCTACTAATTGTTCTTCTGGAGGATGGCTTGGTGCATTATCCATGATTAATAAAGCCTTCATTGTAAGGGATTTCGATTCTGAAAATGATTCAACCTGCAGAAAATTAAACTCAGGGACAAACATTTAAAATAACAGATTTTGAAGATAATTTGCAGGAAAATGTTTGTTTTTATTTTCTTCAAAATACATATTGATAATTTTGTTATTCCATATTTCATTCATTCATCCAAATTTTTAGTTTTTCTTTCAATGAAATTCTTCTACGGTTTCCCATACTTAATTCACGTGAATTATAGCCTGTTTCACAATATCGAATGAAAGATTTCGTTCCCATTCTAAGCGAAAGAAAGCTGATTTCATTTGTTTGATTTTGTTTGTTTTTTCTCATCATTCGTTATATCGAGCATACAATTTTTGAAACGTTCGTTATATAAGGTAGTCAATGTTACTAATTTGACCGTGCGTTAAATCGTATTTTCGTTAAAGTGAGATTCGTTATACCGGGATTTGCCGGTACTATAATTATATTATGGTTGTACTCCAATCATATTATGGTTGTACCGCAATCATATTATGGTAAATACGTTTGTTATATTGTGATCATGAAAATATATCTTTTTATGATGATCCTTGATAAAAAAGAATACCATGTAATCGAATTCGGAAAATTACGCCATATTAATTATTTCTTATTACACTTTAGAGCAAATATTGCTCATCTCACACTCTGTCTGCTATATCCAAGGACACCTATTATATGTTATTCATATCCATTTCACAACCCCTTCATATCACGGAGTTCAAATTGTACATTATTGTTCTTAATACTATTTAATTCAACATTTGCTTTGATAGTTTCGAAATAATTAGCTACTCTAGCTGTTTTTATTCATAATTCAGACTTTTGGCCTATGATTAAGTCTTCAAAATTCTCTAAAAATTGTTAAACAACGAACTTTGAAATAATTATTTAAATTTTGTGGAAATTGATGATTATGTTTGAGATTGAAATAATTTGTCTGTGTTTTTGTAAGTGTATCAGGTAATATTAGCTATTAAAATTGCATATAATAATTTTTTAGTGGAAAAATGTGCTGTCCTTTAACAGTCAAAAATAGATATTTTGTGTAACAAGTATTTACTTTAAACTCTAGTTATTCTTGAGCAATTTTGCATAAATATTTATCATTTATTTATGACAACTTCTTTCATTTTTCCTTGTTTCGATCCTGTTGTTGCATTATTATTTAGAGTTTACAACAAAAAAATAAAATTTAGAGTTATGAGAGTAAGTATATTTTTATGTTTCTGTAGAGAAAGAAAAAACAACTAAAATATGAGATATAGAAGTAATTTCATGGCAAAAAGAAGATGATAAAGTTTTAAATCAAGTTGTTACCCCCATTGGTTTTTTGTAATCTACCACTGCTTTGCAGCACTTCCGTTTCCGCTGTTGCATTGCGTTGCTACTTTAACAGCGTAAGAAGGCACGACACAACTTTAAAATAGATAAAGAAACGCAATAACAACAACAACAGCAACGTCAACAAAAAAGAACATGAAACTTTGTTGCCGCTTGGTTTGTTCCCTGCTTATTTTGCTTGTTTTTGTTTTTTCATTTTTTATTGTTGCTTTTTCATACAAAACACTTTGGTGTTTATCGTTATCGTTCTTGATTTATCCTGTAGCTGTCATCGTTGCATCGTTAGCTACATTATATACGAGCAACTGCAGTTCTTGTACTTAGGTAACAGCAGAAAAACGTTAACAATCTTTTAGTTGCTACAATTTTTTAACGCTTTTTCCCCAGTCTAAGAGTGTATTTTTTCGGTGCTGCTACAAAGTAAACTTAAGCAAAGAAATGTTGATGATAAAGATGCAAATTTTTTTTATTGGCATCCAGGAGATAAAATTTGGGCGGTGAGGGCACGCACCACACCAATGTAAGTAGTTTATACAGCAAAAGATAAAAAAATAAATGGAAAAAAGTTTCAACTTCTGTTAACGTTTTCTTTTTTTTCTTTTCACTTTATTTTATTTTGGTTGTTGTTTCTTTTGCGGACAAAGTGGTGGTGATGTAGTATAATTCTCTAAAAAACTGTATCAGTATGCAAAAAACTTTTTCATTGCTAAACTTTAGCAATTCTTTCGTATTACTCTATAGACTTTTATGCCAGAGATTTTTTCTGTGTCTGTATGTCGATGTGAGTGTAAACAGGTACTTTGCATTTTCAGCGGAAATGAAAAAATATTGCTGTTAAAGTACATGCCACATTCATACTTATACACATACATACGTACGTACATTCTCACTATATGTGTGTATAACAAGAAAAAAATGTTATAATATAAAATCACAAAGTTTAATATTTGATTTATCTGTTGCAGCAATAAAATGTTTACCCATATGCATTATAAACACCACAAAACAGTTAATACTAAACATGATTTGCAACATAAATAAAATTGTTCAAACTAAGTTCTCTTCTGGTAACAAGGAGAACGAGAACGAGAACAACTGCAAAACAGCTGTTAGGCATTGGAATTAATGTGATAAATATGTTTCTATACAAAAAAAAGCAGTATGAAGTAGTAAGTAGTAGTAGTACGTTAAATAAACAACCTGTGTTGTGCTGCAACTTAGAGGAAAAAACTTTTTAGTGACTGAAAAAAAAATTGTGAATCTAAAACTATTTAGGAGACTCACAGTTTTGTAAATGCTTAGCAAGAAATTGTCTCCTGGAGACTACTTATGTATATGATTATGATTATATTAAGTTAGGAAATATAAAGTAAGTTATCGTGGCTTCACCTATAAAAACAGTTATGGGTGTTTTCAACAACTTTTCAGGAGCAACAATACTATTTATTTTTTGTCTTAAAGTCAGCCTTTCTATTGAAAATTACCTGTATAACAGTTTAAATTATGTATCTATAGAAAATGTTCTGTATAACATTTTTTTCAATGGAAATTGCCTGTATAACAGTTATTTTTATAGAAAATATTTTGTATAACAGTTTTTCTATGAACATTTTGTGTATAAAAGTATATTCTATTTAACATTTTGTGTATAACAGTATCTATAGCAACCACTGTGTGTATAACAGTATCACCCAAAGATAATTTTGTGTATAATAGAATTTTCTATATGACAGTATATTCCATAGAAATGCTTCTGTATAACAGTATTTTCTATAGAAAACTCTCAGTATAAAAGTTTCTTTAAAGTAAATTTTCAGCATACCAGGTCTCTGTAAAGCAATTTTCTTTAGAATTTATATATATAGAATTTGCTATATGACAGTATATTCCATAGAAATGTTTCTGTATAACAGTATTTTCTATAGAAAACTCTCAGTATAACAGTTTCTTTAAAGTAAATTTTCTGTATAATAGTTTCTCTACAGAAATTTGTCTGTATAACAGTTTTACTATAGAAATGTGTTTATCTGCAGAAAATTGTCTATATATCAATTTTTGTACATAGACAATTTTTGGTATAACAGTTTTTTATCCAACATCTCGAGTTTTTGTATTTATAGAAAACTGTCTGTATAACAATTTTTTATTAGTAAATTTTCTGTATAATAGTTTTTTTTACAAAAAACTTCATCTATAATAGTTTCTAATATCGAAAAAATGTTGTGTATAACACTATTTTCGTAGACGTTTTGTACCAAAGAACTGCGCTAATATGCAAATAATTAAACATTTTAATTTTAGTGCTCTAAGAGTGAAAAAAGTTCGATTTGAATACTATTTTGAAACCAAACAATGTAATTAGTTTAAAAAATATTTATTTAATTTGGCACCCTTCGTCTACAGATAGAAGACAAAAGATCCATTTAATTTTACTCAAGCAAGACTAAAGTGAAGGCAGCAGTCGCTGAAATGACAATGATGATTTAATTGATGCTACAAAGGTATTTTTTTAACATATAAATGGTACCAGCAACTATAGCAACAAATCAGGAATCAAAAAATGCATAAAAGATGCCAAATTCTTACGATTTCCATGACTTTTTGTTTAAATACAAGTTTTGTTTTGCTTAATGGAAATGAAAGTCTGGCGATAGGCAGGCAGCTACTCCATGCGAGTAAGTACTTGTCGCTTAAACACTTTGCATACACAAAAAGGCAGACAGACTTACTGTTACAGGAAAACAAATTTTGTAAACAGTATTAGATAGTCTTTTGTGCCTTGCCACTAGGGTATTCGAATTATTCGATTTTTCTCTTGTTCGAATAAAACGAATAATTCGAATAAGAGATTCTAACTTGTTCGAATAATTCGATCACACGTTTAAAATTAATCGAATTATTCGAATAATTTAAATTTTTTTAAAAAAGTAAAGATTGAAGTTTTAATATCGGTTTTTTACTATTTTATTGTTAAAGAATAACAAAAAATAACGTTAAAGTTAACAATTCAAGTATTGATAATGTTAAAAAACATTCGAAAACAAAGTCCATCATTAAATTTTCATCAGAAATATTCTGATCAGATTAACTATTTATAACAAATTGTATTATACATCAAGCTCTATCAACGTTGCCGAATCTGTGCTTAATAAAGTGGTCTTGGGGAATTACACGATAAAGGGAATCTGTCCAAAGTTTGATATCATTTTCAGTGAACTGGGCTAATTTGAAGTTAGGCAGTGCATGATTAACGCATTTACAAATACGTAAAAAGTTTATTACCATGGCAAAGATGTTCAACGATATTCAAAATCATGTAAATATAATACTAACTCCATGCTTTTCTTGCAACAAAACTTTAGTTTGAAATATTTGTGTTTATCATTCGATTTATTAAATATTTTGCAACACTTACGTACGCGGTTAATAACATCACTTATATACATCAATTTTAAGATCATGGCCTTTATCTATTTCAATGTAATCATTATAAATGTCATCCTCAATGTCACTTTCGACGACCGTTTCAAAATCACATTCTCCATCACATTCAACTCCACTTTAATCTAAGTTAAAATTTTGATTATTAATTGCGATTCTTCTAATATTTCGCCAGCTAAATAACAAATATTTTATTCCGTACCTTTTATTATCATTGGTTCAAGTCCTAAGTTAAAATTTTTTAAAGATTTGTTTTTAGAATTGTAACATCTTGCAGTAATATTTATATATTTATAGAATGAGCTATCGGAACACTCATCTACAGTGATCGAAAATCCCTTTGTCTTTAGTTATTTGTCGAATTTCAGAAACAATACAATTTTTGTGAGTCATTATTACTTATTTAAATTTGAAATTATGAAAAATTTTAAGCAATTTAAATGAACATTTATTTGTTTTATTCGATTATTCTACATAAAATTGTTCGAATTATTCGTTATTCGAAAATGGGCATTTTTAAATTGTTCGAATAATTATTCGATTAATCGAACGATCATTACTCGAATGAATACCCTACTTGCCACCCTTTTGAACAAGCGATTTTTTTGTAGGTATTTTTCACGTTTATTTTTGTTTTTGTATTTTTTGGCTGTTGATATTTTCGTCTACTCTTTTACATCTATTGTCACAGTAATGACGACAAGTGAATTCAAAATGATTTATTCGAGTGGAAAATGAGATACAAATAGCTGACAACTTGATGGAAATTTATTGTTCTATTTCTTCTACACTTTGAGTGCAAAATTATACTACTATTACAACTACAACAATGGAAAGCAGTAGCAATAGCAGCAACAACGAAGAATACATCATTATGTTGCCATTGCCAATGCCAATACCATCATCATTTTCATCAATGCCAATGACTAAAACGATTACAACAGAGTGGCTGATGACGAACGCGACGATGATGATGATGATGCTGAGTAATGCTGCATCTTGATATTATTAGCTTAACGTTTAAGTATTTGCGCGTATTTTGTAAATTATTCATGATTGAAAGGCTTTTTGGCGCATCAACATCATTATCATCTTAATACTTGACAAAACAATGTTCAGCTACAATATAATGTATGTAGCTGTATATCTATTTGTCAGTTTTGTTGTTGTTGCGTTTTTTTTTTGTTCCTTCATCTATTGAATCTTACTAAATCATTGTCAAATTAATTTTGCATAAATATAGAAGGTAAGAAGAAACACGAAACTTAA
Organism: Calliphora vicina; assembly: GCF_958450345.1. Taxonomy (NCBI): domain Eukaryota; kingdom Metazoa; phylum Arthropoda; class Insecta; order Diptera; family Calliphoridae; genus Calliphora; species Calliphora vicina. Next base: position 130,215,991 of record NC_088782.1, on the reverse strand, counting down.
GAAAACCTTGAATCAAGCTAAATTGTAATGAGCTTTCAATGAATGAATCCTTTTAGCTTAATTTATATTTGTTATCGATTTTATAGTTTTTTCTTTTGTGTGTTTTCGTTTCCTTGCTTTTATTTTAAGATTTAAGAGCAGGGCACAGAAAAAGAAGTAAACAATAGAACAATTGGGATTGGTATGTTAATTGATTGAATTAATTTTATCCAGCCCACAATTCAGTATTCTACCAATTCTTTATTGAAGAGTGAGTCAAGAAAAACTTTGACACCATACTTTTACTCAAAATTATCAAGGTAAAAATCACTTAATAAGTATACCAACAATAACAGAAATTTGTAAGCTTATGGACCCAAACAGCTGAATGCTTGGTAGAGAATAATCAGTTGGTCAAAATTGAAGAGAAATTGAACTGCGACGTTTGTAATTTGGATCCGTCTCATGCAGATGGGAATGAAAAATTAACTTTTCTTGATTTTGAATGATGTTATGATGTGAATTACAACTAAACTGACGTGATTATAAATACTCCAGATTATGGATACGTGGTTGCAACCATAATATAGTCATTCTATCTAAGATGTTCATAAGTAATTATATTAAGATTGAGCCGAAATCAGAATATAGTTCTACCATTATATGACTTGTAATATAACCATAATATGATCATATCAACTATAAAGTTTTTACATAACAATATTATGGTTGCGTAGTAATCATAAAATGTTTAGACACAATAATATTATGGTTATGCTACTATATGACATGTCGTTGCGTTGTATTTCGTAATTTTTTTTATTAATATTTTGTTTTTTTTTTCGAAAAATTATTTTGAAAAATATTTATGACATACGATACAAAGCGATTGTGAATCCATGTTGTACACGATGTAACTAACACAATTCGATAATATAGTTAAGAAAACACTTTTGTCTTTTCGGGTCCGAAAATTTGACAAAACTTTTAACCTGCACAGAAAAAAATATTACTATTTTTTCTCCAAACAAAACATTATTTGGTTTTAAATTGTATTTCATAAACAATTTTATTTGCTTCAATAAACATTTTTCATTGTTTTCCTATTTTCAAAAAAAGTTCATAAAACAATAAAAAAAAAAAATTTTGACAACAAAAAAGAAAATAACTAGAAATTACAAATATTGTAAAATGAAAATAAAATATAGATTTTCTCATATTGTCAACATATTTTGTTATTCTTCAAAGATTTTAGGAGTTTTAGTCGTTTTTCTGGAGGTAAGTTGTGTAAATTATTGTTGCAATATAAACAACATTATAATTTTATTTAAAGACATGGCCGTTCCAACATAACAAACCGGAATCTCTGGCAGAAATTAGACAACCAAAAACAACTGGGACACAATGTGAGTATTTTTTTTATTAATTAATTGAATTTTATCCAAATTTCTAATAAAAACTTTCGCAATTTCCAGATGGACTAATGTTTGACAGACAATAATGTTGGAAGACAATCTGTTAGGAATCTGCGAATGATATTTTTGTTTTGTAACATGATAAATGTATTATAAGAAATTATGTGTCATTAAAAATCATGTCATTTATAAATAATTGTTGTTTTTTATTTGTTTAAAGAAAGAAACAAAATAAAAAATAAAATTAATTTTTTAATGGAAAAAAAAATTTAAAACCAAACATTTTGTTCATTGTTTTTATTAAATTAATTGTTTGAAATTTAAATTATTTTCAAATACTCTCTTACAGTAATAGTACAAATAATTTAATAAAGAAAAAATGTTTTTTTTTCAATAAATAAATTACGATTTGTTGTGTTTGATTTTACAATTTTTGTGATAGGTCCTATTTCAGTAAAAAATTTGTTTGGTTTTATAAATTTTGTGATTGAATACGAATTTTAATTTTTTCTGTGTGGTAATATATAGTTTTTTTCATTGGCATACCTGCCTCAACCTCAACAGAAATTGCTTCTAGGGTTAGAAATTGAGCTGAGATCTTTAATCTCAAATCCAGTTTTGATCTAATTGGTTAAGTAAAATAATCAATTTTAATTGAAAGATGTTTGATATCATATTTTCTAGATCAGTGGTCGGCATAAAGAAAACATTTTACTATTATTTGTGGTTTTTGTTTCTAATTTCGTCCCTGGTAGCTGCCACTGTTCTAGTTACTTCATATGAGTGAGGCTAAATGGCTGAGGGATCTAAAAGCACATAATAAAACAATTCTAACTTTGGTTTATTCACAAGTGTGGGTACGATTCCTTAGAGGGCGTGGCAATATACAGTGCCGGTCAAAATAATAGCACCACATAACCTTAAAGCAATCAACATGGAAAATATTTTTATTTTCATAGTAATTTTAATTAAATATTTATAGTATATCGTTAATTAATCTCTATTTCTTCTATGAGTAAAGTTTTCTTTAAGAAAAATTAACCTTTCAATCAATTATATGGTATTTTTTGAAAAATATCCAGATTTTGTGCAGTCAAAATAATAGCACCATCGTAAGAAATTGTCGAAAAAATATAGAATATTTATGTTTTCGATTTAAAAAATCGCCACAATATTATAATTTGAATTAATTTATATCGAAATGAATAAAATTTAAAACAAAAAAATTAATTTTACTTTTCAAATGTTTTAGTAACAAAAAAGTGGTGTATATGAGCTCTAGTTTCAAAAATTATGATTTCTGAACATACAATTAGCTTAATTCAGAAAAAAAACTATTATAGATATTTAGAAATGGTTTTAAAAAACATTGCGTTGAAATAAAAATATAAATTTCAGGTTGCGCAACTGCTTATCCATTTTAATCATAACACTCTTGATGTGTGTGAAGATAAATTTAAATTTATTTAGCACAGACCTAAACCACATATTTTAGCTCAGCCCATTTTGCAGTTAACAGAGCACTGTTAATCACTTAACAGTCATAATACTTGAATTATAATAAACAAATTTATACCTACAATATCTGAAATAATTTCAGAATAAGAAAAAAATGGAAAAAATTAAAAAAAAACTATCCATCTGAAATAATGGATGGATATTTGAACCCATCGTAATATCAGGATTCCAATAAATTTGACTTTTTTGAAAAAATAAATCTGGAGAGGATTTTTGGCCATTATGGAAATTAGGAAAAGGGCTCGGATATGAGACTATATAGAAATGGTAGTCCTAGGGTCACTTAATGGAACTGTGGTAGTGGGATATCTGAAATAATTTTGGGATTCCAATAAATTTGAGTTTTGTGAAAAAATAAATCTGGAGAGGATTTTTGGCCATTATGGAAATTAGGAAAAGGGCTCGGATATGACACTATATAGAAATGGTAGTCCTAGGGTCACCGAATGGAACTGTGGTAGTGGGATATCTGAAATAATTTTGGGATTCCAATAAATTTGAGTTTTGTGAAAAAATAAATCTGGAGAGGATTTTTGGCCATTATGGAAATTAGGAAAAGGGCTCGGATATGACACTATATAGAAATGGTAGTCCTAGGGTCACTGAATGGAACTGTGGTAGTGGGATATCTGAAATAATTTTGGGATTCCAATAAATTTGAGTTTTGTGAAAAAATAAATCTGGAGAGGATTTTTGGCCATTATGGAAATTAGGAAAAGGGCTCGGATATGAGACTATATAGAAATGGTAGTCCTAGGGTCACTGAATGGAACTGTTATAGTGGGATATCTGAAATAATTTTGGGATTCCAATAAATTTGACTTTTTTGAAAAAATAAATCTGGAGAGGATTTTTGGCCATTATGGAAATTAGGAAAAGGGCTCGGATATGAGACTATATAGAAATGGTAGTCCTAGGGTCACTGAATGGAACTGTGGTAGTGGGATATCTGAAATAATTTTGGGATTCCAATAAATTTGAGTTTTGTGAAAAAATAAATCTGGAGAGGATTTTTGGCCATTATGGAAATTAGGAAAAGGGCTCGGATATGACACTATATAGAAATGGTAGTCCTAGGGTCACCGAATGGAACTGTGGTAGTGGGATATCTGAAATAATTTTGGGATTCCAATAAATTTGAGTTTTGTGAAAAAATAAATCTGGAGAGGATTTTTGGCCATTATGGAAATTAGGAAAAGGGCTCGGATATGACACTATATAGAAATGGTAGTCCTAGGGTCACTGAATGGAACTGTGGTAGTGGGATATCTGAAATAATTTTGGGATTCCAATAAATTTGAGTTTTGTGAAAAAATAAATCTGGAGAGGATTTTTGGCCATTATGGAAATTAGGAAAAGGGCTCGGATATGAGACTATATAGAAATGGTAGTCCTAGGGTCACTGAATGGAACTGTTATAGTGGGATATCTGAAATAATTTTGGGATTCCAATAAATTTGACTTTTTTGAAAAAATAAATCTGGAGAGGATTTTTGGCCATTATGGAAATTAGGAAAAGGGCTCGGATATGAGACTATATAGAAATGGTAGTCCTAGGGTCACTGAATGGAACTGTGGTAGTGGGATATCTGAAATAATTTTGGGATTCCAATAAATTTGAGTTTTGTGAAAAAATAAATCTGGAGAGGATTTTTGGCCATTATGGAAATTAGGAAAAGGGCTCGGATATGACACTATATAGAAATGGTAGTCCTAGGGTCACCGAATGGAACTGTGGTAGTGGGATATCTGAAATAATTTTGGGATTCCAATAAATTTGAGTTTTGTGAAAAAATAAATCTGGAGAGGATTTTTGGCCATTATGGAAATTAGGAAAAGGGCTCGGATATGACACTATATAGAAATGGTAGTCCTAGGGTCACTGAATGGAACTGTGGTAGTGGGATATCTGAAATAATTTTGGGATTCCAATAAATTTGAGTTTTGTGAAAAAATAAATCTGGAGAGGATTTTTGGCCATTATGGAAATTAGGAAAAGGGCTCGGATATGACACTATATAGAAATGGTAGTCCTAGGGTCACCGAATGGAACTGTGGTAGTGGGATATCTGAAATAATTTTGGGATTCCAATAAATTTGAGTTTTGTGAAAAAATAAATCTGGAGAGGATTTTTGGCCATTATGGAAATTAGGAAAAGGGCTTGGATATGACACTATATAGAAATGGTAGTCCTAGGGTCACCGAATGGAACTGTGGTAGTGGGATATCTGAAATAATTTTGGGATTCCAATAAATTTGAGTTTTGTGAAAAAATAAATCTGGAGAGGATTTTTGGACATTATGGAAATTAGGAAAAGGGCTCGGATATGACACTATATAGAAATGGTAGTCCTAGGGTCACTGAATGGAACTGTGGTAGTGGGATATCTGAAATAATTTTGGGATTCCAATAAATTTGACTTTTTTGAAAAAATAAATCTGGAGAGGATTTTTGGCCATTATGGAAATTAGGAAAAGGGCTCGGATATGAGACTATATAGAAATGGTAGTCCTAGGGTCACTTAATGGAACTGTGGTAGTGGGATATCTGAAATAATTTTGGGATTCCAATAAATTTGAGTTTTGTGAAAAAATAAATCTGGAGAGGATTTTTGGCCATTATGGAAATTAGGAAATGGGCTCGGATATGACACTATATAGAAATGGTAGTCCTAGGGTCACTGAATGGAACTGTGGTAGTGGGATATCTGAAATAATTTTGGGATTCCAATAAATTTGAGTTTTGTGAAAAAATAAATCTGGAGAGGATTTTTGGCCATTATGGAAATTAGGAAAAGGGCTCGGATATGACACTATATAGAAATGGTAGTCCTAGGGTCACTGAATGGAACTGTGGTAGTGGGATATCTGAAATAATTTTGGGATTCCAATAAATTTGAGTTTTGTGAAAAAATAAATCTGGAGAGGATTTTTGGCCATTATGGAAATTAGGAAAAGGGCTCGGATATGAGACTATATAGAAATGGTAGTCCTAGGGTCACTGAATGGAACTGTGGTAGTGGATATATTTGAAATAATTTTGGGATTCCAATAAATTTGAGTTTTGTGAAAAAATAAATCTGGAGAGGATTTTTTGCCATTATGGAAATTAGGAAAAGGGCTCGGATATGACACTATATAGAAATGGTAGTCCTAGGGTCACCGAATGGAACTGTGGTAGTGGGATATCTGAAATAATTTTGGGATTCCAATAAATTTGAGTTTTGTGAAAAAATAAATCTGGAGAGGATTTTTGGCCATTATGGAAATTAGGAAAAGGGCTCGGATATGACACTATATAGAAATGGTAGTCCTAGGGTCACTGAATGGAACTGTGGTAGTGGGATATCTGAAATAATTTTGGGATTCCAATAAATTTGAGTTTTGTGAAAAAATAAATCTGGAGAGGATTTTTGGCCATTATGGAAATTAGGAAAAGGGCTCGGATATGACACTATATAGAAATGGTAGTCCTAGGGTCACCGAATGGAACTGTGGTAGTGGGATATCTGAAATAATTTTGGGATTCCAATAAATTTGAGTTTTGTGAAAAAATAAATCTGGAGAGGATTTTTGGCCATTATGGAAATTAGGAAATGGGCTCGGATATGACACTATATAGAAATGGTAGTCCTAGGGTCACCGAATGGAACTGTGGTAGTGGGATATCTGAAATAATTTTGGGATTCCAATAAATTTGAGTTTTGTGAAAAAATAAATCTGGAGAGGATTTTTGGCCATTATGGAAATTAGGAAAAGGGCTCGGATATGACACTATATAGAAATGGTAGTCCTAGAGTCACTGAATGGAACTGTGGTAGTGGGATATCTGAAATAATTTTGGGATTCCAATAAATTTGAGTTTTTGTTTTTAAATGCCTGAAATACATAATTATAAAATTCAAATAAATTTGAGTTAAGAAAAATACAATATACGTTTTATGGAATTCTTGTCATTTTTGTTATTTAAGAAACATTTTATTATGATTATAAACAATAAAAAACATTTCTGGTAAAATATATTAATATCTTATAATATTTATTTTTTCAAAAAAGTCAAATTTATTGGAATCCCAAAATTATTTCAGATATCCCACTACCACAGTTCCATTCAGTGACCCTAGGACTACCATTTCTATATAGTGTCATATCCGAGCCCTTTTCCTAATTTCCATAATGGCCAAAAATCCTCTCCAGATTTATTTTTTCACAAAACTCAAATTTATTGGAATCCCAAAATTATTTCAGATATCCCACTACCACAGTTCCATTCAGTGACCCTAGGACTACCATTTCTATATAGTGTCATATCCGAGCCCTTTTCCTAATTTCCATAATGGCCAAAAATCCTCTCCAGATTTATTTTTTCACAAAACTCAAATTTATTGGAATCCCAAAATTATTTCAGATATCCCACTACCACAGTTCCATTCAGTGACTCTAGGACTACCATCTCTATATAGTGTCATATCCGAGCCCTTTTCCTAATTTCCATAATGACCAAAAATCCTCTCCAGATTTATTTTTTCAAAAAAGTCAAATTTATTGGAATCCCAAAATTATTTCAGATATCCCACTACCACAGTTCCATTCAGTGACCCTAGGACTACCATTTCTATATAGTGTCATATCCGAGCCCTTTTCCTAATTTCCATAATGGCCAAAAATCCTCTCCAGATTTATTTTTTCACAAAACTCAAATTTATTGGAATCCCAAAATTATTTCAGATATCCCACTACCACAGTTCCATTCAGTGACCCTAGGACTACCATTTCTATATAGTGTCATATCCGAGCCCTTTTCCTAATTTCCATAATGGCCAAAAATCCTCTCCAGATTTATTTTTTCACAAAACTCAAATTTATTGGAATCCCAAAATTATTTCAGATATCCCACTACCACAGTTCCATTCAGTGACTCTAGGACTACCATCTCTATATAGTGTCATATCCGAGCCCTTTTCCTAATTTCCATAATGACCAAAAATCCTCTCCAGATTTATTTTTTCAAAAAAGTCAAATTTATTGGAATCCCAAAATTATTTCAGATATCCCACTACCACAGTTCCATTCAGTGACCCTAGGACTACCATTTCTATATAGTGTCATATCCGAGCCCTTTTCCTAATTTCCATAATGGCCAAAAATCCTCTCCAGATTTATTTTTTCACAAAACTCAAATTTATTGGAATCCCAAAATTATTTCAGATATCCCACTACCACAGTTCCATTCAGTGACCCTAGGACTACCATTTCTATATAGTGTCATATCCGAGCCCTTTTCCTAATTTCCATAATGGCTAAAAATCCTCTCCAGATTTATTTTTTCACAAAACTCAAATTTATTGGAATCCAAAAATTATTTCAGATATCCCACTACCACAGTTCCATTCAGTGACCCTAGGACTACCATTTCTATATAGTGTCATATCCGAGCCCTTTTCCTAATTTCCATAATGGCCAAAAATCCTCTCCAGATTTATTTTTTCACAAAACTCAAATTTATTGGAATCCCAAAATTATTTCAGATATCCCACTACCACAGTTCCATTCAGTGACCCTAGGACTACCATTTCTATATAGTGTCATATCCGAGCCCTTTTCCTAATTTCCATAATGGCCAAAAATCCTCTCCAGATTTATTTTTTCACAAAACTCAAATTTATTGGAATCCCAAAATTATTTCAGATATCCCACTACCACAGTTCCATTCGGTGACCCTAGGACTACCATTTCTATATAGTGTCATATCCGAGCCCTTTTCCTAATTTCCATAATGGCCAAAAATCCTCTCCAGATTTATTTTTTCACAAAACTCAAATTTATTGGAATCCCAAAATTATTTCAGATATCCCACTACCACAGTTCCATTCAGTGACCCTAGGACTACCATTTCTATATAGTGTCATATCCGAGCCCTTTTCCTAATTTCCATAATGGCCAAAAATCCTCTCCAGATTTATTTTTTCACAAAACTCAAATTTATTGGAATCCCAAAATTATTTCAGATATCCCACTACCACAGTTCCATTCAGTGACCCTAGGACTACCATTTCTATATAGTGTCATATCCGAGCCCTTTTCCTAATTTCCATAATGGCCAAAAATCCTCTCCAGATTTATTTTTTCACAAAACTCAAATTTATTGGAATCCCAAAATTATTTCAGATATCCCACTACCACAGTTCCATTCAGTGACCCTAGGACTACCATTTCTATATAGTGTCATATCCGAGCCCTTTTCCTAATTTCCATAATGGCCAAAAATCCTCTCCAGATTTATTTTTTCACAAAACTCAAATTTATTGGAATCCCAAAATTATTTCAGATATCCCACTACCACAGTTCCATTCAGTGACTCTAGGACTACCATCTCTATATAGTGTCATATCCGAGCCCTTTTCCTAATTTCCATAATGACCAAAAATCCTCTCCAGATTTATTTTTTCAAAAAAGTCAAATTTATTGGAATCCCAAAATTATTTCAGATATCCCACTACCACAGTTCCATTCAGTGACCCTAGGACTACCATTTCTATATAGTGTCATATCCGAGCCCTTTTCCTAATTTCCATAATGGCCAAAAATCCTCTCCAGATTTATTTTTTCACAAAACTCAAATTTATTGGAATCCCAAAATTATTTCAGATATCCCACTACCACAGTTCCATTCAGTGACTATAGGACTACCATCTCTATATAGTGTCATATCCGAGCCCTTTTCCTAATTTCCATAATGACCAAAAATCCTCTCCAGATTTATTTTTTCAAAAAAGTCAAATTTATTGGAATCCCAAAATTATTTCAGATATCCCACTACCACAGTTCCATTCAGTGACCCTAGGACTACCATTTCTATATAGTGTCATATCCGAGCCCTTTTCCTAATTTCCATAATGGCCAAAAATCCTCTCCAGATTTATTTTTTCACAAAACTCAAATTTATTGGAATCCCAAAATTATTTCAGATATCCCACTACCACAGTTCCATTCAGTGACCCTAGGACTACCATTTCTATATAGTGTCATATCCGAGCCCTTTTCCTAATTTCCATAATGGCCAAAAATCCTCTCCAGATTTATTTTTTCACAAAACTCAAATTTATTGGAATCCCAAAATTATTTCAGATATCCCACTACCACAGTTCCATTCAGTGACTCTAGGACTACCATCTCTATATAGTGTCATATCCGAGCCCTTTTCCTAATTTCCATAATGACCAAAAATCCTCTCCAGATTTATTTTTTCAAAAAAGTCAAATTTATTGGAATCCCAAAATTATTTCAGATATCCCACTACCACAGTTCCATTCAGTGACCCTAGGACTACCATTTCTATATAGTGTCATATCCGAGCCCTTTTCCTAATTTCCATAATGGCCAAAAATCCTCTCCAGATTTATTTTTTCACAAAACTCAAATTTATTGGAATCCCAAAATTATTTCAGATATCCCACTACCACAGTTCCATTCAGTGACCCTAGGACTACCATTTCTATATAGTGTCATATCCGAGCCCTTTTCCTAATTTCCATAATGGCCAAAAATCCTCTCCAGATTTATTTTTTCACAAAACTCAAATTTATTGGAATCCCAAAATTATTTCAGATATCCCACTACCACAGTTCCATTCAGTGACTCTAGGACTACCATCTCTATATAGTGTCATATCCGAGCCCTTTTCCTAATTTCCATAATGACCAAAAATCCTCTCCAGATTTATTTTTTCAAAAAAGTCAAATTTATTGGAATCCCAAAATTATTTCAGATATCCCACTACCACAGTTCCATTCAGTGACCCTAGGACTACCATTTCTATATAGTGTCATATCCGAGCCCTTTTCCTAATTTCCATAATGGCCAAAAATCCTCTCCAGATTTATTTTTTCACAAAACTCAAATTTATTGGAATCCCAAAATTATTTCAGATATCCCACTACCACAGTTCCATTCAGTGACCCTAGGACTACCATTTCTATATAGTGTCATATCCGAGCCCTTTTCCTAATTTCCATAATGGCCAAAAATCCTCTCCAGATTTATTTTTTCAAAAAAGTCAAATTTATTGGAATCCTGATATTACGATGGGTTCAAATATCCATCCATTATTTCAGATGGATAGTTTTTTTTAATTTTTTCCATTTTTTTCTTATTCTGAAATTATTTCAGATATTGTAGGTATAAATTTGTTTATTATAATTCAAGTATTATGACTGTTAAGTGATTAACAGTGCTCTGTTAACTGCAAAATGGGCTGAGCTAAAATATGTGGTTTAGGTCTGTGCTAAATAAATTTAAATTTATCTTCACACACATACACTCTTGGCCCACCGTTTTGAAAATCAGGCATTTATGTTCTGCACGGTGGTCAAAAGTGGCGACTAGTGTTGCAGTTATTCGTTGACCATTACAAGAACAAAATTTAAATTATTTAAATCCTAGAAAAGTTTTATCAATAACAATATAACATCCTCTATTAAAGGTAAAATTTCCAAAGTCACATTACCATTTTTCAACATTCAAGTACCAAAAAACTTTTGGGCAAATAATTAAACAAATTATATTGTTTGATATCAGACTTCTATAGAATGTCCTCCGAATCCAATTTCAACTAAAATTTAAGATAATATATTAATTTTTTCTTAAAAACACACAGATTTTAAAATTATAATTTGATCGTGGTTTTTCTACTATAACATTCGAATATGAATTGAATATGTGGAATAAATAATTCAATATTATATGATCAAATGCTTGATAAAATCATACTCAGATATAAATCAAAGAAATTATGACCCTATGAATGATAAATAGATATAAATTTGGGTTTCAAGCTAAAAGGTCAATGTCGTGGCACAGATGGCCAAGAGTCACAAAAAGGGTAAAAGGAAACCAAAAATATTTAAGAATTTATTTTGGGGAATGAAAAAATATATTTGGCATACAAGTTTGATACAAAATTTTAAAAATTTTAGAATCTTTATGGGTAGGAGGTGGTCGGTCTCTTTTTTGCCAAAAAAAATACGAAAACAAAAGGCAGCAATATTGTACTTATAATATTGTACAATAATGTAATAATAACGTGTTTAGAACGTTACAAACCATATTAATTGTTACTAAATTAAATTTTGTCCTGGTTAATTTTTGTTCATTTTAATCGATTTCTATCTTGGTGGTATTTTTTTGACTGATGAATCTCGTAGGTAGTTATATATTATGTTGTTTTTCTTTAAAATTTGCTTCTAATTTTCAAAATTTTTTTAATATTTGAAAGTTTATTGAATTAAGCATAAATTAATACAAAAACAACAAAAATTACTTTAACAGTTTTTACGTAATATTTTAATATAACAATATGAATGTCGTGGTGCTATTATTTTGACCGCAGCTGTATAAAAATATTTCAAAAGAAAAATTAAATTTTAAAAAATCTTAAAAAAAAGATCAACATTTAGAAAACTGTCAATGGGATGGCTTGGGAAAACTCATCTAAAACAAGTAAGAGTGCTATATTCGGCTATGCCGAATCTTATATACCCTTCACCTTTGTTGTGGATGCATTATTATTTTTTATAATTAGTATATACATATGTATGTACATTGCCCACTTTCAGCGTACAGCATCCTAAATTTATCAAGAACACAAAAAACAACAACAACGCCAAACGAAACAAAACACCAAAAGAAAAAACAAAAACAAAATACGCAAGGCAATGAAACCAACACACATCCAAACATACGTTTAATTGTATAAAAAACAACAACAACGCCAAAAGAAACAAAACACAGAAGAAAAACAAAAAAACGCAAAGCATGCACATCCAAACATACGATTTGTTGTTTTTTGTCAAAAAAAAACCAACACACAACCAAACTAAACTTTAGTTGTATAAAAAACAACAACAATGCCAAAAGAAACAAAAGACAAAAAAAAACAAAATACACAAAGCTTGCACATCCAAGCATACGTTTTGTTGTTTTTTTGTCAAAGCATGCAATACATTGTGTTTTTTGATGAAATTTTCAGAGGTTGTCTCGGGTTTTTGCTCATATCTCCGTTATTTATGGACCGATTTTGCTGATTTTAAATAGCAAAATTCTCGAAAGTATGTCTGACAGAATTGTTGAAGATTTGGATCCCGGAGATATCTGGGGCCTTCAGAAAATTGATTTCAACAGACAGACAGACGGACAGACAGACAGACAGACAGACAGACAGACAGACAGACAGACAGACAGACAGACAGACAGACAGACAGACAGACAGACAGACAGACACAGACAGACAGACAGACAGACAGACAGACAGACAGACAGACAGACAGACAGACAGACAGACAGACAGACAGACAGACAGACAGACAGACAGACAGACAGACAGACAGACAGACGGACATGGCTTAATCGACTCCGCTATCTATAAGGATCCAGAATATATATACTTTATAGGGTCGGAAATGAAAAATGTAGAAATTACAAACGGAATGACAAACATATATACCCTTCTCACGAAGCTGAAGGGTATAAAAAAACATGGTGGGGTCTGATACAAAAATTTTTATTGATGCGACTTTTTCTTTTTTTTTTTTTAAAACTAACACAAACTGCGAAGCGTTTTGCTTATCTGCAGATACACCCAGAGTCTCTGACGGGAATCGAACTCGCAACCCTCAGATTGATATTCAATTACACTATCGTCTAGTCTATCAGGCTACAGTTAAAATATTCCCTCCAACACCATTAAAATTTGACTACGTCGTATATTTTGTCACATGATTTGATTTGTTCAGTTATTTGTTATAAAAAAATAAAAAATTAATACCAAAATATATCAATTAAAATGATTTATGAATGTTACATGACAACGCCTCTTCAAATCTTAGCACCACTACACAGTTTTGTAAGACGGCTAGATGACGGTGGTGTAACACTGTAATAAAATAGGTCTTCTACATAAGAATGTGTGTACGTACATCATCAAGAAGTCAATGGCATGTTAATGAATGCCATACAAAATGGATAAATGCAACCAGAACGAGTACGAGCAGTATTTATGAGTTTCGATAGACCTGGGAACACAATGATTTATAGAGGATGCTGTGAAGCATCATCTCATATTCATGGTACGAGAGTGTATTTACAAATAAAATAAATGAAAATTGTATTGTGCTCCATTGTAAGCTTCAATAACTAGATACATTCATATTTGGTTGCGGGTTTTTTTTCTTTTTCCAAACACTATGATGATGATGATTTGTATTTGTGAGGATTAGAATCTATAAATACAACTATAAAATCTATAATGCAAGAGAACCTCATCATCAGTTTTACTTTGTTGTGTGAGTGTATGTGTGTGTGTAGATTTGTAGTTGTGGCAGGATTTCCTGCAGCGCATCCCTTGGGGCTTATCTCTTACGTGTATACGAGGCTGTATCTTCACAATTAGAAAAATGATGTACTAGACTGACTTACTTGTCTTGTTGAAGTCTTTAAGGGTGGGTAAGTGTTTATTCCTTGCAACATACATCGCTATGATGTTGCTGGTGGTGGTATGTATGTATGTATGTATGTATGTTGAGCAGTAAATCAACAATTAATCAATACAAAAGTCAAATAGTAATTCGTTTCATATTCCCTTTTAAATATGTGAGTGTAAATGGTTGTATGCATATAAACTTTGCTTTGTTACAAGTTTAAGTATCTTTGGCAAGTCAGTAAGTAATATTTATGATTTTTGCATTTCATGTTATAACCCATCAAACAAACAATATAATGCAAAATCAACCATTTCATATTTGTACTCGTATCTAGTAAGTACCCCCTTCTGTTGCTGCCAGCATTCATTTATTCACTGTGCTGAATTCCTTGGATTTTCTAATATTCTTGCAATATTTTTCAGCTCTCTTTGAATTATTTGTCTAATTCAACAATGGCAGCAAAAAAAAAACAGATCGAAGATAAAACAATTTTTATTATACCCTTGGTTGTTGCTAATAATGGGAGTGTGAGTGCATTTTCATGATGATTTCAAATGTAATACTTTTATCCTATTTTGAGCTTGATTATACATGTGTAGATGTGCTGCAAAGGGCGTTTGAATGTATATGTTGCTTACCACTACTTACTACAAAATCCCCCTTGTCATAATACTGCTGCAATACTTCAATATTTAGTTTTCATTTAAGTTTCTGTTGTAGGGTAAATTTTTAAGAAGAACAAAATTCTTAGGAAACAATGAAAGAGAAAAAAAACTTTGAAGAACAAACTTTTACATGGATAAAATTAAAGCAGAATTGAAGCATTGGAAGGGGTGGCTGGCTGGCAGTGTTTTGTCGTTGTATTTGTTCTACATGTGTACAATTTGTTATAATAAATAATTTATCAGTTTCATATACAATTTACTCTAGTGTAGTATATAAATATATTTACAAACTAAAAGAATAAGAATGAATGAGTATAAATGTTAACAAATGTCTGAGCATTGTTAACTTTTTTGGGCGACTAATTTTTATTTATATAAAACAAATTTTTATGACACATTTCTATTAGTTATGGGCCTGGTTGGCTGGATGATTATATTTATGGTCGCATTCAAACAAATAAAAACAAAAACTAATTTTGTAAAGTAGACTGAGACTGAAGCAAAGGAAACAGAGAGTGAGTGAGTAGGGGTGTGTTTTATTTAAATTAAATATTTATAAACTATATATGAATAAAAGGACTTTTATGTACACAATTTAATTAAAGAATTATTACAAAATCAAATCAAATGCAGCAAATGTTGTGGTGAGACATTTCTTTCAATCATGAGGCTGGCAATCAGCTGTAATTAGTTTATTTTCTCTACTTGCTAAAGTTGTAGGCAAACAACAATTTCGAAGCATTTTTCCTTTTATTTATTTTGCTTTCTAAACAGAGCCTTGAACTTTGCATTGCAGCGTTTTATTACAAACAGAAAATAATTAAGATAATCGAGATTTTATAGTAATTTCTTTCTTATGAGTATTAGTAAAATTAAAGTATCGATTGCTTATTTTCTCTTTGTGCAAAATAATGCAGAGGTTCTAAATATGCGAAAACAATTTTAAATTAAAAATTGTATGATACACAGATTGCTGGAGCAATGACTGTTGTTCGTCATGAGCCTAAGAAATTTCACCATTCACTATTCCTAATGAAGGTATTGATAAAATCCAGCATTATGACTGACTGTTCAGAAAGCCTGCTGAAGGATTGGAGTCCACGATGGAGTATTCACGATGCTGTCTGGATGGAGTATTCACGATGCTGTCTGGCATCGTGAATACTCCATCCATTTTCTCGAGTCCACGCAGGAAAATCCGTCAAATGTCTGTCAACGGTATGTATGTCCACGCATACACCTGCTAGGGATCGTATTGCAGCATGCAAATCCCTATCCAATATTGTACGATATCTCAAGAAAACGAGACGGAAAACGTGAATTCTGTGGAAAGGTTATGATTACCCACCCTTCAAGCCCTTCAAGTATTTTCTAGCGGAAAAAAACATAGTACAATAATGTCGATATTATTAAATCCTAACACAGATTTATGCGATCAAACCTGAACCAATTCACTACCCTCTAGATGACCACACTCTCATACCTTTAAGAGATGTCATGCATTCAAGGTTCAAATTGGAAGTCGTATAGACATCCAAAAGAGATCCTGATATCAAATATGGAATGTCTCACAAACTTATTTCGATATTCCCTGAAATGCAATATCAAAATGGTTAGATTTTAAGGCTGCTCGGCTACCTTTATCAACACCATATCTTCGATAAAACCTGAACCAATTCACCACCGTCTTGATGACCGAAATATCGGCCTGTAAAACACTGCATTAGTACAGAAGTCTGAAAGGCACACCCGTCCCTGGAAAGTTTTTTCCACTACATATTGTACAATCGCGATCGAATCTGAAAACAGACTGTCAAAGAAAGCTTAGGATTTCTTTCAGACTATCAAGTATAGTTACATATTCATAGTTCACGTGGTTTCACGAACTTGTAGAATTGAGTCTAATGTCAGAGTTGAGAGCAACTGTGTTGGCTATAAGATTTGCAGGCAACCAGTTCATCATGACGACAATAACATTTAATGACAGGGTGCTTATAGCAGCTGTAATTCATAAGTGCAGATGGATAGGGGTTTCAGGAGAACACTTCACCAAATTATTTTTTCAAAATATTGATAAAATCTAAAATTGTCGCGTCCATGACATACACACTGTCTCCCAGTATTTTACAGTTTGGCCAACACTGTGAATTCGGTGAACTCAAGCCAATATCAATCGATTTTATTGGTTTAACCACAATAAACGTGGCCAGACATTGAATGCATACAACAGCAATAATGCTGCTAACACAACAAAACAGCAACAGCAGCAGTAGTACATAGCAGCAACAATAAAAAACAATCCCAAAATGAAAGCAGCAAACAGCCAATAACAACAACAACTACATAAAAAATTGTGTAGAGCTCAGCAAAGGATTTTGGCAAACAAGTTCAATGAAAACATATTTTGTTAAATACTTGATGATGATTCTGTAAGTAAAGTTTATTGGTGAAAACCTAGACATTTTGAGGTTGAATAAACCTCAACAGCAACAACTGCAGCAGCAATAACAACATTGGTTTTAAACGAGTATAAAAGGCTTTTAACGTTATTAAATTTAATAGCAGACAAGTCTCAATCATACGTCATAAATTTGTTCATACTACAATCCATATATGTACTTAACTACGAGTTAATAGATATTGTACAAAAGAAACATATTAAACAGATTACCAAGGTATTAAATAAATCATGTATGTACATAAATACATTACTATGTATTAAATTTAGCTTGAAGAAGGATATTACAATATAATCAATATAATCATTTTCATTGAGTTGTAAAGCTTTCAATTTGGCTTAAAATTTTTGCTACTGTTGCTAACAATACTGCCCACAGCTCCTGCTTTTAACTATAAAACAATTGATTTCACAAAAGCCATGCCATGCCACACCACACACTTGGACCTGATTGACCAACACTTGTTAATCAGCTTAAATAATTGCGTTTTATGTTTTATGTGTCTACTTGATTATCGTTAATTAATGTTATTAACACTCATACTAAACTGAACTGAACTAAACTAAACACACTGCTGCGCTAAATACACATGCATATCCAAACACAATTATCCTTGTGCCACCTCCGCATTTAACGGATGCAATGAATGTTTAGGAGTGTTTAGGGAAAGAGTTTAATGTGGCAAGGATTTTATTATTACTTACGTTGTTATTTATCAGTCAAGTACATAAATCTTTAAAATGCAGTTACAGGCAATAATGCATAAATACTAATATGAACATAAGTACAATTATGATATTTATAATTGTACAATATGTTAATTGTGTGTCCTTTCACACAAACACAAATACATATGTATGAGTGTATAAATACATGTGTGTGTGTGTGTGTGTGTGCGTGTAAATAAAATAAAGTGTAAATTTGTAAAATACATTGTATGTTCGGACTGGCAATAAGTTAATAATGAAGACATGTCCATAAATAAATTATGTTTGTGTGTATCTGCATATTCCACTCCAAGTAATTAGACAATATTTTAATTTATTATTGTTTGCAGTGTTTTTTGTTTTTGTTTTTGAATTTAATATAAAATGTACAGTATATTATTTCATGTAATTATAATAAATTATTTTAATTATACTTAAAAACACCATTGTTGCAATTAGTTTTTCTAAGAGGCGTGGATATTTAGCTTAATCCTTTTGTTTCGACAGCAGCAGCTGTTTGATTTATTTTTGTGTGTTTGAGTGTGTTTTTCTCAGAGGATTTTTGTTTTGTTACTCTAAAACACACAAAAATAGTAGTTCTAGTAGTTGAAAATCTGTTCTTGTTAATATTTAAGTACCTGCTTATAATCCCTGTTAGTTTATTTGTTCGTTCCTTCAGTAGGGTTTTTCCAGTAATTGCACTTTCACTAAAGTCAACTTGTTTAACTAAATAACTCTCTTATTGTTTGGCCAAGAGTACTTTAGTACACTCAGAGAAAAAGTGGGGGTAAAATTTATCAAATATTTTAATAAATACTTCTAGAAAAGCAGTAATATACTATTTTTGTCTTTTCTTTGTGATATATTGAAAGGTGGCATATAGAGCCATTTTTGATCAATTTTAAAGCATTAGTTCCAACAGAAACAAAAAAGTTAATCTAAAGGATGTTATTGGAACTTGAGTTTAGCCGAATCGTTTGAATCATGCTGTGTCACACAAACTTTCGCCAAAATTAAGTATTTTTAAAATTCAATATTATAAATTTTCTAATATTACAAATTAATGAATGCAACAATATAAACGTTAGCTGCTGCGCTTCTGATTGAAGTAAGACTCAAAGATAAAAGGTAGAAATTAGAAATTAGAATAGTATTTTTTCTTTCTACTCACCAAAAATTATTTTTCATTAATATTTCATTATTAATGAAAAATAATAAATTTTGAATGAGTGACAATCCACAAAGGGGGACTTAATGGTACTATGAGTTTCTTCTTCCAGGTATTTCTTGAATTTTCTATAATAATGAACCTTATGGTACTTTTTCTGCAATAATGTACCTAGAAAAATAAAATTAAGCTCAAATGTTCCTGAAGGAAGTGAGAACGCTGATTTCACATTTTGTTTTTTCTATAATAATGCATCAAATAACAACATATATGAAGGTTCATTCTCACATTGTTTCAACAGCAATCAAACAGTATAAGGAAAAAAAGGTCTAACAGATATTGGTGAGGCAAACAAATTCAAACAACTCTTTCAAAGAGCTCCAAACACTTATGTAAATCAGAAAAACAGCTCGTAAAGTTAAATACTCTGATAATTTTTTGTGTAGAGCCAGAGCTAATGCTGGGTTGAAGTCATATAAAGTTCAGAAAGTTCCACATCGCAATGCGGTAAAGAACTTAGAAGCAAAAGAATGAGTAAAAAAGCTGGTAAACTTCGACTAACTCAATCAAAGTAGAAACAGAAATAAGATTAAAGAAAGCTTTGATATAAGTCCTTTATTCTATTTTCTGTAAAACTGGTGAGTTAAACAGATGATGTTTACAAGCGACACTTACATCGACACAAAAGATTGCTGATGAGGGAGTGGTGCTAACCCCGAAAATGCATTCCATTCTGCCGTGTGTCTAAATATAACTTTTTCAGTATTCTTTAGAATTATGAAAATTTAATAAAATAAATTGAATTTCTCAGGAAATCAATTTAATGAACTTAAGCCTAAATAATTAATAATATTAATCAGGAATAAACGTTGGACAAATTAACCACTAATAAGGTAAAATTTTATAAAAAAAAGTAAGAGAGCTATATTCGGCTGTGCCGAATCTTATATACCCTTCACCAAATTATACTTCAAAATACAAATTTTAAATATTTTTAGGTAAACAAAATTTATTTTTTTCCAGTGTTTTTTTAATTTTTTGGAAAAAACTGTTATTTTATTTTTAAATTTAAATTTTTTTTTTAAATTTAAAATTTTTTTTTAAATTTAAAAAAAAAAAATTTTGTTTTTTTAATTTTTTTTTGGTGAAAAATAAAATTCGAGTTAAAAAATATTTTTCCGATTTTGACCCATTGTAGGTCCAACTTACTATGGTCTTATATACGTCGTTGCAAAGGTCTTTGAAATATCTATCATTAGATATCCATATTGTCTATATTAATGACTTAGTAATCCAGATATATGTAGGTCTAAAATGTGTCAAAAATTAAATAGCAACCGAACTGGGTCTATAGCGGATATATTGATGTATGAATCATGTATTCACTAAGTTCATATTTTAGAGTACCCAATGGAAGTAATAAGTGTTCATATTATCTTATTATCATATTATTATAGGATCCAGAATATATATCGAATATAATAATTGCTTGATTTCTATTTATTTTCCAAGTGTATTTTTACCTCTCCATCTGTCATCATGTTCTTTAGTTAAGCCCTGTGAACAAACTCAGTAGAATAACAGCAAAAACATAAGACTTTGTTGTAATTGTTATTTTAATTTAATTTGTTAAATATATTTTCGTTTTCAAAACCCTCTTGTACTAGAAAACAAAACAACTGACTGACATACGGTAAATACTGCCACTACACTTTTACTACGCCAACTATAGCAACAACAAATGGGTGCCACCTAAAAAAGGACTCTAGCATTTAGAGCTCTACTGCATATGCATACATATACACATCCATACGCTTTAGTAATGCCAGTCAATAAAGTAATCCTCTTAAGTTTTTGTTTTCATAATTTTTGCACAGAAAATCAACTATGTACACATGCAAACACACACATGAATAGTGCAAGGATATTATACATACATATATACATACATACAACCTAAATATCTTACCTGGTGTATGTGTGAGTCTGCATATAGATACATACATATATAAAAATATAGGAAGTCTGCCTAAAACTGTCAGGCAGTCCATCAGTTTTGGACAGGTTGTTAGCAAATGTCATTGCCATAAACTCATACACACACACACAATCACTTCCTATAGGTGTATACATGTGTGTGTGTGTGTGTGCGAGAGAGAGTGTATGTATGGGTGCATAAGTCGATAGAGTGTCTACTTGTTATATATAATTTCTGTACATATTTTCCCTAAACTGAAAATCGGATTTCCATTTTTATGAAAATGAAAATTTTGTCTTTAAAGGCAGTTTGTTTGTAATGCATGTCATCATGTGCTGATTGAATGAATCAATGGGTGAATGAGTGAGTGAGTGACTGACTGAATGGGATTGTTGTAATGACTGACACACTTATTTTAGGAATAATTTTACAAAACAAAATTGGTAATGGAAAATAGGAAATACCCTCTGGTCATTGATTTTAATCATAATCCCTAACAAAATAGGAATTTTACAACAACAAACAACAAAACATACTTATACAAACACTATTAAGATAAAAAAATATTTTAATTAAAATTGAAAGGTATAAACAATTTTTGCAAAAGAGAACAAAACATTCAAGGTTCACACAATAATAGCAGAAGAACAAATACTTATATATTTCACTATATTACATAATATTGTGTAAATTATGTGCATATTTTAACTTAAATTATCATAATTTACAATCGTTTCATCTTTAATAATCTCCAGCACCAACAAATATCTGCAATAGTGCGTGGTAGAATTGGAATTTGAATTGGTTACCCTTTGTCCTGTAAACTTATCCTAATGGGGGGAGCAGCAACATATGTTTTGTGCAAGGGTTAGTTGGATGTTGGTCGTTGTTGACGTTTAAGAGGGGAAAAGGTTTTATACTCTATTTCATTAAGTCAGTCTATATTTGAGAGTATTTGCTCTAACCTTTTAATAGCTTGAAAAGTACATAAATGCAATATGGCATCAAGCAAATACAGTACGGAAAAAAAGGCATACTAACTTCCCCCAAGCATCATCAGACAATATTTACATTCAAACAAAAGACACTTACTTATAAACTTATACGCACACACACACACACACATCCAGACACAAACACATACACACACTTTCACACATATCCATTTACTGGGGCTAGTAACTCTTATTATGAATGAATTGTATCCTTTCATGTTGTTGTTGCTGTTGTATGTTTGTGTGAAAGTATGTGTGATATTGTGTGTATTTGTCTCCTTAAATTGACTTCATGACTAAACAGTTTAAGTTTACAAAAGTTTAGGGTGCAGGAAAAAGAGTCAAAATATCCTTAGGGTATGGCTGGTTACCAAAATACAAAACGAAAACAAAAATTTAAAAAAAAAAAAAACTAGAAAATATCAAAACAAAACATAAAAATCTACATACACAAATAAAAATGTGTAACAGAGCTGCTTTTTTCATACTAAACCAAAGCAAAGCATCATCAAGTAAGTAGAGTAAACATGTTGTCTTTCTTTCTCTTTCACTAATATGGACTTTGTGTCTGCTATTAGTAGAAAATGAATTGAATTTTCTTTTGTCAAGTGTCCTTTTTTTTGTATTTTCTATTTTGAAACAAAATTTTAAATACAGCTACAATAACAAAGGATGCATATACGAGATATATACAGACATTCATATCTGTAACATTATAAATAGGTTTCACAGCCTTAGTCCATGTTTTTTAAATTACTGGCAATGAGTAAGAGCATATATAAGGGTATAGTAGGGGTGTTTCAACAAAACTAGAAAGTTTTAATGAAACCTGTATGTTCTATTCTATACCACTACAATACTGTATTTACAAAACAGAGGTGAACCCAAAAATTAGTACCACTGCAATACTTTTTCATTAACACAACAAAATACCATAACCCTAGACTGATAACACCAAGCAACATGGGTAAATCGATATATACGTGGAACTAGTTACCGGTTATCAACCGGGTATGAGAAAAACTGAGTATGCAGTGTTACTAGCATATTCAGTCATGATTAGTCATTAATATAGACAATATGGATATCTAATGATAGATACTTCAAAGTCCATTGCAACGATGTATATGGTATTCAGGCAGCCGTCCAAAACCTTCGTCACGTACAGCTCACTTGGGTCCAATAATCGTTCCCATCGTTCCCACGATGTGTATAAGGCTATTGTAAAATGAACCTAAATTTAGCACTATTTTTCCAAAAAAAAATTCAAATGTGTATCGCCCTAATCATTAAAACGTCTGTATCAATGCGTCAATGAGTGGTGTGAGTATGAGAAATAGTCATACGTATTAGTTGTGAAATCGTTTTTAAACAATTTACGCAAACATTTGTGTAGTCATTCCTTCTTTTACTGTGTGCACGATTTGTATCCCCAGCACATAAGGACGTAACAAGTAAACAAGCGCCTGAATTACAGAATATGATGTAGTTCATTGAACTCTGCAGTTGACATAATGACAGCAGAAATGAAACATATTTATTTGGGAAGGAATATTATATTAATTATATTTCTGTTTTAAAAATATACTCGTCCTCTAATTCACCTCTGGCTAGGGTTATGTTATTCAATGGAGAAGAAGGATAAATTTGGAGTCAAAATTTAAGAAATAAATTTAAGATTCTAAAGAACATTCAAATAAGATTTCTATAAGAAATGTGCAAATATCAACTGAATCGTAAAGTAGGATTTTGAAGTAATAAAAATTGTTCCTTCAATATTTTGAAGAGCCATTCAAATCTGTAAGTACAAATTTGCAATTTTCTTTGGAGCAAAACTAAACACAGTGCCCCCAGCATTTAGCCCTAAGGTCATAACCTCCTTACCGGCCTCTGCATGATTCATTTTAAGTATGTAAATGGGGTAGTCTGAATGTGTGAATGTAATTTAATTTCATGACAAGTGTTTGGACAGCCAAATCTAAATCCTTAAGCATGTTTATCAAGACTCTTTTATGGTATTTTTATTTTATTTATATTTTTTCCCTCAACACCGAAATAAATAAAACTCTCCTGCTAAATAAACTGTTTATTATGCACAGCATAATGTTAAATGACTTTGTCACCATATGTTGTTATTTCTTTGTGAATTTCTGCCATAAAAAAGAGTAAAATTAAAGAAATTCCTTTAAAAAAATCCTAGTATTTCAAAAATTTCTTAAAAAGACCAATTTGAGATTTTGTTTAAATTTTCTACACACAACTTTGCTCAAAGCTTGAAAGTTTGCTCAAAGAGTGGTGAGGGCTGTTAAATTAAATAAGTGAATGAGTTTATAAATGGGAAAAGGAGACTGAGTTAAGTGCCATACAGTCATAAATTAACTGATATCTAATGCCATAAAGGCCTCTTCTTAATTTCCTGTATGGCTTTTAATATCAACATTAAATTTAGGGTAAAATTTCCATTTTGTATTTGCTTTCCTATTACTTGTTGTATTTTTTTTCCCAACATTTCCATTTTCAAATTGTTTTTGCAAGGAATCTTTAGTAAGTGTGTGAGTGTATTATTTTTAAAGTATTTTATTTTTTTATATATATTTCCTTGTATTAAGTATATACTTTACTATGCGGTATATATGTTCATGAGTGTAAGTTTGTTTTCATATGTATGTTCCTTTTTTTATAATAAACATGAGTTAGTAGAAGTTTATTTTCTATTGCAATTTGAACTTAACTGCCCTTAAGCTAGACCTTTATGCTTTTTTTTTTGTTTTTTCTACTTTGAATTCAAGTTGTTTCTCCTTTTTCATAGGAAACAGTACAACGTTCCGTAATGCTCAAGTATAATGTACTTTATAGAACTGTACTATACTCTCCACTTATAGAACAAATCTAATATAATGGACTAAAATATTTCGGGTTGGAAAGCATACATATTTTCTTTTCAAAAGGTATTTAATTTTAATGATATAAAATTATGTGGTTTTTAAGCAAAAACCAAAAATCTTAAAAAGAAACGAATTTTTTGTTATTGGGTTTTAGAAGAAGGCAAATTTTATAAACAAATAAGCAGTAATAAGTAATGGTCTTTTGAGTTGAAGATATTAAGCATAGCTTTTGATATACATAGTAGAAACTAAGCATTTCTGTGAACGATGCATCGTTGGATATAAATATTTATTAGGAACAGCATTACGAACTAATCAAATAGGAAAATCGTAAAAATGTGTATGGTTTTAATAATGTATGAAATAGAAGTAGATCTGTATATTAATTTAATAAAAAAATCAGTTTAAGTATTAAAAAAAAATAATATCATTGAATATATTTAACATCTTACATAACCCAACACATACATACATGTATTTTATGTATTCCTTTTAGGCAGTGATTTTCACTAATTACTTGGTTGACTTCAATTTATGTATTTTTGGGTTATTTGACATATATGTGCTCAATTGATTACATTAAACATCCCAGGTAATGTAGCGTGAAGTCAATTGTCACTTTAGTTTCTCTAAGTAATCTAGGATGTAATAAATTGTTTTTTATTCTGCTATTTAACCCACCAGAAGTAATATGTATAGTGAAGAGTTAAGCCTAGGACACGAACGATTTCAAATAACCAGTGGTGACATTCCATTCAGAGATTGTCACAATATCCTTGTAAAACGTATAATTCATGCTTTGCCTTATGTGCTGATCAGCTACAGGCTTAATATTTAATACAATGAATAAAAGATTAAAAAGCGTTGCAATGTTGACAAAGAAAATCATTAAGAAAAATAGGAAATAGAACAGGAAATGAATATATCCTTTTTGAAGATCTATTCGAAGGCATATTGGACTCGTTTGATAAGATTATATCAATAACAACTTCTATAGATCACAAAAGAAGAGCAAGAACTTCCGCGCGTACTTGCAAAGATCTTGTTTTTTGCGTCAATAGCAGCATTTTTTAATTATTGTGCCATATACTACATGTTTCCTCCATGGAGCACACTGTCGCACCAATACATGCTCTTAGATTCAATTGAAATCTTCTTTAAATTACATGGCTTTCATTTATAACTAAAATACAGTTTCGAACATTTTCGTCTCTCCATTTATAATTTCGTCTAAAAAACTTATTTCCAATTAAAATTATGAACGAAATTATTGATCTCAGTCCAAAGAACCTTTTCGTAAATAAAACTAGGATGTATCGTAGCATATTACGCTACAAAGTTTAGTATGTGAAAAAGTGGCGAAAATTGACAACGATCCAAATTGTCGACTAGCTTATCAGAGATAAGCGTATTCCTTCAGCACGATATTTTATTATTTACGAAGATGAATATCGAATTTTTTGCCAACAAAGCGTCATATGCGGGAAGTCTAGCATTACTTCTTTAATTTGAAAAAAAGTGCCGCTGAAGCACACCGATTGCTCACCCAAGCTTATAGTGAATGTGTTCCATCGGTTTTAACGAGCGAGAGATGGTTTGTGCGAAAGACAAAGATCGCCCAGGCCAGCCAAAAATGTTTGCAGACCAATAATTTGAGGCATTACTCCAATTAGATTGTTGTAAAACTCAACAAGGCTTGCAAAATCATTGGATCAAGTAGGAATTTCAAAATGTTTGCATGAAGCAGGATTCATGCTGGGAAATTGGGTACCATACGAATTGAAGTCGGGAGACCTTGAAAGACGTTTTCGCATGTCCAAAATGATGTTTGAACCATATAAAAGAAAATAATTTTTACACCGAATCATTATTTGAGCAAAAAGTATTTAGAATGAAGTGGTTGGGAAATTTAGCTTTACCCGCCTTATAGTCCACACTTTGCCCTGTCTGACTACTATTTGTTTCGATCGATGCAGAATGTTCTCTCTGGAATACGAAATTGGCTTGATTCGTTCTTGGCTAAATACTTTGAATAAATTTGTATTGTACCCCGCATTTTTAAGTCATACACCCAATATAATGAAAACTTAAGGATATATATAATTAAACTTGCCCCTATGCTCCTTGTAGGAGATAAAATATATATAAGGATAGGGAACAGGAGGTAAAGATATCGGTAAAGTATAGAAAATATTAAAAAATTTGGTTTCTAGTTTTAAAAATCAATTTATAATGTTTAGTATAAATGAACTTTTCTCTTACCCAACAACAAATTAAACAAAAAAGAAAAAAAAACTTTTATACAAATACACATAGAAGTGCTTTGAGTACAATTTGTCAGTGTAATTTTGTATTCGGTGAATTAAATTTAGCAAATTTGTTGTTTGTCAAAACAACAAAAACAACAAAAAGTACCAACATTTCTATTAAATTTAATCAAGCATATTGCTTTTAAAATCCAGCAACAATCCTTTTCATATTTTTTTGTGATTTTCAGTCTACACACACTAGACAACAAACTAATAAAACAAAACATAATATAAAATGAAAATAAAACAAAATACAAATAATAAAATATGAAAATATAGACAAAATATATGGAAAATGAAAAATTTATTAAAATAGCAGACAAGCACTTTACTCCTTTATAACAATATACTAAAAACGCAAAAACAAAATGCTAAAATGTTGTTCACTTCCCCAAAAAACAACAGCAGCAACAACAACAGTAACAATGAATAGAACAACATTAGCAACAACAATAACAGCAATAAAAACAAGCGTTTTTAGACAAATAATTTAAAAATAACAAAAAAATAAATAAATAAAAGATGAAAAACGAAAAATAACAAAATCTTGTTATATCCGTTTTATAAATAAAATACATAGAAAAACATGTTGTAGCTGCAACACAATAAAGAGAGAAAAAGAACAGCAACAACAACATCCGACATATATTTATATACAGTCTAACAACATTACTCACACATACACAATTATCCTTAAACACACACATACACACACTCATTTACTTATAAACAAAACAATATTTTTTGGCTTAAACTAAATACATATATACAATAAAAAAAAGACAAGATACAAATTTGTTTAAGGACTGGGATGGCAGGCAAAACATAAAGAGTCATATTTCTCTAAAGTTGAAAGTTCATTTGAAGCTGTAGACAACAACAGCGTAATTGTAGTAGTAGTGAAAGATGTAGTGGCTGTTGTAAAACAACACGCGACTCATAACAACCAAATAATGTTATAAACAAATGTTGCTGAATAGTGCTGCGACTATGCAAAAAAAAAACACGGTCTAACATGTCTCAAAAATTCACATTCACAAAGTCGTCGTAGAAACCCAAAATGATTTCATTCATTACCCTTTTTATAGTGTGCACGCTACCAACAATCACATGTTCTTCACTTTGAGATTTCATTTGTAACACTTACATAATGTAGAACACCAAGGGAACAACTGGTGAAATTCTAACACGATCTATTTAAGTTCATTATGTCAGATAAATCATAATACCAAACGTGAAATGCTATTAGAGATTGGTCAAGTCGACCAAGATCAGTGGTTGTCATAGATAGATCATGGAGCACGCTCATTCTGTTCCTGTACTAGCTATGGATTGCGATTGTTGTTTCTTATTTGATAATTCTAATGAACTTTGTTGAGAGGTAAATTAACGATCAGGTTCGCCCTCAATATTTAGAAAAGAAACTCTTGTGGAAAACATCTTCCTAAAAAACCTTTATTACTTATTAACAATTTAGAATCATTTTGGTGTAGGATATGTCAGCAATTAAACATTCCTACTTGCCCTACCAGCAGCTGAGCTCAAAGAAAATATTGCATGTGGAATATTTCTCGTAATTGTTTGAAAATAAAAACGAGCCATTTTCATTTTCAGAAATGAATACGACAACGACAATCACAGTTTTTCTAAAAGGCCTGGTGGATATTGCATGAGTATGAGACGACGATTCAATGTTGTAATGAAAACTGTTTGAAAACAGCTTAAACTCTATTTCAGTTACGAATACAACGTTTCGTTTTTTTAACAGTAAAATTTCATTTTAGATGTATTTTTTCCCTTCTATTCGTTATATGTTGTTGATTTAAGCCAAGTGTTTGCATAGACTCTGCTGTATGTTTGAATTTCAACAGCAGGCTGAAGCAGCAACAACAGCAGCATCGCCATCATCATCACCACCATCACTACTCACTACTACATCTCCAAAGTAGAGTATATCAGCCGTATCAGCAGCAGCATCAGCCATGTCTGCTATTTCAATTACATAAATTTGTCGCTTTTGTTTACTTTCTAATTTAAATACGGGCTGTTACTGCATCACAAAATTTTAATAGTGTGTATTTTTTAAACAACACGAGTCTTTTTTGCTTTCATTTATTTCCTTAACCACCAAGTGTTAAGAGCATCGGATTTAAGGCAGGGGCAGTTTAAATTGTATGAGACTTGGGATTTAATAAACAACACAGCAAAAAAACTGTAAAGTTTACATACAGTCTGCAAAACACACCATTTATTGAAGTTCAAGTTCGTCGAAAGTTTACAAAACATTTACAAAATTTTCTTTTGTTTCCTCGTGCCAACAGCCAACCATTTAAAAATAAACTCGATTAAAAATACTCATTCGCAGCATACATGCAATTTTGTAAACCTTTTTTTTTTTGGCCGCTTTCTTTTATTTCTGGCGCGGACGACCAGAAAAACAACAGGAATGTTTATGGTCATGTTTTTTTAATTACCATAAATGAATGCGAGAGAAAAAGTGCTGAATTTCGTTTTTGTTTGTTTGGAGAAAAGTATTTACTTTTCGAAAAACTAATAAAATAAAATAAAACTGAACTTGTTGAAATTTGAAAATTCAAGTATTTTTAAAATAAACTCTATTCAAAAGGCTTTATTTTAAATTAGGAAAATCATTAATTACACTGTAAAACAGCATTATTGGAACAGAATACCGACACTATAATTCTGAAAGGGCATGTTGAGTAGATCATTTTTTTAGAATATACTAATGGTCCAGCTGGTCTGAGGTTTTTTTTACAGTGGGTCAACGTTTTAATTTTTTTTTGGTCGAAACTGAAAAAAATGTTGTAAGTTAATGTCTGAGAGAATTCTTATTGTAAGAGTTATATTGTGAAATTTCATGGAAATCCTCTCTTTATGGGTCAATTTGACCCTTTTTTCGAGAATCGAGAATTTGTGAAGACGCAAGATGTTATTGTTTCTCATAACTAAGCTATTTATATACAGATTTTGTTGATTTTCAATAACAATATCTCGAAATTATTTATGATTTGAAGAATCAACTAAAAGGAACCAATATTAAATGGGAGCTTCTTAAAGTTTATTTCAACGAACAGATAATCGGTAATTTCTAAATGTAATGACAAGCAATTTTATAATAAATCAACCTTTAGGTACTCATGATGATGATATTAACTGTCACTGGGTTGAATTCGAAATCTGGTCACAATATTCATATAGAAGTTCTAACGTAGGAGAGGGATATTACTATAGCTAGCTTCGGCTCCCTTTCCGATTTCATATCAAAAATAGTTGTCTTTACTTCATCATTCGAGCCATACAACTCTTGATCGTTTGTGCGATCCAGACTAATATGTCCGGCCCTTTTCTCCCTTCTCCCTGACAACCTATTCGTCAATTTGAATTATTGTCCATTTCCATTTTAATTTACGAAAAGGATCGTTGTTTCAGTAATTTTAATAGTAAATGAACCAAAATACAATTAGTATATTGAAGGGATGTAACTATAGGGATCGACCTATTTCGCATTTCACTACATGACAAACTTTTCGAAAATTTAGATTATTGCACAGTTTCACGAACAGCTACGAAATTTCATACTGTTATTTACGGAAAGGCTCGTTGGCCTGAGCTTAACAATTTCTTTCGTAATTTTAATTGGAAATTCAGTTTTCTACACAAAAATGTCAATGTCATTACAAAAATGATAGAAAATTAAAGTTAGTTGGGAATGAAAGCCATCTGCCATTGCAGAAAATTTAGATTAAACCCAAATATTTTTACCAAATGACAGTCTACTCCAGAGAGGATACTTTTTGTATATGTTGCTAGTGGTATACAAAGGCGAGAT
Organism: Calliphora vicina; assembly: GCF_958450345.1. Classification (NCBI taxonomy): domain Eukaryota; kingdom Metazoa; phylum Arthropoda; class Insecta; order Diptera; family Calliphoridae; genus Calliphora; species Calliphora vicina. The sequence continues at coordinate 130,184,585 of NC_088782.1, read as the reverse complement.
CTTCGTGAGTGTTATGATACGAGCAGTGCATTTGTGGATTCATTATTCTCCCAAATTATTTCGTATTTTTCCTAATGACTGTCTATGTCATGAGAATCCGCTACACTCGACAAAGAATAAACTCTAGTAATTAAGAATAAACTCCTGGAATATTTGTATCTTTCCCATCACTACCAATATACGAATATTTTAAAACCACTGCCACACAAACACTAGCTCCTCTACATCCTTGCCACAACCTATTTTCCTAGAACCAATGATCTACATGTATAGGCTACCATCCCCTGGTGCTGGTGCAACACAAACAAATGAAAAATATAAATTCTATTTTTTTTTATTGAGATTATGACTTTTTGCCATCAAGTTATATAAATATTTTTGTTGCAAAATTGTTTCTTTCAATACTTAACCTTAAAATGGAGCCTGCTGTAAAAAAAAAAATATTCAATTTCTAGAATGAATTTTCTTGGCAATTCATTTGATTTATCTTCATTTACAACTTTACAACATTTTCTACATTTTATTTGAATTAAACACAAAAATATTTTTCTCGTTTTTTTTTGCTCAACCACAATCTCAATTTGTGATAAAATAACAAGAAACTTTGGCCATAAAAAAACTGGAAAATACAATTTCTCAATACAAAAACTAACTGCAGTTAAAAAGTAACTAAATAAGTAAGTGTATGAAAGAATATTTCCAGAAACTTGAAATTATTGAAATTTATAACTTTTTATTAAAATAGTTACAACTAATAAATGAAAATAAACTACTACGAATACTAAATACTTATATGAACTCGTACAACAATAACGACCATTAATAACATTTAATTAAAAACCTTTTTACATATTTTTAAAAAAGAAAATAAACTATTTTCGTTATAAATAAATAAAATAAAATATTTAGGAGTTGTTTGACTCATGAAATGAGTGTGAATGTTGGAGTTTGTCTGGAAAATATGGGTGTGTTGACAAGAATGTTTAATTTCCTTATTTCCTGTTCAAGTTAACAAATAATTATACCAAATAACAAATGATAATTATGGCACAAATACACAGAAGATTCTAAAAAAAAAAAAAAAAAACAAGTTTAGATACAAAATTTAATAGGCTTTTATTAACAAAAAACAAAAAATAACAATTGGACCCATGTTTGTTAAAACAATGAAACAGTCACGTAGCAGCAGTTTGATAGCGCCTCTTACTCTAACGCTTTTGATGAGATCTCGTTAAGAATTCATTGTTATTTAGTTTCTTTTTCGTGTATTTCCGAATTAAAATTGTGGTGACTACCAATGATGACAGCCAAACGTAATGAAAAAGAAAGAAACAGGTCCTTTTTTCCCAAATTGCTGTGTTTCATTTCTAAGGTGAAGCGAATGAACAAACAAGAGAAAATAAATGCTAATGTTTATGGATAAACATGTCTCCGAGACCACCATCAAAGACAAAATCAGCACCCCAGTCAAAACAGCCGCTGCCACTGGCGACCGCCTACAATGATAGATAAATAAATAAATATATATGAGGAGCGCTAGCATACAAGTCCCAGATACGTTTTCAATTCATGCTTATACGTGCATAATTCCATGGTTTCCCTGAGTGTGTACGTCATTCATTTGTCTCCAACGAACCAGCCACTGAACAAAAAGCTTTCTTTATGCATAAAGCGTCGAAAGCATTAAAATGTAAATTAATTTAAACGAAAACGACAAGTGTTTGTTTTCAGCTACAAAAAAAAAACACAAAAACAATCGATAACAAAACGAGCATGGAAAAGGAAATGGAACAGACAAAATGGAAAGACAATAAAAGAATAAGATCCCATCATAAAGTGAAACTACACAGACAATAAATGTTAAGAAGAGCGCTCTATTTTTAGAATCAGATAACACGAAATAAAATAGTAGTAAAATATTGGTAACAATGCTAAAAAGAATAAAAACAAAACAACCTGATTTTTATTTTTTTGCTTTCGATTTTCACAAACACAAATCTAAATCTATGAGAAAACATTAACCCTTGATTATCTACACTGAAAACATATACATATCATATACATGAACTACAGCAGCAGTGGACAGAGTGGACGACTATCTAGATAAATATCATGATATGAAAATGTAATGAAACCAATAAACATAAAACCCAAAACCCGAAACAAGGATGACAACATACAAAACAGGAAGAGCGAGATTTTCAAAAAAGGACACAACACCAGCAAATAAACACACATACATTCTGCTGCCGTTACCCAGATAGTTTGTTAAGATAAAAACTTTGAACAATACATGAAAATGGATCTAGTGATGATTGATAAACTGATAAAAAAAAATGTACAAACACAAAAAAAAATAACCAAAAATCAAAGAAATATTTAGGAGGTGTTTTCATACACAATTTCATCTAGATAATCGTTTTTTGAAGTGAGAAAATAAGGCTGGGGTGGCAAAATATTAAGCCCATAGTGCAATTTATATTGTTGTTGTAACAAATTATCTGATAATTCTTTCGAAAATGATTTAAAAACTAAGATTAACAGCTTAAGAATGAAAAACAATAAGCAACAGTTTTGAAAAAAACAAAGAAACGTATTTATCAAAGTTCAAAAGGTTATAATAGCAAAGTTTAAGACTTTAAAGTTGCCGTTGAATAAAATTGAAAGATTATTTTTAGAGTCCAAGTGAAACCCTTTTCATCAGGACGAATCCGAACCATTCCAAAATTCCATTTTCCGAGTCGAAATTTTTCAAATCGTTGCCTTAAGCAAGCGATATTTTTTTTTTAAATTGTGGGAATTTATTTACAAAATTCGCACTCTGTTCGTCAAACTTATAGATCACTTCGTCAAGTCGAATCATCTTCAGCGATGAGGCTCATTTCTGTCTTAACGGGTATGTAAACAGAATTGTCGTTTTTGGAGAGAGCACAATCCTCATGAGAGCACTCTTAGGACTCCATTACATCCCGAAAAAACCACTGTTTACATGCCGAAGGCGTCATCGGCCCATTTGTCTGTAAATCCGAAACCGGTGCCAACATTACCGTGAATGGCGAACGCTACAGGCAAATGATTCGTTATTCTTCATGTCATTGCAAGTCATTTAGAGGAGAAACGGTTTCAACAATACGGCGTAACATGCCATACAGCGTGTGAAAGCATCTCTTTGTTGAGCCAAACGTTTGATTTTTGTGGGGGTACGTCAAATCTCTAGGCTATGCATCAATATATCCGCTTTAATCGAACTTAGGTTGCTATTTAAAACCGAGAAAATCGACACACAAATGGCTGAGATATAAACAAAAAAGCGACTACCGCGATTTTTTGCACCAAAAATAGTTTTTGATATTTATCTTAAAATATACTTTAGTGGCCGAACTGTTATTGTTTTATGTATGTTTGTAGACGAAAAGTAATTCAGATCCTTTAGATGAGGATTTGGAACTACTTTGAGAGTCTATTACAAAAAAGTATTAGGTATTACTTGGGATGTTAGAATATAAGGATTCAATTGTAAATTTATAAATATTGTGTAAATTTTCAAGCATTTGTATAGGTACTTACTTTTTATTTATCTGAAATATAGAAAAATAAGAAAATATTTAAATTCAGTAAAAGCTTTAAAAATTGATTTAAAAGAAGACATGTAAATGTAATAAACAAATATACTTAAAAACCTTTTAATTTCTAAAAACTTGAAAAAAAAAACTCAAATGAATTATTCACAGTTTTTTACTCTAGATATTTTCAAATTAACATTTCATTAACACATTCTTTTTTTATTTTTATTGCTTTAATGTTGCATGCAACATCTTTTTGAACTCGACATATTGTTAAGCTTTTTTCGGTGTTTGTGCGTGTGTGAGAGTTTGTGAATATGCAGAATACATGTATGTGTATGTAGAACTGTCATACTTTAAGCCTTGTGACAGTGAATAATTAATTTCATCCATTAGTGCACATATTTATGCCATCAACCAGCAACAAAAATTTCCCAAAGGACTATTAAAAATTACGAAAACTGAAACACGAAAAAAAACAACAACAGAAAAAAAAACTTTAAAACGAAATAAAAACTACTACCGGATGAATGAATAAACAAATGAAAAAATAAAGTATAGTTAAAACTTTACTACTATTACACACACACACACAAACGTAAATAATACACACAGTTACAAGTACATATGCTGTCATAAAAATTGCTATACAGACATATTAATGCATAGAAATGCATATACAGTGTTATGTACACTAGGGTGGTGCCGATTTACGAAGATCCAAAGATCTAAAATTGTTCTCCGTCATCTAAAACCCAAATGCTAGAGGTTGTTAGAGGTGATACCAAAGAAAATCATAAAATTGTTGATGATTTCAAATCCCAATTTTTACATTTTCAAATTTTTTTAAATGAAATTTCAAAAATTAAAAAAAAAATTATTCATATATTTGCCGAAGTATATTTTTCAAAAAGCAAAAAAAAAATCTAATAAAAAACTAGAATCTTTTCTAAAAAAAAGTACTAAAATAGTACCTTTTCTATAAAAAAAAGTACTAAAAATAGTACCTTTCCTATAAGAAAAGTACTAAAAATAGTACCTCTTGTAAAAATATTCCCTCTTTAAAAAAACAAAAATTGCATTTTTTTTTTTTTAAAAACAGTATTAAAAATAGTACATTTTTTAACGAAGTGCTAAAAAATACATACTACCATTTAGAAAAGCACTAAAAATAGTACCTTTTATAAACAAAGTACTAAAAAAAATAGCACCTTTTTATAAACAAAGTACTAAAAGTAGTACTTTAAAAAAACTCAAAAAGTACCAAAAGTAGTAGCTATTTTAAAAATAGTACATTTTCTAGACAAAAAGTACTAAAAGTAAAAAAAATAGTACTAAAAACAAAGTACTAAAAATAGTGCCTTTTTCAAAAAATACTGAAAATAGTACCTTTTCAAAAATAATACTTTTTAATGTTCTAAAAATAATAATACTAAAAGTAGTACTTTTAAAAAAGTACCAAAAATTTTAACTTTTTAAAAAAGGTACCTTTTGACAATAATCAAACTTGGGAGCATCGAAAATCAAAAAAGCTCAAAATTAGGTCTAACATAATGTTCATGAATAAATATTCACATATTCAATTGTATGTATTACAAACTACTACTAAAGCTACAACACAGAATAGTGATAAAAGTGCACAATTTTTTTTTGAGAAAATTTCCAACAGAATATAATATATTATTATGTTCGATCATATAAAAGCCCTACCTAAATAGACAAAAGTCTCAAATGATTTTGAAAACATCAATGTTTATTGCGCTTTTAGAGACTATTTTGTTAATGAATGAATGGGATGTTCAAGATTATGCAAGTAAGACATTTCACAATTTACATTTTTGTATAATTCTAATTTGAAATTAGCCAAATCCATCATCAAGTAAATAAATCGATCAGCCTATTTTTAATGGCCCAAAAAGACCAATATTTGTTTCTTTACCAACAAATAGATTCAATTAAATGATAATTTCTTTTTGTGTATCAAGCCTAAATGTCCTTTAGAATAATGTAGGGTATACATTTCATCAATAGCGTCCTGTTCATACATACATACATACATACATACATACATACATACATACATACATACATACATACATACATACATACATACATACATACAAACATATTCTTATACATGCATATAAAATGAATAAGTTGCCGCTACTATTGTGTATGATGTACGAGCGTACAATGCAAAAATGGCAAACATAAATCGTGGAATTTTTAAAATCAATCAAAAATTCCAATACCCCATAAAAATACACAGTCAAACACACAAACAAACAGAAGCCAACATAAAATATGAGCAGGAATAGCGAAAAGGGGGAGGGGGGAGAGTATAGCGAGGAACTTAAACAAAAGCAAGAAGAACAATATTTTTATTGGTTGGGTTGTGTTGTTAAGCCTGCTGTTGATAAATAATAGAAAATGCATTACAATACAATGGACAAGGATGCAAAAAGCAAATACTTACTACAAACACATCAACAAGCATCCAGCTACAACAGCTAAACCATTGTGCAGAGCAGACACAAACATGGTTTTTAAAGGTATGTGTGAGAGTAAGTAAAATTGCCAGCCAGTGAGTCAGTCAGTCAGTCAGTTAGTTGCTTGGTCGTTTACTGTCGTTAGCTAGGAGTGCAGTGGTAATTTAAACCCCCTTGCCAATAAATTTTACGCGATGCAATTTAGTATAAATTTTAAAACAACTAGCGCTTTTTTTAACAACTTCCCTGTCCCATCTATCTGTACATCCATCCATTTGACCGAGTGTCTATCTCTCTTTCGCGTACTTCACTTTCACGTCTCCCGGTAAAGACATCAACTGACATATGCCAGCGTTTTATGTTGCATTTGAAAAGCGTCAAAATGACAAATCGATGCAACGCCAATATATTTGAATATGTCCAGAGCACACATTGCAGCATACAACCGCAAAAATTGTTCCTGCTACAACTAGTCGTACCTCTACTACTACTACGGCAGCAGCCATCAACAATCGAACAAAACAGCAACTGCTCTGAATGTTTAACTCCCCAACAATTTGCTGTTGTTTTGTTGTGTGTTTTATGATTTTAAAATGCTCAATAGATTTGTTGTTAAATGATGTTTTTATTTTCAATACTTTTTATTCGTATTTTGTTGTTTGCTGCTGATGTTGGGGTATTGGATACGATTAGGGTTGCCAGACGGCCTGGAATGGCCTGGATTGTCCAGTTTTTTTGTGTCTTGTCCAGTTTCCAGCTAAAACACAATTTGTCCAGTTCAAAAATAATTTCTTTCATTTCGGAAAATATTTTTTTTATTAATTATATTTATTTTTTAATAGATATTTAGTAGAGGAACAAGTTGTATAGTTATACAATTGTGAAATGTATATTCACTTGAATTTATTCCTTACAGTGATTAGTACCTAGCCAGCAACCGACCGATTAATTTGTTATAATGATGATGAAGAATATATAGATGAAAGTTTGTCAGAGGCATATTTGTATTTTATGTATAACGTAATGCATGAATTAAGCCCTATTAAGTGATTCCTGTACTATTATAGAACTGTGCAATGCGTAATCTTTTGAATTGGTTAAAATATGGAAGCAAAGTAGTTTAAAATTCGAAGCAAATCAATTTTTAAAAATTGATATTACGAGCTTAGAGCATTGATATGATTTCGGAGACGAATCACATTACATCAATTTAAAACAATCACTTTTATCGTGGGATAACTTATCATAGCTTCCAAAGTTTACAATGACTTTTGCTGCATGCGAAGGCCCATTTAAAAAAAATGCCATAAAAAAAATTACACAATCTATATAAAGTATTGAAAGAATTATTAGTATTTTAAATAATCTATAGTTGAAAACATTTTAAAGCAAAAGATTTAGGTCCTAATTTTGTAAATCACATCACCAAAGTGATATTTATGTGCATAGCAAAAATAAAATTTCACACATTTCAGAAATTTGTTTTTGTGATTTACAAAATTAGGGCCTTATATTATGTTCACAATTGCAGAGTTAATCATCTCAAACGTGATTAAGCTCTAATCACTTCAAAATCGAGATGATTATCCATACATTTAAATGATTTGTTAATCACTTCAAATTGATATGATTAAAACTTAATCACTTCATTAATCACATAGAATCACCTGAACATACCCCAAACCGACTATAATGTAGCATCGGCCATCTTTCAGTGTAGTACCGTTAAATACATTTTGACAGAAGTTTTTTTCCTTAAAAAACCTTAAATAATTCATCAATGTTCACAATTTCATAATTAAAAAGTTTAAAATAATCTGCTGATATCTTTAATAAAGTATTTATTTCCATATTTAATGCCTTAAAGAAATATAAATTTGTGTTTTTTTTTATATTTGTCAACTTAATCATTTTAGTGTCAACTTAATCATCTCAAATGTAATGTGAACGGCTTTGATTAACTTAATCAAAATTTTGCTTAAACGCGTTTAAAAGCCCAAGTGTGAACATTGCATTAGTAAGTTATATATGTGGCAAATAAAATAGTTCTATTTTTTATGCAATTTAAATTAATATATCTTCACCTAAAATTCAAAATAACGTAAAATCACTTTTTACAAGTTTATAGAAGATGCAAAAAACGATATAAAATTAAAACTACTTGTGATATTGAAAACAAATTTTCAAACTTGGATTACAATAAAACTATAAATATATTTTATAAAAAAGTACACTTTATGATATGCGTCTTACGTTATTTTAAATTGATCAATATAAATTTGTATGAAAAAAACCTTAAATAAAAAAGGCGTTTGTATAAATACTTATATAAATTAAAAAAATATAATTTATTAAATTTTCATAAAGATTGCCAAAAAAAACTCTTGCAACAAATTTATTAAATAATATAAGGAAACTACCTAAAATAGTACATGGTTTTTATGAAAACCATGTACTTATTAATACATTGTTTGAATTTTGGTTATTTTTTAAAGTAAAAGTTTGTATACGTTGTTTTGGATTTTAGGTGACGATATGTAAAAAAATCTTAACTTAAATTTAACTTTTTTGAACTATAAGTTCAATTTTAAATTGTCCAGTTATTTTTTAAAAATCCAGTTAAATTTTTCTTATGGTCCAGTTATTTGACTTTTGTTATCTGGCAACCCTAGATACGATAGTTGTTTTTGGTGCATCAACCAAATAAATAGACAGACAGAGTAACCGGCATTTCGGCGTTCGAATGGATGAATGGACAGACAGCCATTTAGACGGACGTACTTGCATTTAGTCGGTTACATAGACAAACAACAAATAGTAAGACTTTATTGTTGCAGTTGTTTGATTTTTTATTACTATGAACTCTCCACACACATGTATTGTGATGCATATGCATATGTATGTATATTGTATACATCATAGAAATTGAAAACAATAACAGCAACAACAGCAACGATTTTGATAGAATCATAAAGTCAAAATAACAATTCAATGCTTTTGTTGCAGCAGATTTTTTTTTTATTTTTGAGGGGGATGAGTCATGTTCAAAGGTGCTGTTGTGTGGGGAAAGGAAACCTATATAAAATGTTAAATAAGTTTTTCCAAATTGTTTTTACACAATCCCTTGCCCCCTTTTTTCCAATAAAAAGAAAACAACATAACCCAACAATAGCAACAATGAATTGTTTAGTTTATTGTAGGTTTGCTTGAGTATATAATGATTTTTAATCCTTTGGGGAATCAGAGAAGCAAAGCCCACAGAAAACTACATACATAAATATTTAAATGACTAAATATGTCAAAGAATGTTTACAGACAGAGGTAAAATAGGTTATTACTTAAGTTCATAAAAAAATCATATATAAATCTTGTTTTTTTTTTCTTTCTTGGAAGTTATAAACTTGTAAACAAGTACTTAATGAAAGCTGACAAGTATTTGTTTGTAAATGACAACTTTTATTAGATTTTAATCAAACAAATTAATTGTTTGTTATAATTACTTCAGTTACAATATAGAATTTATATTGATTAGAAAAATAGTGTGACAATAAAAGTTTTTAAGAAATTTATGATGTCAGAAAATGTTAGTATTTTATATTTAAGCGTCCATGGGTAAATAAAATACAAAAGATACTTTTAATTCGATTTTTTTTCAAAATTTAATTTTTGAATTTTATTTCACAGTCGACAAATTATGGTTTATTGTCTAAGATAAGCCAAATGAATACTATGCCACGAGATAAACGCTTCGGCTATCAGTCTGCTATTGACGGCTCTTAATCGGCAGACTAGATTATATAATAGCTATAACTATAATCCGATGATAGCTCTCGGTCGTTTGGTTGCCATATATCCAGATATAACGAGATTGGTTTCGATTGCTTCGATTCTAGTTTCTCTAAACATTTTATCTTGACTTCTTATATTAAAATTCATATACTAATTAAGAAGGATTCAAAGGATTGGAAATTATTGTTTTTTAGGTTTCCATTGAGAGTATCCTACTGAAATATCTGGAACCCAAACTCTAAGACAGACAACAACTCAGATAAATCACGAATCAGCTCTTCATGTTTGTTGCTCATTATGGGCGGCAGGTTTTTCTACATTGCTGACAGAAGCTCCATAATTTTTCGTTACTCATGTATCTTTTTAGATGGAACTACTCTATCCTGGACAAGTTAAAAAGCCAGATACTAAACTATCCACTAAAGCAATGTTTTCCTACATCAGCATGAATATAACGTAAGTGTAATTTGAAGGCATATGTGTTCGATGATGATCTTGTTTCGTGTATATTGGGAGGATCATAAATTAATTGAAGAGGCTGTTGGAAGGCTGTGCCGGTATCCTATATTCAGCTTGATGTAGATTCATGTTCGGAGACGATGAAATCCTTAGGTCTATCGAAACTAACAAAATTATGAGAAAGTAGTTAGTTAGCTTAGTAACCCATAATATGTGTGAATGCATCGTCATAAAGCATCCAGAAGGTGAATTCATCAATTTGTTAAATCAACGACACACCTGAATGCTCCTCCATGAAGATACAAATGAAATAGCTGATAGTACGCTTTAAAGTTCTACAATCAATTGGCTATGGTCATTACTAGGATGTGGAGTATCCGGGAGATTTTGAATGAAAGACAGGTTTTTGGATAAATTTTGTTGTTCAACATAGTCTCCTTTGAGCCCTATGCACTTTGTCCAACGTTTCTCCAATTTGTTTATCCCTTTCCGAAAATAAGATATGTAGAGGTCATCAAAATAGTTATTTTTTGTAAAATATTTTCATGGTTGGAGTCAAATCTCTTTCTGCCAAGAGAATAGTTCGGAAGAGGGAGCATTTCGAAGTCTAATTCATTGATTTTTGGAAACGGCACATGTGTGTACCCTTTTGTGCACCAGATTGTGGGCAAACACAGCAGCCATATTGCGGAAAGCTTGCCATGTGAGATGCCTATGCCTAAGCTAAAAACATTTACAAAATAGTTCAACATTTTCAGCTGAGTGCAGTTGTCTCTGATAGTGTTAACTTTTGATAAGAAATTTATAAAATTTTTGTATGATTATACAAATTTAATGAACTTTCAATTGTTCAATATATTGCATACAACTTTTACATAGAAATTTTGGTTTTTCTAAAAGCAAACAACAAATAATATGTACGAATAAATGCAATTTTAAGCTACACTCATTGAAAACAATTCTGAAAAAATCCATATATATTGCACATTCAAACATACATATGTATAAACATAAGTACGTAGAGAAAAAAAAACCTAAATTCTTAACATTCTACAAAATTTATTGAAAAGTGTATCAGATTCAATTTCTATATGGTTCATTGTTTTTTTGTTGTCGAGATTTTGGGGGAGGAATTTGGTTGGTGTGCTTTGTACAACTGAACTAAATTGCAATTGCATTTGGTTTTCGTTGTCATTGAGTTTTTTGTTGCTGCTGTTGTTGTTATTGTAGCTGCTATTGTAATTGCTATTGTGGCTGCAATTTTTGTCGAGTTTTTGGCAACATCATATATGTACTGGTACGTACGTACAGCCAAAAGCAATATTGCAAGCATGCATGCATGTGTATTTTGCAACAACAATTTTATAAAGAGAAATCAAAAGTTCTACCAAAAGTGGCAATAAACTCGAACGTGTAGCATGTTGTTGTGGCACATGCAATGTGAAATCATAACGTTATTTTTTTTTTGTTTCTTTGTTTTTCGTAAAAATACTCATATGCTTATGTATCTGTATGTATGTGAGAGCATTCGCTTACCAATACATGCACATGATATTGACTCACTTGGCTAAAAGATGATGAAAAACAGCAAAAACAAATATATTCCAAGATGTGTTACATAAAAAAAAACGAAATGCGAATAAACTCTTGTTTCCGTTTTGGTGTTGATGCTTTTTTGTTTTTGCTTTTTATTTAAAAATGGAGGCATTGTGGTTGAATTTGTGGTACCGATATTGCAGCATGTTTTCATTTTGGGGTAACAATTTTTTGACATATCATAAAAATACTCGTACACACTTTCCATTCAGCTGCTGCTGCTGCTGCTGATGATGATACTCTTCCCAGCAGCATAACTCCCAGTGTTTTTTTTTTGTTTTTCTGTATTCTTTTCTTTTTTGCTTAAAATATGGTTGAAATTATGAAAAATGTTTTAACTGATAGCAGCCAAAAGTATGTCTTGTTTTTTCTGGTGTTTGTTGTTCATACATATGAAATTTACAGATATCAACCCTGAAACTTTATAAATGGTTTTTATAACCAAAAAAAAAGTCGTATGTTTATAATAAAACAGCCAATACAAACAAGTAAAATCAAGCTTTTACTTTTATACTGCGTTATTTTCGTTCGTCATAACAAGAAAATATATGTGATGTCCTGTTTACATTTAGATACCACATACTTACAAATGTATGTATGTTTATAAATAATGTTTTATTATTTTATTTTTATTTTTCAAAGGGGAAAGTTTATACATGAAAATAATAAAAAAAATACATAATAAAAATTATGACTTTATCTTGTTGTGATATTTTTATCAATCAATCTACAGCAAAACAAAAAACAACGACTGGTATAAACAACCATCTTTGAAATAAAACAAGCCGGGTGGGTATCTGTATTTACTTTATTGCCCGTCCAAGGAAAGAAAAAAAAGCCCATTGAAAAAGTATTTGTTGGCCCAACTCCTTTTATTTCCACTCAAAAGAACCCTAATTTGTTTCCAAGAAATAGAGAAAGTTCAAAAAACAGACACTTTCAAAATTGAAGAAGGTCGTAGCAATCCATCATTTTAATGATATTAAACACAAGCTTTAGGCCTTAATACTAGTAAAGACACACACAGACATCCATTTATAGCAATAGATTCACACTTACTCCTAGACACACACATACACAAACACTCGCTGTTCATGGTGTTGGTAAAGGCCAAGTGGTTTGTGCCAAAAATAACCATGTAAACAACCCCTTACAATATGCTTCAAACTAAAGTATAACGACCTGCCAAATTCATATGCAAAGTATGGAAAAACAAAAATTTTTCTTAAGAGATTTTCCCCAAATTTTTTTCTTATGTTTGTTTTCTTTGTACATATATTTTTATTATACCCAACACTCTATGGTTTATTTTGAGCAATTTTCTTATATTTAAAGATTTTATCGAAGGCTTGCTGTTTTTTTTTGTATGTTGTTGTTGCCTAACCCTTTTTTCGCTTAATTAAGATTAATTTGAAAAATATTTGGAGATATAAACGAACAATATAAAATGAAATGAAAACAGAAACACTCTATAAACAATTTATTGTAACAACGGCAACAGCATTAAAAATCTCAAGTCTATTTTGGCCTTTGGAAAATATTAACTTTGGCGCCAAAGTATTTCGTTAAGCCTCCAGGGGCTAAAGAAATAAAAATTTGACTTTATCATTTTACAAAGTATTTACAGAAGCTGGCATAAAGTAATGGGATATGTTGTTTTTAAAAAAGATACTGGCAAAACCTTTAGTTTAGAATAGATTATGCATAAATAGTCCAGGTTAAAGACTTTATCTGATAATTTTATCAACTATTCACCAGATTGATACTGCAACTCTACCACTAACTTGGACTTACATATGTACCAGGTAGGTTGGATAATGCAACACAGCGTTGAAGAGGACTATAGACCAATTAGTCTCCATTCATTCTTACTTAAGGCTCCAGAGTAGAGTGGCCAAAAAAACCGGCAAATTTAAAAAACCGGTTTCCGGTTTAACCGAAAAAGTGTGTTTTTGAAAAAACCGGTTTCGATTATTGTCTTTTAAAAAAACTGGTTAAGCGGTTTCGGTTTTTGTCTTCAAAAAAACTGGTTAACTGGTTTATATTAAATTTTTATTTAATGGAATTTTAGCAATTTTGAATTTTTTATGCAATTATTTTATATCTTTTATGAAATGTTGACAAATGCTACAATTTTCTATGAAATAAATCAATATTTTTAAAAATGGTATCAAAGAATTTGTTCAACATTTTTCCTTTTTTTTGGTTTTGGGGAGGAAAATTAATATTTCACCCCGTCTGGATCCGCGCCTGCTCTAGAAGGAATGCAGCAAACTATATTCTCTCCAAATTAACATCCCAGCGGTAAATGAAACAAAGTACCCAGATAATAATAGATAACGTCAGGATGATATTCTAAGCGAGCAATCTAAGTACTTAGAGTATAATCTGTGCGTAATCCAACACATCATGCACTAATTATAACTTCGATTACGATTTAAGAGGATAGTCAGCAGCTATTTAATTTTTCACTAAAATTCACTAAAAATAAATACCTTTTCTTTCTTGTTTATACATGAAAAACAAAATTGATAAAATTTATATTTATGCTGTAAGTGAAGGTGTTGATTTTAGTGCCGCAAAAATTATAAATAAATTAAATGAAAATGGAAGGTTTTTCCTCCAGAAATTTATATATGAAAATATACATAAGTATTCTTTCAATTACGAAATCAGTATGCATGGTACTATACCTTAACTTGCAAATTCAAATAGAATTGTAATCTACATTTATTACATTCTAATTTGCAAGTCTTTATAGGCATATCATCAAGTTCGCTTAGAACTCCGCTTTTAATGTAAATTAAATAGTAGGGACACCTACTGATATTGTAGCTTACATTCTAAGCGAGAGCACACCGATTATACAGCCTATGACACTTTTATGTTAAATCTAAGTGGGAAAATAAGCGAAAGAATCACCAATGACTGCTACGAAATATTGCTTAGATAAGCGCTTACGTAATGTGTATTTTTACCGCTGGGATACCTTTATGATCTAACGGCAGAAAGAGAGACAGCTTTTCATATTGGAGAATATGCACTGGCATGTTTCCTACATATAGAAGGTGCTTGTATCAACATAAACCCTGATGCATTTAAAATAGCATTCAGAAATTCTGGTAGAGATCAAATAATAAACGAATGTATTATAAAGGTCAAAATCTAAGCTAAATACGGTGAAGCTGTCATTAACGCTATTCCAACAAAGGAGCCAAACTTGTGGATTGTGGTATTACATCATAATCTCCTGGATATCAAAACAGTTAAATGTCACACTTTTATGCTGATGATGTTGTTCTGTTAGTTAATGGTTAATTTCCGGATAATGGAAAATTAAGTCGGTGGACCACTAGTTGTGACCTCAGAAAACAGAGGAGAATATCGTACTTTTAAGTCCCAAAACTTGTGTGAAATCTCTAAATCTGTTTAAGGAAGCAACGTTTTAAGGAGTGATTTTCGATTGCAAACATCAATGGACTCTTAGTGTGAAGGAAAGCGTTAACATTTTTCATTCACGGAACGGGTAAATAGAAAATACGCTCTGAGTAGAATCTCAAAGATCTACAGCTTTCGATGCATTGTGCTGAATATTGGAAAGCTTAATTCCGACTGATACAGAATAATCAACTCAACACAAACATTAATTATGTAACAGCTTAAGTCCATTGGGACCAAGAGATATAATATGAGAAACGAGACTTTGAATATTTAACAATTACTTGCGAATCTTATAAAACACTTTCAACATAATAGTGTTTGTTAACCATTCATTTGACACCCTAATGACATGTTCGCATTTCGCTAGCCTCGACTGTAACCAAAAGCATGTAATATTAAGATAGATGTATGATGTCTATGACTGTCTCTGTATTTGGCAAGCTTGACTTTATGCAAATTTACACAACAATAAAAAAACAACTTGAACAAAAGTATAAAGACAAGAAATTGTTGTTCTTAAAGAAATAAAAATAAAAATATACAAAAAAAAATAAGAAAAATTTAAGAAATTTTGGTAAAACTGACAAAAACACTTCAAAACCTAAAAACTTGGAAATAGTCTTTTATTTTCTATAACATTTATTTTAATACAAAAAGCTAAACAATCATTTGCACCAAAAGGCAAACAAAAAAATAGAAATAGTCCAAAAAAAATTTAAAGAAATATGGAAACGGAAAGGCAAGGAAAAAGAAGTTGATGATGCTAGCGGCTAAACATACCTATGAGACATTCTAATAGTCCTTTATTTTGTAAAATTATACTACAACAATAATAACAACAACAAAAATATTTAAACGGAAAGGAAAACAGGAAATTTTGATAATGCAGCTAAAAGTTGTTGAAGAAAAATCTGCAGAACAAACGGAAAGCAAGAAAATCTTATGAGAACGAAAAGGGAAAAAAAATCAGCTTAATTGAACCCAAAAGCATTATAAGGCAAAAAAAAATCCAAAGTGTTAAAAATTTAGATTGCAAAAGAAACAGGTTAGAAAATTCATTTGAAATACTATAAAGCAACGTTTAATTATTTATGATTATTATTTAACAATAAAGTCGTTTTGGGCCAACAAAAAAAGTGAAAAGAATTTTAAGAATTAATTAAAAAGCTAGATAATTGAGAGTCATATTCAATTAAGGCAACAATTTCCAAAAAAAAAAAATTAATGCAAAAATTAAGAAAAAGTTAGAAATAAAGATAGAACAACAACAATGTTTAAATAAAAAGAAAGACATCAAATAAATTACTTGAGAAATAATTGTTAACTCGTTTGGAAAATTACGAAAATTCTACACAAAATTTGTTTGAATCTCACTTTCTCTGAGTTTCAAATTGTTAAAATCTTTTAACTATTCCCCGAAACAACCCACACAGCCACCCACTCATTCAAACTAATAGATGGACTTGTAAACCATTAAACAGTTGCGTTTAACTACCCAGTACAACAGATAGAAAGACTTACATTTTTCCAATGAAATACACAGTAGCTAAACTTTATTGAGCTGTTGTACAATGGCAAAATTTACAAACTTGACCACCAGCACAGACAGCACCACCTAGAAAAGTACTTCCAAACAACTTTTACATGCTACATAGTTTTATTTACATCTCAACCTTGTTACACCCGTTTGGAATGTAGCTAGTGGAATAATTTGTATTTTGAGCTTGTTGTGGCAGGGTTTAGTGTTGAACAAAAGCTAAAGAATCTTAACAATTAACTTTGTAGCCAGCCCATCATTAATGTTAAGGCCATAAAAGATATTTATACTTTTTGTTGAAATTTATTCATTTGTAAGTCTACAAGTTCCTGAGTTTACCCTATGCCGTTACAGTAATAAAAATAGCTTTCATGAATGCCAGCAGCTACAGGTCAGCATTTTTGGAATATTTCAATGTAATTTAATATTTCTTCTGAGAGTAGTTAATCCAGTTAGGTTACAGGCAAGTTAAATGACAAAAATTCTGGCTTTTGGAAGGAGTTGTATTGATGGTAGGAGTACCTAACAAGGTGTGGTTGAAACATAAAAATACTGGTGAATATTGTTAGGTTCGTAATTAAAACGCTTTGTTCTGCCACAATAAAAAGTTGAATTAAATATTGATTTAAATTGAAATGAACATTTTCTAATTTTTAGAGACCTAACTCAATTGTCAAAAATCTAAGCGATGAGAATGAATTAGTAAAAACAAAACTATGTGAAAGCAAATACAACAGTTTAAATGCTGCAAAGAAATATTGCTTAATTAAAGATCGTGATTTTCTGTCATATCGCTACAATTTAGGATCCGTTTTTCCTGATTTTCAATAACAAAATTACAGCAAGTAATAAAGAGGTCCTAATGTTATGTTTAGGCTACGAAAAGTTGATTACAATCATCCATTGGGACAGAAGGAAGAGTTTATAAAGGGTATAAGCTTAACAAATTTGCGTAACAAAAAGTGAAAAACCTCGATCGAAATTTGAGGTTATGAAGTATATGTATATATATGATGTCCACCTCTACCACCTCGATTTTATAGTCAATACAGCGCCGAATTTCATCGTTCATAGCATCGTTTGTTTGTGGCTTGTTCACGTTAACCCAGAAAATAACCAAGCGACTTTAAATCACAAGAACTAGACGGCCAATTGACATCGCCAAATCGAAAAATTATTCGACCGGGAAATTGCTCTCGCCACAACTGAATTGTTATGGACAGACCTGCTTAGAAACGAATGATGCTTGAGTTTTAATATTAATTTGACATGGATTCTCGCCAGACATATTTTTAAATTTAACCACACTATTTAAAAGTTCAAGTTCGAACTTAATGCTCCCTTAATGCTCTACTTTTACTAATAAAACTCAAATCAAATACTACTATTTATCAAACAAACAAAACAAACATATTTTCCAATTAACCCTAATGCTTTCCGCCTGGGATGTAGGGACATGATTCTTATACATAAAATAGAAAATTTAAATAATTTAAACATTTCAACTCATTGATTGTTTTGTTTGAAAAAGATCAAAAGCAAATAAATTCTTGTCTAACGAGTGTTTATATGCTAAAAATACATTTTATTACAATATTAATTTGGTATTTTGTGAAGATATTTTCATTAACATTTGTTTGTCTTAATAAAAATGGTTGGAGGCTTTTCCTATTTCTGTAGAAGTTTTCTCCCCAGAGTATCCTTTATAAACAAAAATACTATTTCATTAAATTTACATACAGCAAGCAGCTCCACAAAATTTATATTTAAATGTGAAAACACACACATTCCTACATTTTAAAGCAGAAAGAGCCAAGAAAACCCATTTAATTAATCAATTCTTGAATTGGTTAAATAATTATCCAACATCACAAGACACACACTTGCGCGTGCCTCAGTGTATTTATAACAACATCCGGTTGTACGTTTTATGAGTTTTTCTTTATCAAAAAACAAAGTACCTTATTTGTCTTCGAATTTTATCTTTCTCAATACTATTTATGTGTAAGTGTAAAATTTTTATAGAATTTTTCTGCGATTTACATTTTTTATCAATATTGTATAGAATTTTTAATTTGTTTGGGTGCATTTGTTTGGGTTGATTCTTTGAAAAATTACTGAAATTATCTAGATTAAATTATTAAATGTTTAATGCTCCAAAGGGAAAACATAGAAATTATTAAGAAATCGAGAAGAACGCTACAATCATGTGTGGAGTAATCTAATTTAATACGATTATTTTCAAGCATAATTTGTCATGTTAAGCACATCTTAACAGAAAACGTGATTGAGTTTTTCTTTCTTTTCTACTGTTTTATGAAAAATATCTATTGTTCTTAATCAAAGTTAATTCTTTGGCGTACATTCACCCCAGGTTACAATTTGTATCGTATTTTTTGAATATACGACAACAAAATTTACAATAGAAGCCGGATGCCAAAATATTTTACTCAGGTAACTTTGAACTTTTGCAGAAAAGATCGGAATATCCAATCAGCCGTTCAGCAGCTTACAGAGACTCTATCTTGGATTAGTTACATCAAATGACAAAAATATTCCTTTGCAGGAACTATATGTTATTTTGGTAGTAAATGATATGATTTTTCTTTCAAAATCTTCAGAAATTACATGATTTAATGCTTATAACTAAAGTTATGGGAATATATGTCACGTGCTAAATCATACTAAAGGTTGAAAAAAATTATGTTCCAATTCGCAGATTTTTGCATTTTTCTAATGGTTTGTTCTTAGATTAGCCAATGATGAGTTAGATCAAATGACAAAAATATCCCTTTGCAGGTTTATGGTTTCTAAATGATATAATTTTAAAAGGGGCATCGAATGCTATTAATGAAATATTCGATCATTCGAGAAATTACTTGATTTAATACTTATAGCTAACTTTAAGGGGAAAATATGTCGCGTGCTAATTTATACTAATTGTTGCAAAAACGAATGCAAATAGTTCAACATTACAACTCTTTACAGTAATCAAAGATTATTCTACTTTAGTGTAAAACAAATCGCTCAGCAAAACGACAAAATCTACCTTTTGCACTAAACATGGTGCTACTACATTGATATCGTAAAATGGTAATTTCTTTATTTTTTGCACTTCAACAAATGTCACGTTATAGATCGTGTAAATGCCCATATGATCAGTGTGCAGAGGGTATCCCTGACAAGATCAGGTTTATTCCATTATTAATAAATATTTCATTTTCTTTTAGTCTACCTAAAAACTTAATTAAGTTAATCAAATATCATAGTAATTTTATAGAAACAATGCAACTTTTTAGCAATAATTTAAAGCAACTTTCCCATTATCACATTGTCTTTATAATTATTACTGACTCTACTAATAGATATTTTTGTGCATGTCTGTTGTTTGAGCAGTCTATGCGTTTATAGCCCGCTCATGCAAATGCACGATTCCCAAAACAATGGTGAAATGTTGTTTCAACGGCACTATTTATAACATTTTTCCTTAGTTAATATTTGTTTCTCCTTTTATGCTGTTATCTTAATTTATAAACTAATTACTTTATACGATACACTCTTTATGGCAAACATACATACAGACAGCGGACTGACTGACTAACTGACTGAAAAGACCGAATGCCATACAACTATTAACTATTAACAACCAGCAGCGAATTATAAATATTTCTGTCAGTGTTTATTACTACTCCCTTTATTTGGAGAATTTCGTTAGTTATAGCATTAACTTCATACATATTTATTTATACATGCAGACATACGGAGTGTTTATAAATGTCGTGCTCTTAACGCAATTTTACAACACCACCGCGAGTCAGTCAGTCACACAGTCAGCCAGTATCAGCAAGAGCAGAAGGAACAAACGCAGCACTAGCTGTAGTAGTGGCATAAGGGATTTTCCAGACATTACGTCTGCTATTTATTGCTAATAGCCTTTGTTTAACATTTCTCCATCGTTTTCATTTTCATATCACAAGTTGTCTTAAATATTTATATAAGTGTGTATGTGCAAAGCTTGTAACTCTTAAATTGTAATAAAACTAAAATACACATCCTTGCTGGCTGTATACTGTTTGTAGGAAACATAAAAGTAAAGACAAAACAAACAGACACCACCATTAAATGAACTAAGTAGGCCACCAACATTCTGGAATAAGGGGGGCCAAAATTAACGCTAAATAACTTTAAATATTTTATAACTTTAATTAAAACTCACTGAATAATAAATATATACAGCAAAACACTTAATTACTGTAAACAGTGAACATATTTGTTTAAGTGGATTCTTAATCTAAGAGCAATTGATCTATACGATCTTGTCATAACTTAAAGCTTTAAACATATTTTATAATATTTCTCTCAATTTATTTATTTTTTATTAAATCAGTTCATAAGTAACCCTTTTTTCATTTGTTGTATTTATGCACGTCTGTACGTATGGGGTCATGGGTTGCTCATCATTTTTGTAAGATTTGCCACATACACAAACGCAAACACAGACATACTTACAACACACCATATGAAGATGTGTAAAAGCTTGTTTCCTCATATCGGTTTATTGTATTCTGTAATGTGGCTGCCTGCAATGTGCTTAAATGCCACCACATTTTACTGACATTATGACTTTCCACGATGATATTTATAGTTTATAGTCTTAAATAGCAGCAAAAATTTTGTATGTTGCTGTAATGTGACCAACTATAAAGTTATATTCGGAATATTCAATATGTACCTCCTAAAAGCAAACAATGGATTTAGACTATTCTGGGTGACAATTTAAATCAAAGTCCTAAAAAAACATATTTTGTCGACGACATTTTAGCGCGAATGTGAAACTAAGTCTTTATTAAATTAAAGCACTGGTTCGTCTAAAGAGAGTCAACTCTCACTTTTCACTTTTTGCAACAAATCGATGTACAGTGGTTATATCTACCCACTGTAAAAATCTGACATCATTTTCTCTACTCTTTCGCCAAAAAATACCGTTGTATCCATCTTCAACTTTCATTGTAATGTATAAAAAAACATTTTTTAGCTTCTTCTGAAAATTTTTAAATTTTGAGTTTGTTCTCTTTAAAGTGCGATATGTTTCTGCAACTAAATTCTAAATTGTAAGTTTTAATTTCCTTCTAATTCTTCCATATTTTCCTTTAATTTTTCATTAGATAAACAAACTGCTAAGCGTTTTGGTTGTCTACAGATACTCCCATAGTCTCTGGCGGAAATTTAACCCGCAACCCTCATTATACAGCCATGTTTGTGCAAAAAGTTTGTTAAGGCTGAGAGTTTACGAATAAATCTAGGAACACCGACATCGAGCACAACAATTTCACTCACTGGGCTGATGAGAATTTCACTTAAAAACGACATTCCACTTTGTAATCGCTTCTCAGTTTGGGCCATCATCTTCAAATTGGCATTGAAATTGTCCAAAAATCATTCATACTGACGAGGCACATTTTCACTGGATATCGCAACACACATGATTTTTTTTATATAAAAACTCAAAATATCTAAATTCGCTAATAACTTGGCCAATAAGCGTTTAATCAAGAAAAGGAGCTCGATCTGTGATCACCCATATTTCTGATAAAAAATCAATTTTTTATATAAAAACTCAAAATATCTAAATTCGCCAATAACTTGGCCAATAAGCGTTTAATCATGAAAAGGAGCTCGATCTGTGATCACTCATATTTCTGATAAAAAATCGATTTTTTATTAAAAACTCAAAATATATAAATTCGCTAATAACTTGGCCAATAAGCGTTTAATCATGAAAAGGAGCTCGATCTGTGATCACTCATATTTCTGACAAAAAATCGATTTTTTATATAAAAACTCAAAATATCTAAATTCGCTAATAACTTGGCCAATAAGCGTTTAATCATGAAAAGGAGCTCGATCTGTGATCACTCATATTTCTGACAAAAAATCGATTTTTTATATAAAAACTCAAAATATCTAAATTCTCTAATAACTTGGCCAATAAGCGTTTAATCAAGAAAAGGAGCTCGATCTGTGATCACTCATATTTCTGATAAAAAATCGATTTTTTATATAAAAACTCAAAATATATAAATTCGCTAATAACTTGGCCAATAAGCGTTTAATCAAGAAAATGAGCTAGATCTGTGATCACTCATATTTCTGAAAAAAAAAAATCAATTTTTTATATAAAAACTCAAAATATCTAAATTCGATAATAACTTGGCCAATAAGCGTTTAATCAAAAAAAGCAGCTCGATCTGTGATCATTCATATTTCTTACAAAAAATCGATTTTTTTATATAAAAACTCAAAATATCTAAATTCGCTAATAACTTGGCCAATAAGCGTTTAATCAAGAAAAAGGGCTCGATCTGTGATCACTCATATTTCTGACAAAAATCGATAAAAATTAAAATATCTAAATTCGCTAATAACTTGGCCAATAATCGTTTAATCAAGAAAAAGGGCTCGATCTGTGATCACTCATATTTCTGACAAAAATCGTTAAAAATCAAAATATCTAAATTCGCTAATAACTTGGCCAATAAGCGTTTAATCAAGAAAATGAGCTAGATCTGTGATCACTCATATTTCTTACAAAAAATCGATTTTTTTATATAAAAACTCAAAATATCTAAATTCGCTAATAACTTGGCCAATAAGCGTTTAATCAAGAAAAAGGGCTCGATCTGTGATCACTCATATTTCTGACAAAAATCGATAAAAATCAAAATATCTAAATTCGCTAATAACTTGGCCAATAAGCGTTTAATCAAGAAAAGGATCTCGATTTGCGATCACTCATATTTCTGACAAAAAAAAAAATTTTTTATATAAAAACTCAAAATATCTAAATTCACTAATAACTTGGGCAATAAGCATTTAATCAAAAAAAGGAGCTCGATCTGTGACCACTCATATTTCAGACCAAAATTCGATTACTTATATAAAAACTCAAAATATGTACATTGATTTACATGTAGTCTGTTTTTGCAAGACTTATGTTTTTGACAACAGACTTAGGTTCTTTGTCTCTCAGTAACGCTTCTAAGTATATTTTATTCTATGACCAAAAAATTCATTGTACATATTTTTTTTATTATGGCCTATTGGCCATAACCGGTTATAAATTTCTACTTAAAAAATAGTTTTCTTTAAAAAATTTAA
Organism: Calliphora vicina; assembly: GCF_958450345.1. Classification (NCBI taxonomy): domain Eukaryota; kingdom Metazoa; phylum Arthropoda; class Insecta; order Diptera; family Calliphoridae; genus Calliphora; species Calliphora vicina. The sequence goes on along the minus strand of NC_088782.1, from coordinate 130,160,553 downwards.
ATATAAAATAAATTGAATAATTATGATATAAATTAAATAAATATTATAAATAAAATTGAACAAAGTCAAAACTTAAACTCCAACAGTTTGTATACCAAATTCTACTGAGAGCAATGATATGCATATAATACAGAATCGATCCAGACCTTTAGAGAGAATATCGTTCAGTCAATCGTGGTATAGAGCATGAAATATTGAACTAGGTTTTTTATCATGTGACAACTTATTAGGACATGACTACACATGACAATAACACTATCAAAAATCACTGTATTATCATTTTCCTAAACTTAGACGAATTGTGTATCCTAGATGACGAGAAGGCAATTTTCCCTTGCATAAAAATAATCCAAACAAATCATGTTATAACAGTGATATTGTTTCAGAAGTAATGAATTAAAATTTTCTTCAATCTCTATAGATTGGTCCCTTTAAGTTTAATAACTCTTTACTCACATCACAACTATACAGAGTTGAACTATACAGAGTTGAATAGGAGCATTGGTGGCAGTAGTTGTCGTAATATCAGCAACACATCTAAAGCTTTGATGAGAACATTCATAACAATGTCAATGGTTCACATACTATTACCAACACCCAATACTGGCATACAGCAACAACAGCAGTAGTAGTGGTGTTAGCAACACCAACAATAGCAATAGTGTAGAGTAGTGGAGTGTTTTAGTAACAGCAAACCAGCTACAACGACAGCTGTTGTTATTTGCAATTGCCGACGTTTTTGTGGCATTTTCTTGTTTTATTTTTTCATGCCACATAAACTGACACACACATACAGAGAGAGAAAAGTATTGTTGTTTTCAGAATATTGCATCCACTCCTGCTGTTGCTGGGAAGTGTGCGTTATATTTTATTGTTTAGATGGGTGTGTTTATTGCATTTTATTAGTATCTTTTCTTTAGTTTTTATACAACATTTTGTTGCTTTTGTTATTTTCATATATGAATGAACGCTGCAGTACAAGGATGATGAGGTAAAAAGGATGTTTCAAGTGGGTGTTGTAGGTGTTGAGGTTTTAATATAAATTGTATTTAGCGTTTGTTATTTCCCATAGACACTCAAACACACACACACACACTCCCAGACATGCTCATAGTTGGCTCTACTCATTCAGTCATTCATGCCCCTTGGTAGAAAGCGTTATTTGTATGTAGTAGACACTGATACAGAGCCAGTTAAATATGTAGTCTGTGCAAAAAGCTTTAGGAGTTGTGACATGGTATTGCTTCTTTTAATTTAAATTATTCCTATTTTGTTGTTATTGTTTTTTCTTTGTATTTCCATTGTTATTATTGTTGGGGTATGTGTTGTTTTATTTAAATGCAGCAAGCAAGCAGCCAGTCCTTCGTTCTTTCATTCAATACATTCATTCAAATTATGAAAATGCAAATATTGTAGATTTTATTTTTATTTTTCCTCAACAAAACATTCAATGTTTAATAAAGCAGGGTGGTTTTGCTGCATAAATTTATTTATAATATTTATAGTGATACGTATGTATGAGATGAGATGAGATGAGCTGAGTGAGTTGAGTGAATGTGTGTACGATACGTATGTATAAATTTAATATTTATTAGCCAACAAATGAAGCATATTTACAATTTGAAATAATATACCCTCGAGAATCAGAGTCTGGTAATAATGATATTAAATAATTTAATTAATTTAATTTGAACTTTCAAGGGTTTTTTGTTCAAGTTTTTTTTTTTTGCTTTCCTATTTACTATGTGCTGTTTTATTATTCAGCATAACAATAGTAATAATAACTTTAACTTCAAGTTCACTTTTTATTTAATTTTGTTTGTTCCAGTGGGGTGGTGGTCGAGCAGCTTAGACATGTTGCCGTATTGTGGCATAACCTCCAATCCTTAGAGGACTAAAAGAAAGGATGTTTATATACTCTCTCGTTTCTTTCCTTTTTCAAAAAGCACATAACAAGAGTAATAATAGAGTGTGGATGTGTGCGTATGTAGAGTATTTGCTTTTAAGTTTAAATTCAACTTTTCCACTACCAAAAGGCTTTTTTCTAAGGCCTTGAGGCATAAATACTCAGTATAAAAAGTACTTGGGTATGTGCAATATATGTACCAAACACTGTATATTTATTAAGAGGAGTATGTATGAGTACACATACGAGGACAGACCTAAAATAGTTTATGTCTATCTGCTCGGATCTGCAGTTTCGAATGATCCATTGTGTCTAATTTGATCACTGATGCAAGCATTTATTCATATATTTGTGTTTGTAGTATTTTAAAATTAATAGAGATGAGGTACAATAATGATTTTTTATTTCTATTTCTTTTCTTTGTTTGCACTCTTAGCCTTTATTGGTGTTAAATTTTTAGTTCATAATTCTCCTTTTTAGAAAATCGCAACTTTTGTGGCAGAAAGGAAATCGCTTTTTGTTCAATTACCATTTAGGAGATAACCAATGTGAATTATTAAGTATGTAATCCGAAATATGTCCCCATGATTCTACAGTTTCGATTGTTTCCTTGTCCAATATCTTGTCATAAATCCATGTGAGATTCACGGTATCAATGCATCACTAATGTCTCATCACTTGCCTGACTCCAATTTATATATTTTGTGTCATTTTGCACGTATGTGCTCTTTGGAATGCAGAAAGAAGACGGTTGGTTACTTTATATATCCCAGGTAATCTAGCGTGAAGACAATTGTCACTTAAGTGTCTCTAAGTAATCTGGAGTGTAGTCACTTTAAACGTTTTGTGAGTAAGTCGTACAAACTGGTTTAATACAGATTGTTTAGATATAATTCTCTCTCATACATACATACTGATACCCCATGTAAAATAGCATGAAGTCAATAGTCATTTTAGAGTCTCCTAGTAACCTATAGTGAAGTTACTTTTAAGGGCTATTTTGTACTGCACTTTAGAAATCAACCCATTGTCGGAGGAAGGTTTGTTTAAAAGCAATCCTTTATTAAACAGTCTATGATATGTCTTTTCAACTGACTATTTGAGATCAATTATCACCCGTATATGTTAAAATTACTAGTTAAGTAGCTGATCAAGTTACAAGTTAGGTATCTAGTAAGGTAACTGACGCTATTTAACCAGTTTGTGAATCCAATGCGTTGACTACTTTGGTCCAGCTATTAGACAGTCTCATTGTAATCAAAAAGTGTCAAAATAACTAGTTACGTATCTATTGAAGTAACTAGTTCCACCCTAAATTATGGGTAAAATCACTAGTTCGGGACTGCTTCTTAGAACTGCTTGGTGGTGACAACTATATGCACATCATCTCTTCAGTTTAAAGGACTTTTCAGATATCCCCGATACCAACATTTATTCATACATATGTTTGTGTTTGTAGTATTTTAAACTTAATAGAGTTGAGGAACAATAATGAATTTTTTCTTTTTATTTTTTTTTGCATTCTTAGCTTTGTTGCTATTTGAGTATGTAGTTGTGCAAACAGAGAGCAAAAGGAACTGCAAATGTGCTGCTGGGAAACACATACATATATGTATAAAATGAGTACATGTGAGCCTCATAGAAGCAGAATTTTAAAGTTAGCAACATTGTAAACTAAATATGCCTTAGCTTATTGTTGCTGCTGACATTTTTTGATATCATTGTTGACAATGACACACTCATTTTGATGGTTGCCATTGTTATGCACACACAGTCACATCTTCAACTAGAGACAAGTTATAAGTAAAAATATAGTACACTCATATATTTTAATACTATAGTATGACAATTTTCATATAGAATGTGTAAAACCTTCTTATATACTACTTGCACAATGGTTACCAGTGACAGTAATAGCAAATAGCAGTAGCAAAAGCATCATCATCATCCGCAGCAACAACAAGAGAGACAATAGCAGTTGCATGCAGCAAGTAAAAGAAACAATTCGAAGCATGTGCTCCCATTGTTTGCGTTTGATATTTAACGAGTCACTTAAAGAAGTTTAATGCCAAGTTATTATGTTATTAGTAAACATAACAAACTACTTTTAATTAAATGAACTAAGTTGCAGCAGCACAATATACTCGTAATACGGAAAAACGAAAAAATAAAATAAAAGAAAATATTAACAGCAACAATAAGAAAAGTTTGCGATTCCTTTCAGGCGAACGACCCTTCCTTTTATCACCCTAACTCCCTATACTGGCCAATAACAAAAACAAACACAACAAACCAATCTTGTAGCTTTTGTTTGTAGGGGAAATAGAAACTTTTTTTTTTGCACCAGCTACTTGTAGAAATATATTGTATGTTGTATTCATTGCTCGTATATTTTAACCAAATACACAATTTCTTCTTCCCTATAGGGAAAATCATCACAAAATATATTGTTTTTTTTACATTTTCCTACTACTTTCGGAACTGTGACTGTGATTGTATTCGTGGCAATAGTAAAACGTAGTGGTCTTTCTCTTTGTGTCTATCAAAGTGTTAAAATTATTAGACAATATTAAGTTTGGTAACAACATTGTATATAATAAACTTTTCTTCAAAATTCGATAAAAAACTACTAACAAAGTTGTGGCTGGTGATAAGAGCAGTAGAAATAAAGAAGAAAAAAACAGCAGCAACTACAATAACTACATTCGAAAAACAAATTAAAAAGATAAAAGTGAAAAAGTTTGTCAAGAAAAAGGAAAATAAGAAATATGTATTAAATTTGCTAAAGATAATTAAACAACATGAATTTCTTTAGAGATAATATTTGCCAAAAATAAAGAGAACAAAATCAAAAGACATTTAGGTGAAGTTTTAAACGATTTCAAATGACAGTTTCCAAAGAAAAATAATTCAAATGTTAAGAGTTTTTGACACATTAACAAAATGCTGCAAGTGTTTTGCAGATATTTTTAGGATTCAATCTTAAAACTAATAGACAGTAAATTAATGTCATAGGGGTAGAGATTATGTAAATCAAGAATAACTATAAAATTTAAATTCACTTTAAAATGTGACATTACTTCCTTACCAATCAACCTTCCTCTATGTTCGGCGTAGGTAGCTATCAGGCCCCGAAAGAATCGGCTATTTACACAAGATGAATATCAACGAAGCTCATAAAAACCAGAATTAGTTATTGTAAGTAGGGTTCCTAATCGGCAGTTCCAGAGAGAATTATTTTAGAAATTCCTGGGAAATTTCTGAAACTTTTTATAAGTTTTCTCCTTAATTACTGCTGCATTGAGGAAAAATATATAATTTATGGGTGTATGACTTAAAAATGCGGAATTTACAATATATGATTTATCTTTTGAACGCGGTTTTTGTTTTTAATAACTTATTTCATTTTGAAGGGTACGTATCTGTCAACAAAGTGCTGCTAAAGCACAACGATTGCTCACCAAAGCTAATGGTGAATGTGATCCATTTGTTTCAACATACGAGAGATGGTTTATGCGGTGGTGATTTTGACAATGAAAACAATGGTCGCCCAGATCAGCCAACAATCAAAAAGAGCTTGCTAAATCACTGGGAGCTACTCAAGCAGCAATTTCAAAACGTTTGCGACCAACAGGATTCATCCAAAAGCAAGGAAATTGAAGTCGGGAGACCTTGAAAGACAATTTTGCATGACCAAAATGATGTTTGAACACTATAAAATAAAATTATTTTTCCACCGAATCATTAATTGCGATGAAAAATGGATCCATTACGGTAAACCGAAGCTTCAGAGATCGTACGCAATCCGACCAACCAACGGAATCGACACCAAAGCCAAATATCCATGGCGCAAAGGTAATGCTCAGTATTTGGTGGGACCAAAAGGGCCCTATCTATTATGAGCTACAAAAATCTGACCAGACCATCAAATGAAACCTGTACCGGAGGCAACTGATTCGTTTGAAGTGATCATTTGCCGAAAAATGCAGACAATATGCCACACATTCCATAATGACAACGCTCGGCCACATTATGCAATACCTTTTAAAATCTATTTGGAATGAAGTGATTGGGAAGTTTTGCCTCATCGGCCTTATAGTCCAGACTTTGCCCTGTCCGAATACTATTTGTTTCGATCGATGCCGAACGTTCTCTCTGCTTCACTTTGGAACAGAGTATCCGATTGATTCGTTCTTGGCCTCAAAAGATGAGCAATTCTTTTGGCTCGGAATCATAACTAAAAGTGAGCAATACTTTGAATAAATTTATATTGTACAAATGTTTCAAAATAAAAAATTTGAAAAACACCGCATTTTTATGCCACACTCCCAATATTATTAATTTTGCATTTTTATTCCCTGTTAACAATCCTATTATTAAAATGTTTCTAGTTTTAAACAAATTTTATTAAATTATTCGAATAATATTTTTTACTCGTCATTTGTTCGAGTAATCAAGGAATGATTAAAATGACCCGATTTCGAATAAAATTAAACTCGAATAATCTATGTAGCAGGAGAAGCTTCATATCCATAATTCGAGACGAAAAGATTGGCTCCTGTTAAGTTAATACGCATACAAATCACAAATACCAGTAAACTAGATTTTCTCTCTCAAATCTATTGATAATATCTGTAATTACACTGCATCTGTTTCCCAATAAATTTAAAAACTTTTTCTATTTTCTGTTATTTTCTATTAAAGAAATGAAATCCATCCATTATGATTAATTGGTTTTTAAACTCAAAAGTAATTTTTAAATATCCTTCCTTCCTTCTGGCCTGGCTTTAACTTTGTGTAGCCCGGTAATGAGGGCGTTTTAAGCTAATTAAACTAATGCAAGTAAAAGGTGGCGGTACTAGGTTTGCCTTGATTAAAGATATTTTTTTTTTTTTTGATTTATTAGATCGCCAAGTAAATAATCTCTAAAGAACAATCATAAATACCCTTTTCTGTTATCTCATTCCACAACGAAAACCAGCTCGTGTTTGCTTTCGGTAGTTACACCAAAAAGTAACAAAAAGTGTTTAAAAGAACCCTCGAAAAATGATACGTTTTGTAAGATAACTCCAACAATAAATGGATGAAAATAAAACAAACTAAAATATTTATCTTTAAGCATCTCTGCCATTATAAAACAACACCGAGTTTTTGACTTTTATTTAATCAACGTAAAAGAAAATTAAAAAAAAAACAAATATACGGAAATGACATCCTAATTGTAATGGAATCAAAAACGAAAATAAAAGAGTTCTTCTCATCTAGATGTTTTTATTTTAATATCCTTTCACTCTTTACATTTCGCCTTTTCTAAACACTATCTATTGTACAACAATTCGAAATGCCATTGTTTTTGAAAGGATTTCATTCATTGTGCTGTACAGTGATGATGGCGGCATAACGATGATGATGATGGAGATGATTGTGGTTTCTTGAGTTAAAAAATAAGGTGTTTGTTGTGGTATGTACTGCTAGACATTTTCCTAAATTTGTAAAGCTTTTGTGCAAATATCAACAAAACCAAAAAATTAGAGAATGAAAGAACGAGCAAAACACAAATAAATAAATAAAACTACAACAAAGACTTTCAATTTCTGTGTTTTTTTTATTTTGTTCTATACTTTTTGAAATGGAAAAACCACAAACACCACAAACACCACAGACAAAACGGCAATTAAGTGACATTTTTCTTTTATTTGCTTTTTTGTAACTTTTATATTCCTTAGTTTGGTTTTAAGTTTTAAAAAGGATAAGATACATGGAATAGGTTTCCATTGACTTGTTTTTTTGTATTGTTTTGTTTAAATTTTTTTACAGAACATTTGTACAATATCACGCATTTATCGCATTTGTTTGTTTCTATAATTAAAAAACGTTTTTTCGCCACTTCTTCGTTCGTGTTCGTTTGTTCCATTTTTTATTTGTGCTCCAAAAGGAAAAAACAACAAAATTCTATTTTTATTGTTTGTGTTTTTTTCTCGTTTAGCAGGATTTTTTAAACTTTAGTCCTTTTTGTTAAGTGCGACAATGATTAAGTGTCCTTATTCCTTTTTGAGTTTTATTTGTTTTGTTTTGCTTCTCTTTCTCGTGGCCATTTGTTAAACAGGCAAATTTTAATAAAGAGTGCTGTTTTTAAGAATGTGTAAAAATTATATTAAAAGTCTATATTAATCGTTATTGCTAATGTATTTTAGCTTAATTTCTTTTGCTTGTTTTGTGTTTCTTTTCTTATACATAGATATATTTTGCGACAAGTCTTGGCATTTAAAGCAACAAAAAAAAGAGGGTTTTAATACTTTATTTTTTCACTTGGCGTTTTCCTAAAAGGGGGGACACTTTAAGCCACCAAAATTACACTTGGCTACACACAACATTAAAAGGATTAAATGTTGAAAAAGGGTTTGTCCTTTAAGATGTTGCCTTTTTTTAAACAACAACACAACACAAAGCTAAAAGGAAAAGTAAATGTTGCCAAAACATTTTTATTTAGCAAGTTGATGGCTTCTTGTTTATCAAGTGACAAGGTTAAATCTCTTTATTTACAATATTGTGGTAAAAGGTTAATTATGCCGGCCAAACATTTCTAGATCCACTCAATATTTTAGGATTTATCTACAAATACTACAATACATAGTAACATTTGGCAGAGAATGGAGAAGAAGGAGACCGAACAATAAAAAATGAAATTAGAGAAAGGATTTATATCTTAAGGATTATAAATTTCGTTGTCTAATGACAGGACAGGAAAAGTTTTACAAACTTCTCTAAGTAATTTATGACAAAACTATGTTTGTTTAATTATCTCTAAATTTAGTTTATGGATCGTATGATAAGAATAAACAAAATACATATGAGTAAACATGTATTTTAGTGCCTAAAGTAAAAGTTAAGTTCTTCGCGAAGGACAACCTTAATAGAAATGAAAACAAATAAAGTCTAATAAAAAAAATAGTAATAAAACAAGGACAACTCTGAACTTTTAAATCGTCTCAATGTTTCTGCCTTTTATATACGAAGGAAGTCATCAATAAGAATTTTAGCAAAAACAATGTTTATCCAAAAAGTACAAGAAACATTTAAAGTACAAGCTATCGATCCTTCTTCACTCAGGAGACTTTGAGAGACCCTTTATTTCAAACTTCAGCAAGAACATATCAGCCGATATGTGTCTAAACCTATAAATCTATTAGATGGTTTGAAGCACTCTAGGTATTTTAGTCCGGAAAAAAGCTTTTCTCCACATTATGTTCCAACTGTTCATAAATAAAGGGCGAAATTTCTGATGTGCTCTAGGTTTTTCAGTCTGAAGGAAAGCGGATCTTTAATTTTCAAAATGCGTCTGATTCCAGAGAAGTGGTCTGTGTAGAGGCGTAAACTATTGGTTCTCTTAAAAGATTAATAAATGAAGGTCCAAGAGACGTCTTATGGTATTTGATGAGGATGTTATAATCCATTATAGCGACGGTGCTACTGGAATTCCTTGTTATAAGCATCTTATGAAACAGTAAAGTATATCCTGATCGACAGTTAACGAAGGGAATGGATTGGAGGACTTTAAGCGAACGTTTACCTCTTACACGAATTAGGAGAGAAAATATCTAGAAGCATAGATAATAGACATAGAGCGGAAACTCTCTTGTCAAAGACCTAACTCAGTTGTCAAAAACCTAAGTGGTGAGAATGTATTAGTATAAAAAACGATGTGAAAACAAAAACAACACTCGTATGTGTGATTATTGAGTAAATTTTTTGTTTGAGTTTTTTTCTAGTTTCCGCTCTATGTTTCTCTATGTCTAGAAGTATGATACTATGATTAGCATTAACTTTGTGGATATCAAGTTGGCTTATACGAGGATTAATCTAAACTAAAAAGAGCAACAAGATCAAGCACAAGCAATCGGTGGCAATCAGTTATGGCCCATTAACTTCTAAAGGGGCCTTATAAGATCAAATGGGGATGAACACCAATACGGCATAGGCAATATTTGGATTAGGATTCTTCTTTATGAGATTGAAGAGCAAGTACATATCACAAATTCACTGGACAAATAGATAATAGACGAATGGAGGAGATTGGTGTCTTTAACTGGATTTTCAGATAGCTAAGGTCGAATGATGTACGAGAATCATCTTCTTTTAATACTTAGAAAATGAGTTAGTGGAAAGTGTTATAGACATCAAGCTTGGAATAATTTAAATCAATGCGAGCAACTTCTAAAACGGCGTAAAACCATCAAATGGGAATGAATACAAATACGATAAAATCAAGCCAGTCCTGAATCCTACATTCGAGAAAGAACAAGGCAGGGCAGTTGTATGAGAGAACGATATTTCAACTTTCAATTAATTATTGATCGTGGTTACCCTGACAATAAGACTACTAGAGACAAATGCTAAAAGAGAAGACTTATCTGATATTAATTGACGTATTTACACACAGTAAAGTCGACTTTTTTGACGACTTCCATTATGTGTTAGTGTTTCTCGTCAAATTGAGATGATTTTCAAGTATTACAAATAAATCAGGTCAGTATTTAGGTAATAGGTGAAACAAAACATTGTATTGTATAATCTATTCAATAATCAATCAAATTCATTTAATATTAACTACTAAAAATTAATGTACTGTCGAAATGTATTGCTAATTTCATAAATTTTATTTCAAATAAATAAACATTAAATTCTTTGGTAACAATATATCTAAATTTAAATTTAGTATTACATTTCCTAAGAATTCACTATAATTTATTAAAATGTTTAAGTGACAATAAATTTAATGACATTAGCCTTTCAAAACATAAGGACAACACACACTTCAACAAAATTCTATGAACACTCAAATATTTATAAACAATTCTGAGAATCACACTTTAAAATAAAATTTTCAATTCATTTTTATCATTTCTTATCCTAACAGCCATAGTTTATAACTTCTTCAGTGATAAATTCTTAGGAAACAACACTGCACAATAATTATAAATCAAATGTCTATTCTTGTAATCAAATAAAAAAAAATTTAAGAAAAAGTAAAGAAAAATACGTTGAAAAAATTGCAATTATTGTTTCTATTGTCACACATACAATACAAACAATTAACTCCCTATTTTTTTCTTTCTAGATCCTTTTTTTGTTTTCTTTATTTAACAAAACCAGGCATTATTCATTCTTTTAAGAAAATCCACAGAATAGAATACAAGGGAATACGATGAAGAGTGCAGAACAAAAGAAACTAAAAATCTAATGAACAAAAAGTAGAAATATGTTTTTACAATTACTTTGACAAATATTTACAATGATCTCTAACAATCTAAGAATGGAAAAATAGAAAAAGGAAAATTACAACAAAATACTTTAAAATTGTTTAAGCAAACGCCAGTTATGTTGTTATTGTTTTTTTATTGATATAGTTTTCAAACACAACATCTTGAAAATTTGTACGACAACAGCAACCAATTTAAATTCAATTTGCCCCATTATTGTTGCCTATTGTATTTCAGCTAAAACTAGAGGAAAAAACAACAACAACATCCATGCAAACACTATTCAATTTCTGTTTAAAAAGGATCAAAACTATATGTATATAAGTGTTAGTTAGAGTTGATGTATGTGTGTTTGAAGAAAAAAGAGAGAGTGTAAGAGTGAAAACACCCCAACAATTTTAAAAACAATTGCAAAATTACAGCAACTACAACTACAGCTGTATCACTGCAATAAGAATCCAGCCGCTTCAGTTAAGAAACAACAATAGCAACAACAATTTGCTTGTTTTGGTTTAAAATTGCAATTCAATAATAGTGCAAAACAGAGAGCACAGAAATAGATGGAAAAAACACAGCAACAAAATAATAAAATGTTAAACGAGCAACAACAACAAATACTGGCTGTAAGAGCAAAAGCAAAGATAATAAGTAGAAATAAAAATAGGATTGCAATTTACAATAATGAAAGCAATAAGTAAAATAGCAAAATGTCGTTAGCACATTGCAAACAGACGACAGTGTGGGGCACAAATGTAGTTCCTTAAATATTCACTTCTCAATTTTATTAAAAATCGATTTTATATGATGAAAATCATGAAAATCTTAAATCGGTTGTAGTTTCTATAAATGACATTCATCTGTGATCACTTCAGAATATCATCAAAATCAATTTAATATGAAACAAGTAAGAGATCTATATTCGGCTGTTACGAATCTTATACACCCTTCACAATTATAATTTATAATAAAATTTTTTTAATATTTTTCGGTAAAAAAAAAAATATTTTTTTACTTTTTTCAAAAAAAAAATTTGAATTTTATATTTTTTAAAAAATTTATTTGTGGAAAAAAATATATGACAATTTTTTAATTTAAAAAAAAATTATAATTTTTTCAATTTATTTGTGTCAAAAAATTTTTTTATCGCAAAAAAATTCAGGTTAAAAGATATTTTTCCGATTTTGACCCATTGTAGGTCCAACTTTCTATGCCGTTATATTAGTCGTTGCAAGACTTTGAAATATCTATCATTAGATATCCATATTGTCTATAATGTCTTAGTAATCCAGATATAGGTCAAAATTAGGCAAACAAAATCGAGGTTGTAATGGTTTTTTTTCCTTATATCTCAATTATAGGTTACGGAAAGTTGATTTCAACATACATACGGACAGACTGACATCGAATTCGCTATCTATAACGATCCAGAATAAATATACTTTGTGGGTTTGCAAAGGGTATACAAATCATAAACATTTTAAATCGCCTGTAGTTTCTTAAATGACAAAAGGACATTCGTCTGTGATCACTTCTCAATTTTATTAAAAAAAAATTTTATATGAAAAAATCATAAATCGGTTCTATTTCCATAAATGGCAAAAGGACATTAATCTGTGATCACTTCTCAATTTTATATTAAAAAAAAATCTGTTGCTAAAATAGAGACTTAAATTGCATAAAGACTTTAAGCTGGGATCACTTCTTAATTTTATATGAAAAAATCATAAAAATCTGAAATCGGCTGTAGTTGCTGAAATAGTAATTTAAATTGCAAAAGGACATTCATCTGTAATCACTTCTCACTTATCAAAAATCGATATTATAGGAAAAAAATCTATTTCCGATTTTTAAAGGAAAACGTTTATTTGTTTGTAGTTGAATTGCTCTCTATTTGCCCTCACCTGTATTTAACTGACAGTCAAGTGAGTGCAAAAGTAACTATATGTATATGATGAAGAACAAAAAACAACAAGAACTTAAACAGTTGACAACCATAAGTAAGCAGCAGCAGCTGTCACTTATTGTGGACTCGATATAAATGATACTCCTACTACCAATGTACCCAATGTACACACACAATCTAAACTCTCGTTACACTCGTAGGTAAGTTTACATAGAAAATCCGAGAAACAACCACTTGCATGCACATCTTGTTATATAAAATTAAATCCTGCTTATGCAATTCTAAAGATGAAATGAGCCTTTAAGCCAAGATCATAAGAACAGAAGTCGAGTGTAGAACTCCAGCTGAGGCAGAAATCAATACAATTGCACAATAGTCATACAAAGGAACAGAAAAAACCAAACGTATGCACGCGTACACGTTAACAGAGGTTAAAGAGAAAGAAGACTGAAAGAATGTTATTGTTTTTAAAGGACTTTTGTTTTATTTACCATTGTCTGGCTATTCTTTTGCAACAAAAGCGATTATAGTTGACAGAAAATTGCATACTTGTGTTTGTTCTAAGTATGCCTGCCTTTTAGTTAAGCCTAATTCGATTTTAGAGTTCTAGGGATTTGAGCCTAAGAAAATATGCTTAACAACTAGCAAACAACTAAAAGAGGGGAGTTTTACCAAAATGTTTACACGATTTAAAAGCAAAAACACTTTAGATTAAAGTAGTTTAGATTTTGTAAAGCTGATAGCAATGAATGATTAAAATTTAATATGCATTTAACATTTAACAGCAAATGGTTTTAGCATTAATTTGTTTAACAAAAATAGGTTAAAGTAAAAAAAGCTGTTTTTCTAGCGACACCCTGCAATTTATAATAAATTACAATAAGGATATTCACTGCCACTTTAATACACTAATGAATTATATTAAAGAAATTGCTAAAAGGAAAGTTTATAGTTAACAGCCTTAATATTTTGCAATGAACTTGGGGTGAGCATGAAATAAACTTGTAAAATAAGTGTTAGGTTAGGGGAATTTTGTTAAGGAAGTTATGTAAATGTAACATAGTAACCGCACCCAAAGCTACCAAAATCTTGCATGTACGTATTACATAGACAGACATGAGCTTATGAACACATTTTTTCATTAATATTTGCTATTAAATTTAATAAAATTCTTAAAATGTTGTTGATTGCTATAAAATACAAGACGACAAACTCATGCAAAACAACATGTATGCACGTATGTATGTAGGTTTGTAGGGGAAACAAATTATTTGATTTAAGCGTCAAAATCTTATGAATTAGTTAAAGGTATGTAGACGTACGAGCAGAAATATTCAGTAGAAGTGTGTGCGTGTGGATGAGTTTAAATTACACCTATAGCTCATATAATATTCTAGCACACTTACATGATTACGAACACACAAAAGCACACTTAATACATACAATGTTTTAATATGCTGGCATTATTGTGATTATGATTGTTGTATGATTATTATCATTATTGTTATTATAACCAGGCAGGCAAACACACATACAGCTAACAGGCTTCCTGCCTGGCTTTCAGTCATTCAGTTTCTGTTACTCGGTAACACACACTCACTCCCACACATACATATTTACTTGATTATTTCATATTATTTCCTTTAATTTTCTGTGTTTTTCTAATGTATTGTGCTGGTGGTATGCCACATAGTGCTTTTCTTTAATAAACTCAAATTGAATTGAATGAAACAAAAAGTTTTACATTTTTTTTTCTATAAAATTTTAATTAAATTTTCTAATTTGTATGAATTACTTTGTGCTTGACAACCCAAGTGCGTATGTTGGTTGATGTTGCCATAGACTAATGTTTTACAATCACCATAAACATTGAAAAATCTTTGGCAGAGTTCTTTCCAAAGTGTATTCATATGTTTGTTAAAATGTACTGGTAAGTATGGGTGCGTTTATGGGTTAATATAGGCAAAATCAATATCCTGCGGCTATTGACTTATTTGTAGCACAGAATAATACAACAACAATAACAAAAATGGAGCTGAGAATATAATAAACTTTGCATTTAAAAGTTGTAAACTTCAAAACCATAAAGGATAGAAATTCGAGATTAATTAAAATTATTTTAAATGGATAGAAACACCAATGAAAACTGTATACTGATTATAAGGAAGAAAAATCATATAAATCTTAAATTGGCAGTTGTTTTTTAAATAATGCGTTAAGCGTTTTATAAAAAATACTAAATTTTATTCACAAATAATTAGAAAATCTGAAATTGAGGACAAGATTCTCAGAAACTGCTACCTTAAATGGCAAAATGGCTGTATTTCCTTAAAAACGATTTAATTTGCGAACACTTCTGACTTTTATCAAAAATCATAAATATATTAAATCGATTAAATAGTTCCTTAAATAATACAAAAATTGGAAAAAGACATTAATCTGAGATCACTTCAAAATTTCATAAAAAAATCAAGTTTCTAAAATTGTAGCTTATAGCTCTTATCAATACTGTCTTAAATGTAAAAGTATGTTAATCTGTGATCACTTCTGATTTGCAATAAAATTCGATTTTTTTATTTTGAAAAAACATAATCCGGCAGTAGTTTCGTAACCAAGTAGTGATTAAAGATGCAAAAATAAAACAAATAATAGAAATCTTAAATCGGCTGTAATTCCATATATAGTGACATAAATGACAAAAACAGATCAATCTGTGATCACTTCTGAATTTTAAGAAAAAAATCTAATTTTTAAGAAAAATCATAAATATCTTAATTTAGCTGTAGATCACTTCTTAATTTCACAAAATATAGATTATATATGAAAGAAGGAAGACATCTTTTTTTAGATATTAAAAGCGGCTGTAATTGCTTAAATAGAGGCTGAGGACATTCTTCTGTAATCACTTCTTAAGTTTATCAAAAATCGAGTTTATATGAAAAAAGCATAAAAATTTTAAATCGGCTGTTGTTCCTTAAATAGCGGCATATGTATATCGACAAAAGGATAAAATCTGTATATTTCCAAAAATCGATTTTATATGAAGAAATCATAAAATTTTTAAATCGGATGTAAATTGTGATCAGTTCTAAATGTCAACTAAAACTGATATGTTTTAGTAAATTTTGGAAATTCTAAATTAAGTATACGATTATAAACATTTTTCCTTTAAAACTTCTTAAAATCCTTCAAAGCTTTCATTATTTTTGTACCAAACACTTGCAGCTTTAAATTGGCACTTTCCATTAGCGGCAGAAATACCTAACTAAAAGTATCAGTTTTCACTTCACAGGAAAATGTCTGTTTTGCCAGCATCCTTAAGTACAATCTTTACTTTAGTCAAATATTTACACTTTTCATTTTTGTTCTTCTTAATAAAAGAGACAACAAAACCAACCAAAACGTAATTTATGTAGCATAACAAGTATTTCAATTTCATTTTAATTAATAATAAATTTGTCTGGCTGGACCACTTCAAACTGCAGACGGTGTTAACAAGTATCAGCAGCAGCAACAGTCATTTGTATGGGCAGCATTTTCTGGTTAAAACTAAAATAAGTAATTTTCTCTGAATAATTAAAGTTAATGTCATTTCAAATGAATTATATGGCAATATACATTTAATATACCTTTGAAATATAACTGAAACTAAATTAGCAAAAATAAGAAACCTAAAAACTCATTTGTTTGTCGCTAAACGTTGAATGAAAATCGTGTAATTAACGGTGACAATTGTCAAATCATTGTCACACTATGATTATGTTTGATGCTCACAAATAAGCCAGACAAGAAAACAAAAAACTTTTGGTTTATAAAATGCAGGTAACATGTAACCAGCGAGAATACATAAATACGAATTATACCTCACTCTTGCTTAAATTAACACAGACATTGAATCCTTTTTCAAATTTAACACGGGTAGGTATTAACAAATTGTAACAATTGTCATCATTGACATCGTTGACATCGTTGGCAGTGTCATCATTATCTGTCTGAACAACAACAACATCGAATATTATCTCATATTTGTTTACTAATGTATGGGAAAGATTTTCAACACATTTGTAATTTAGATTAGAAAGACTTGATGCGAATGAAAATGTTGTAACTTATTTACTTAAACGCTACTTGTGTGTATGTAAGTGTATTTCGAATTAGTTACAGTAAAGTTAGGAAACATATACCATGTAATTTGAATAGTTTCCCAAAAAAGGGTGTGCGTAATAAACCACAACTAAGACATTTAGTTGTGATTTGTGTAAAATTAAAGACATTTAGCATGCTTAAGACTCAAACTCATACCTTTTTTTATAATTACAGAGACAGAAAGATGTTAATTTCTTTTCAACCTCAAGATAAGGGCTTAATTACCACATACTATACATTGACTATGATTTCTTATAAAAAATAACATAACATCATTAATTCCTTACTCAACATTTATTAAGATTTACTTAAGGTATTTTACTTTATATATAAATAATGAAATTTAGAAGTTCTAAAAAATACAATTGCCAGAACATTTAAAATTGTATAACTTTTATTTAAACTTTGTTTAGAAATTCGATTTACAAATTGCTATTTAATACCACAAGTTAAATACATAAAATCAAGTCCTTCACCTACATTCATACTACTTACAGCCTCTTAACTATTGTTTAGCCATTTAGATGAAAACAATACTTTGGAAACCTTTAGAAATTTGGGCACAAAAACAACTTTAAAAAGTTTTTACACAAATAAAAACAAAACAACCAACTTTAAGTAAAATTTTACCAAGTTTCTGAAATAACAGCCAACAAGACCAGCAACAACAGCTATAAAAAAATCTATTTAAAATTCTACAATTTCACTAAATATTTTAACACTACCTAGAATTATAAGTACGAACGTAAAAAAGTGTTTTTTTGTTAGAATTTGCAATTCTTCCAACAAAAAAAAAGAAACCTACATCCTAACAAACACCAAAAACCAAGTCAGTAAGTATTTACTGTATCTATGTATATATAAATATATAATATATGATATGTAACAATATACACTATAGTTAAATTCTTCTTGAATTTCTATACAACACAAATGAGAGTAAAATAATAAAAGGTTTTTACTCGCATTTTCTTTAATGAAAGAAAAAAGTGAATGGAACAACTTATAGTAACAAAATATCCTGGTATCTATGCGATGTGCTACGTATGTATGCTTGTTTGAGTATAAGCAGTTGCATACATGGATGTATGTTCAAATGTATTATTGCGTAGTTATGTAGGTTTGTAGCAATGAATGGGAAAGTGAATGTCAAAGTAACATAAAAACAAATCACGTTTTAATTTGGTTTAAAATTGCACAACACAAATTTCACTTGAAATACTTTAGCAAAAATGTAGAACACTTGAAGAAATTGCAGACAAGAAATTAAATTTGAAGGACATTTTTGTTTCAGAAAGTGTGAGTCTGATTAAACTAATTCCGGGGCAAGTTTTTTTTTAGTTTTGTTGTGGGAAACAAAGAATTTGCTGTAATAAAATTTAAAATTTATTTTTTTATTTTATTTATTCAATTGTAATATATGTAGCCATTTGGCCAATAACAAATTATATTACAAGTATTCTTATTATCTATGAGAACTTCCATACATCCTGACGACTCCTACAAATATATGTTCAATTAAAAAAAATGAGATAAGATTTTAATAACCCTAATTATCAGTATAAAGTCAAATATCATTCAAATTAAAAAAAAACAATAAGTTTACGCTTAAAAGTAACAACTGCCATTGTAAAAGAGCGCATATTTCTAGGCAATAAATTCCAAATACGCGCAGCTTGTACAACAAATGATTGTTCATATATTGAGTTATGTATACAAGATATAATAATTTGGGGATTTCTAAGAGATCTTGAAAATGACAATTGTTGTACAATATGCGCCGGTTTTTGAAATTTTACAATTTTATAAAGATAAATTAACAATCGAAATTTAAGGTAATCATCAAAATTTAGATTCAAATAATTTTTTAGATGTGTGGAAACATGAGCCCTAAACCTAAGTCCATAAACAAATCTTACAATTTTGTGAACAATCAATTTTATCTTCTTTTTATTCGTCATATTACAACCCGAATAAACCTCAACACAATAATTAACTTGTGACATAAGCAAGGAATGTGCAACAGTCCGCTTGACTTGTAAAGGTAGGGACAGATTCAGGTGATATAGCCTACGTAATGTCAGACAGACTCTAGTACAGACGTTATCAATATGTGGTCAATATGTGGTCAAAATTGTTTGAAAATATACACTTAAATTAAGCTAATATGGTGACTACTGAATACTCCCCTTCTGTGGTACTCCAATAATAAAGATTTGAAAAAATCAAAAAGAAATTGCAAGCACACACGTTTGTAATATTAATATTAATTTCTATCCATAAAGAATCCTGCAACACACATATTCATTCGGCCGGATCAACGAAGATCCTGATTTATGAAATTCTACATAAACTTTTTTCTTCTCTAGAGAACTTTCCATAATGATTCATCTAATTTATGTTCTCCACACACCAGTGATTTGGTAACATACCAATTTAGCGCGCAGAGCCTCATTAACAAGTACGAACAAATTGCACGCACAAATCACATGTGTGTGGGCAACTTTAGTTAGACTCAATGTCATAAATTAATGAAAAAAACAATTAAACAATATGCCATTTTAAAGTACAAATGTAATTATACAAGAATATAAAATTGCTTACCCAATATCCACAGAATACTGCTTAACGTATTGAAACAATTGAATTTGGCCGAAGAAGAGCCTGTAGTTTTATCACAATCCGATATTTGCGGGAGGACCTAATTGTGGCACTAGGCAATGACATACACTTTTTTAACTAACAACACAGCGATTTATAACTTCGTTTTGCAAAATATTCGTCACTTTTTATTAATAATCGTTCTCACGACAATTGAATCTTCACTCCGGAACGTATCAATCGGAAGTTTTATTTCCAGAGAAGAACTTTCGACGGCAGCCGGCAGTTACAACAATAAAATGCGTATTAATTTACCGCCATTACGCGCACTTCAGTTTATTACTAATAACTTTTATTTTTAATAAATTTGGTCAATTACATGTTGATATTTTTAAAATAACCATTTTAAACTAATCTTTTATTTAAAAAAAACAATAATATAACATTTAAAAACACTTATTAAAATTATTTAACACTATCAAAATTATTAAAGCCAAATAACAAAAGGAACGTTTAAAGCAAGGCGTATTTAACAAGGTGACAGCAGTGGCGAATTGAAATAAATACAGGCGAATTCACTTATTTTTTATATATAGAGTTTGACATACGGACGTACGGGCGAATATTTTTTATATATGTAGTTTGACATTTGTGCGAGCTATTTCTATAATCAGCTGTGCTGCCGATGGCACCTTATTAAATGCACCTTGGTTTAAAGCGAATTCATATTATATAATTCGCCTTGGAATTATTAAATTAAACTAGGGTTGCCGTAAGCAAGGATTCGAGCGAAACAAATGGGGAATGTCATATAGCAATTCGAATATATTAAAATTGGTGTAACAAAGTAAGTCTATGTTGATTAGCTCAGATCACGTAATAAAAGTTTGAAAATAACTAATTAGTAAAAATACTCAATCATTTCATGTTTTTCTAAGATAAAAAAAATTTATTAGCAATAAAAAAATATGAATAAAAAAATGTTCTGTTAAAAAATTTTTTTGTAAAAAAGTTTTTTTTTATTCTGAGCAACCGAACCGAGACTATAGCGGATATATTGATGTATGAATCATGTATTTAGGGGTTTCGGAAACTTGATTTGAGCACACAGACGAATAGACGGACATGGCTATATCGACTCCGCTAATTGTAAGGATTCAGAATATATGTATATACTTTAATATAATGAAAAATATGGATATTACAACTTACCACTTAATTTTCAAGCAAAAAGTAACTCTTATTATCTGACTTATGAAAAAGGTCATAACTGTTATGGGCCTTGCCACAAACAGAATTTATTAAAATTGTGAACATAAAGCAAGTTTTATGTTTGATTTAGCTTGTTATTTCAAAAAGCATAACAAATATCTAGAAACGGGTTTCGGTGTCAAAAGCAAGACAGGTAAAATATATATTATATAGTCCTAACTCAATTTTGGTTTTAAATGTTCGGTGGTCCGAATGATTTGCCTTATAACAATCAAACGGCAACACTGTCATTATTTAGTAATAAAAAGCTTGTTGCATTTAATAAGGTGCCATCGACAGCAACAGTCAAACTACATATATAAAAAATATCCGCTGGTACGCCCATATGTCAAACTCTATATATAAAAAATAAGTGAATTCGCCTGTATTTATTTCAATTCGCCACTGCTGTCACCTTGTTAAATACGCCTTGGCCTTGCTTTTGTTCAAAGTAAATTAATAAAGTAGACTCAGTAGAACAGCTGACTATTTTTTTTACTTTGGTCTGAACTGTCAATTCACTTGTGGTTGTTGTGGCGAAAAATACAACAAGCCCAAAAGCAAAAACAACAACAGGCAACTTTGACAGCTCAGACCTTAAACCAAAAACAAAATTGCTTGTGGTTTTTGTAAATGTTGTATTTGTTGTAGTACTGTCGCTACTTTATTAATTTACTTTGCTTTTGTTGTTGTTTACTTTTTCGAATTGCCAACTCTTATTTCTTGTCAACCTGCTGTAATAAAAGAGTCGCTAGAATAGTTTCACAATTTTTGCGCAAAATTAAATTTTAAGAAAAAGTGTGTTTTATGTGATTAAAAATTAAAGAAATGTGTGTACAAATAGTGTTTTTAAATGGGCATGCAGTGATTATGTACAACAGGTAAAATTTGCTCACTTTAATACATTTAAGAAATTGTAAGGGATTAATTATAATTTTCTTTCAAGGTATGTCAAGAAACCTTTACAGGATTAAAATCGGGAAACTGATTTAAAATGTGTTTAAATGAAAGATAACAAATGGAAAGAAAAAGGTAAACAAATTGCAATCTTGTGCATAAGTTATGAGACGGCAGGTAATAAATTCCAATTAGATTTAATATTTGTACTAATGTGGGTTAGAAAACTATAGTTTAGTGCATATTAATTATTTTTAGTTTTAGAATTTGCTCTATGGAAATGCAAAAAAATAAATATAGAGTTTTATAAGATGTTTAATAGAAAATAGAATATACATTTACATACATTTGATTCAAACTTTAAAAACTAATTTCTAAGTGTACTTCAATATATTGTAGTAAAATGAATTAGAAATCTTACAGCTATTTCTCCGGGGCAAAGTACCCGACAATATTTATAGTAAAACGAATTAGTTGTAGTGAGTTGTATTCGAGTAATAGTGGATGAATGGAGTTCGTACGTATGGTATTCCTGTATATTGCATTTGTAAAACATGTAATAGAACAACCAAAACATTTCGCACCGTCATTTCGTATACAATTAAATGGGAGTGACAGCAACTGTTTGCAAGTTGCCTTTTACAATTCTATATCCTATTATTTGTTATTGTTGTCTATTTTGCCATTTACCATGAATGTTGCTACGTTGTGCTGTTTCCTCTTTTTTAATTTTTCCTACAACTTTCAGTTTTTCTTTATAACATTGAATAATGTTAAAATTGGAGTTCAAATGTTGGCAGGGGAGTGGAGCAGGAGTCGCAGTAGCAACCAATTTTCGTAGTAGAAATTGAAAATTTAAATTAAATTTTATTTGTTTTTCACACAAGAACTCAAAGTAAATGCAAATTTGTAATGTTTTAAGCATGACCTTATTATTTATTCAACACAGAGTCTATGTCTAGTTCGTTGGTTGATTTGAAACGAGCTGTATTTAAAATTTACAAAATAAAAAATTAAAAATCGTTGTAGAGAGGTGTTGTTAAACAAATTAAAAAAAAAACATGATGTTTGTTTCAGTAACAATCAACTAGACGAGAAGTATAAAATAAAACATTAAGCAAAGCGGTATTGATCACTAAAGTTGAGATGAGATAAGATAATAAATTTTAAAAATCATTGAAAGATCATAAAAAACACCATGTGGTGTAAAACAAATTTGTAGGTTTCGTCAACAGAGGGTACAATTCAAAAAGGACCTCCCTATTTGTTGAGAGTTAAAAATGAACGCAACGAAATATGAGTCTGCATGTTAGTCAAAAGCATTTGAAATTAATATAAATTGATTTTAGGTTTTCCAATTTTAACAATGGGAGGCGTTACATGTTACAATTTCTGTTTTTGAATTTTAAAGTCTTGAGAAATATAAAGAATCCTGTAATGTTTATGTGGTTTTATTCTACTTAATGTTACGTAACCAATTTGATTTTTATTTCCAGCTAGCATTCATGTTTTATTTTCTTCTAGACTACTTTGAATACCCCGCCTTAAACTTTTTGAAATATATTTTCCACTGACACTATTGTTTTTATGCGTTAAATATGTACATTGAGCATAATATTTCACCATAATAATTGTTGATACGCATTCAATCGTTTGTCTGACTGTCTGTGTGTGTTTTGTTGAGACTCAGTGCACAAATGCCGGTATCATTGTAGTTTTTATTATTTTGCTGCTGCTGCTGCTGTTCAAAGAACGAAAACCAATTTTCCATGCCTTGCTATGCTTTGGTATCAATTTTCATTATTTCTATGACTTTTTTGTCGTATTCACTTTTATTTTATTTTTTAGCCGGTCGATTTGTTGTCTGCTGCTATTTTTCTTCTTTTCACAATTTTATTCATTCATTCACACAATACGTTTGTTAGTTTGTTCATTCGCTTGTTGGCTGAGTAGTAATTTTTGTAGAAAATGGCCAAGTGTAAGGAAGGCAAAGTTGGGAGATTTATCAAAAATGATTTCGTGCTTATTATCCTTAGAGTCTTGACTTTTGAATTTTCCTTTTGGTTTAGTTTACTTTTTTCTCTCCTGTCTCTTCTTTTGTATTTTTTGGCATTGCTTGTGGCTTTGTTGGTATTGTTAAAGTCATGGAGCCTTTTACGTTCCAGTTATTCTGTTTAGTTCCGAACAGCTGCTGGCTGTAAGAATAGAAATAAATAGTATTTTATATCTTAAAGCATGACTGCTGCAAGACTTTTCTACATACAGCAGACAAAGTAACACATTCATTCGATTCCACTAGCAAGTATACATTTGTTGCTATTACTGTGTGCTTAGGAGTAGGTGATGGTTGTAGTTCATCTCCAACTACATAGAAAACATAAAGTAAATTGTTATTATTATTTTTATTGAACGAGCTCAGAATTTTCTTCCGTTTAGAACGAGTGCTTGTTATTAATTTTTTTTTAGTATTGGATTGGTTGTATTAACCTCCCACATATCCATTGAGATTTTAAAGTTTGCACCCTACAAACTTAAATTGAATATCTTTTTAAGTTTGTACCCTTCTTTAATTTGTTTTGACCAACGAAGTACCATTCCGAGTTAAATCTGAGAATATACTTTATAGATATTTGACTTTCTTAATTTATTTATTTCCGGAAACTTTGCATGTAGTTCATTTCACATTCGTTTAAATTATAATTTTTTGATCCAGCACAATTTTTATAAACAAATTTGTGTGTATGAGAGTGGTGGCTGGCAGAATAACTGAGCCCCTGTTGCTCATGGGAATGTTTCTTTTGTGCATAATTGAGTGTTTTTGTTGTAGTCTTTATGATGATCATTTAGTTTTTTTTATTTATTTTTATTTCTATTCTGTTCATTGTTTTTTTTTGTCTGTTTTATTTGTTCGAAATTTAAACTTAATGCATTTGCAGCCAGCCATGAAAGAGTTTGGGATATTTATTTTTAATATATGAACTATTTCAGTTTTATTACGATATAGACAGAAAAAAAAACAATCATAAAAGAAAAACATTATAGATAATCTGGTGAATTTTCAAAAACATATTTATTTTT
Organism: Calliphora vicina; assembly: GCF_958450345.1. Lineage (NCBI taxonomy): Eukaryota > Metazoa > Arthropoda > Insecta > Diptera > Calliphoridae > Calliphora > Calliphora vicina. The sequence continues at coordinate 130,135,511 of NC_088782.1, read as the reverse complement.
TAAGAGAGATTATTATGGCTTTCAAGGATATGATGGTTTTTATAATAAGAAAATAATCTCCAAAGAAATGCTTACAAAATATGATTTTAAATTATTAGCTTATTTATGCATTAGAAGATATTTAAGTAATTCTTAGAATTCAAGGAGGAAATATGCAGGATTAAACAATATTTGTGGGAAAAATATTTGTAATACATAATTATAAAAATATTTCACTAAAGCTGCTTAAAAACATAAATAAAATTACATACATTTTAATTATATTACTCTTAATATAATTTTTAAATTTAAACTTTTCTTAGTTTTGTTTTATTAACAATATTTTGAAACCATTTAATTTAATTTCTTAAACATATCACCCCAACCAAAATATATATATATATACATTCCCATTTGCCCTTCAACTTACATATTTGTTTTCAACATCTTGACACCAAAAAATAACAATTTTAACAAACTGTTAAATCTTATGAAAACAATATCAATAAACACTCTATAATTTAACACTGATTCTTATGAATACACCAATATTTTCATAAGAAACACCACAGAAACAAATCGTCATCATCATAATCACCATCATCATTGACATCTGCTCCGCTCGTACCCTAGAAATTTGAAGCCAAAAATATTAAAATTTTAACAGAAATAAAAATAAAAAGTCATTGACAGAAAAAAATAAAATAAGCGAAGGAAAAAATATCCTTTTTTCCACAGTTGCCTCTTCAAGTTACGTTAACAAGGAATCAAATACATACTCCTTTAAGCATACGAAGAAACAAACAGTTTTTTATATGCATATTAACAAATACTTAAGATTTAACGATTCCTCTACTTAGTTACGTTTCATTTTTTTTTTACAAGGAAAACAACTTAAGACTGAAGATGGAACAGACAGGGAATCGAATCGGAAAAACTACACACACTCTTGTTAAGTGGGAGAGCGAAGTGGAAAATAAGGAAAATTGACACTTGTGTTATTAAAAAAAAAAAACATAACAGAAAAACAAAACAAACGACTGAAATTGAACTGAGAAATCTCGTTAAATAAAATAAAATTTGAATAGTGATGATCATTATAAATAACAACAAGAAATTCCAACACACACATATTCTGGCAAAGATGTCAAGGGTTACAGTGGGACGAGTGTTGTGTAAGACAAATAATAGATAAAATTTCTATAGAAATTAAAAGTTATCGATAACATTTTCTAAAGGATTTATTTTTTACCGATAAATTTAGATATTTTTACTTAATGACAAACTTTTTATATAAACTTTTACTTATGGATACATTTTCTATAAGAATTTTTTGTTATAACAAAATGTTCTTTAAAAATTTAAATACATATTCAGGTTTTTATAGAATTTTGTAGATACTAAATAAACCATTTTCTAAATATTTTATTTGTAATTGATGAATTTTCTATATAAATTTATGTCTATTAAAATTCATAGTTATCGATTAATTTTCTATAAAAAATTATTTTTAATAGTTATAAATAAATTTTCATAAAAAAAAATTATGTTATCGATAAATTGTTTATACAAATTTTAGTTATCTATAAATTTTCAATAAAAATTTATTGTTATCGATACATTTTCTGTACAAATTTATAATTATTGGTTATCAATAAATTAAAAAAAATGTTTAGCTTTTATTTGTACAATATAAGTTAATACAAAGTATTGACCATTGTTAGCTATGACCTTCTGGTAAAATATAGATTCCGAGCCAAAATAACTGCTCATTATTTGAGGCCAAGAACGAATCAATATCGAATACTCTGTTCCATACTCTGTTCTGAAGCATATCCCAGAGAGAGCGTTCTGTATCGATTGAAACAAATATTAGTCGGGGGTGGTCTGGTCTATAAAACGGGTGAGATAAAACTCCCGAACCACTTCATTCTAAATACTTTTTAACAGGTATTGGAACATGTGGCATAGCGTTGTCATGATGGAATATTACGGTTTCATGTGTGACCGTTTTTCGCCCAATGCTAGCTTTAAACGAATCAGTTGCGTTCGGTACAGGTTTCCTGTGATGGTCTGGTCAGATTTCAGATTCTCATAATAGATAACTTTAGCGCCATGGATATTTGTTTGGCTTTGGTGTCGATTCTGTTGGTTAACCGGGCATCACATAATATCATTTACGCTTCGGGTTATCGTAATGTATCCATTTTTCATGGCAAGTAATGATTCGGTGCCAAAATAACTTTTTTTTTAGCGTTCAAACTTAATTTCGGACATGTAAAATCGTCTTTTAAGCTTTACAAACTCTTATTAAGTTTTTCAGCAATTTTTATGGAGTAATGTCTTAAATTTTTGGTCTTCAAATTGTTTTGGCTGGCCTGGGTGATCTTTGTCTTCTGTGTTAAAATAGGGGTGATTTTTTTCTGAATCAATTTAATCAATTTATTTATAAAAATTTTTAGTTTTCTATACATTTTCTAGAGAATTTTATAGTTATCGATAAATTTTCTAAAATTTTCACACACACATATTTTTAAATTTTTCAGTTTTGTTAAAGTGATTAACTATTGCGGCAACATTTTCTAAATTTCAGTTATATAAATATAATCATGCACTAAAATTTTTGTCTCCTTTCCTATTTGTCACACTGTACCCATATCCAAGACACTTGCATCGTATTACACAACAAAGCGTATTATTTTAAAAATTTTAAAATAAATACATACTTAAATCGAAAAAATAAAACTGTTACATAATGACTTCCATATGATAAGAAGATACATTTTAAAGATAAAATGACAAAATACAAGTACATATGTAGATATTTTAAGATTCTGTGAATAACTAATTAGAGCAACTAGATTTATAGTATTTCAAGGTTTATTTATACATATAAAACAAAAACAAAACATGAAAATCCTTTTTAACCAAACAAGATTTATGTCACACATTTTCCATGTTTATTTCAAAGATTTTAACGATTATTTTCGAATTGATTGTTATTTTCTAAACACAAACACACACACAAATTGATGAACAAGATTTTCTATAATTTTAACCATTTTTTAAAGCATTTTAAAGATCTAAAGAAAAATTGATAATTTGTGCCCCACAACAACAACAACAAAAACTGTAACATGAATTTTTAATGATGACAATAAGGAAAAGTTTAAAAACGATGAAGAAGAAAAGACAAACGGCGCGGTTTAATTTAATGTTACGAAACAAGATTCATTCCATTTTATGTAACATGTGTAGTAAATTTAAGCTGATGTGTAACAAATTTTTGAAATACTATTTTCAAAATGTTCAATTTAAATGATGTTCATCTGTTTTTTTTTTTTTGTATTTTTTATTACAATTTGATTTCTATGGTAGGAAAACCAGTCAGTCATAGCCAGCCACAACATATGGGTTAATGGACACCAAATACAATACAAAAACCAAAAAAGAACTACAAATGCTAAATAGTCAAGAACGTTAAATGTTCTTTCTACAATAGTCTGGTCTCTGGCATTTAAAAATAGTGTAAAATGCGTGAAAAATGTATTCAATATTATCTTTAGGCAGGCAGGTCATGTTGGACCACTGCCATATGGTGTGTGTTTTTCTTTTGACTTTTAACAGTCTACAAGTATTTTATTCATGGTAGTCTGCTGCTTTATGGCCAAGGCAGGCGAGAGAGCGAACATTTTGAGCCTTCTTTTTTTTGCCTTATGTTGCTGCTGCATTGAAATATGTAATTGTTGTGGAACAATTGATGCTCTGTTTTTGATAGTGGCCTAAACACAAAGAAAAATACAATTTTGTTTGTTTGTTTACGACTGAGTATTTGTTGTTTGGGCATTATTGGTTGGATGGTTGTTTGTTTGGTTGGCTTGTCGGCTTATTTGTACTCGTATATTTGATGATTACTTGTATTCTGATATTGGTTTAAATTTTGACCTTGTCTATTGACCATAAAAAGGCACAATTAATTTGGTTTACTGTACTATAAGAATTAAAAAAAAACACATAAGAATATCTCTAAATTGATTTAATACGGTTACAGTTGGTTCAAAATTTTATACATGTGTTTTTCTAAAAGTCGGTAGTTTTTTGGAAGAAAGAAAATATCCAGAAGAATAAGAAACATTTTGGAAATATTCTACTATAACTAACTGTTTGATAAAATATTCTTTATTTTTTATATTGCAGCTTTAAATTTGTCATTTCGCTTGCAAACATTTTCTTTATAGTGTTTAACCGTGACTTTGGTTTTCCTTTGTCCCAAAATTTCCTAACCAACTATTTTATAATTTTGTTTATATGCATTTGTGTGACATTTATTTTACTCGATTTATTTATCTGGCATGAAATGTTGCCCATTTTTAACCTTTGTTTAGAAAATCGTAGATTTGGTACTGTAAAGGATATTTATCACAATAAATCTGATACCAAATTAAAGGGCTAACAAAAAATATAAATATTTTGGAAAATATGTCAATATTTTGAATTTAATATTTTGCTGCAAAATCGAAATTTTTCGTAATAAATTTTAAAATTTATAAAAGGTTTACAAAAAAATTGGTTTAAACCTTTCATAAATTAAAAAATGTATTGGGTGCATGACTTAAAAATGCGGGATTTACAATAGATGGCGTATCTTTGGACGCGGGTTTTGTTTTTTTATTACTTAGATGTCATTTTGAAGGGTACACATCTGTAATTTTTGCTTTGAAAATGTCGAATTTTGTACCAGTAGTTTGCTTTACTTCTTTTAAAAAAGTGCAGCTGAAGCACACCAATTGCTCAACGATGCTTATGGTGAATGTGTTTCATTGGTTCCAACGTGCGAGATATGGTTTTTGTGGTTCGGAAGTGATGTTTTGACGTATCGCCCAGGCCAGCCAAAAAAAATTTGAAGATCAAGAATTGGAGGCATTACTTCATGAAGATTGTTGTCAAACTCAATAAGAGAAATATTCATGGCGATAAGGCAATGCTCTGTAAAAGGATCCAATCTATTATGAGCTGCTGAAATCTGGCCAGACCATCACGCAACTGATTTGATGAGAATATGCGGCCAGACATGACAACGCTCGGCCACATTATGCAATACCTGTTAAAAATATTTAGAATGAAGTGGAATGGAAGTTTTGCCCCACCCGCTTTATAGTCCAGACCTTGCCCCGTCCGACTACTATTTGTTTCGATCGATGCAGAACGCTCACTTTGAATCAGAGTACACGATATTGGCTTGATTCGTTCTTGGCCTCAAAAGATGAGCAGTTCTTTTGGTTCGTAATCCATATTTTGCTAGAAAGATTGGAAAAGGTCATAGCTAACAATGGCCAATACTTTGAATAAATATATATTGTACAAATGTTTCCAAATAAAAACCAAAAATTTAAAAGATTCCCGCAATATATTGTTGTAAATTTAATAGAAAACAAAAAAAGTTTCTCAAAAAATTAATCGATTATAAATTTTTGTGGACAATTTAACGATAACTATAAATTTCTAAGGAAAACTTATCGATAACTATACATTTTTATTGAAAATTTATCGATGTCGATAGAAAAGTTTTACGATAAATATTAAATTTTATAATTTTATTTCCCTGATTTCCTGGAACATTTATAAGTAAATCGTTACAACAATAGCTCACACTATTTCGTTATCTGAACATCCTTTTCTCTCTAAAATACTATTTTTGATCTATAGACTACTTGCCCCCTCAATTCTTCGCCATTTGAACTGAAATAGAAAAAAAAAACATTTACAAATTTCCCATTACCTCCCCCATATCCATCTGCCTTAACATTTAAAGTTGTGTTTTTATTTAATTGTTTAAATGTAAATAAATTTATAAAATAAATACATACATAAAAAAATCAACATTTACATGAAAACATTTAAGGATTAGATGTCGTCGTTGTAAGTTTATATGTTGTTTGCATATGCACAAAATACAACTCGTTAAAATTTAGTTTAATAGATTTTATTTTTCTGTCTCAAATTAAAATTTATTACTTTAGAAAATCACATAAATTTCAAACGAAGAACTTCTTGTACAACAAACTATGTACTCCTCTAAAGAGTTTAGAAGAGTAATGCTTGTGTGTGTGTTTGTGGAACAAACTTGCAACATGAAACATAAACCTATTAAAATAGTTTGCTGTTATGTTGCAATAAAAATAAAATAACAACAACTAACAAGAGACATGTGTTTATGTAACTGAAGACAGACGCATAGACGGACGGACACGCAGTTGCACACACATAAATAATCATTGTCACCATCATCATTTACATGAAGATCAGCAATTTACATACGCACATTTAAACACATACATACCTACATACGTACTTGCAACATAAAAAGTAATAAAGTGAATGAATGAAAAAAAACGAGAACATACCAATGTACCCATTTATTTATTTGTTCATTGTTGGAGGTGCAGCAGTTTATGTAAGAGTGCGATTAAAATAGTAAAAACTCGTACATTTTGTTTTAATTTTTACGTAAAATTCCTTAAACTAGATGACAACACAGCCAAACACATGTCTATCTGTATGTCTTTACAAAAGTCCGTCCGTCTGATCGTTCGCTTGTTAGTGTATCTTTCGTTTTAAGTGCATGAGGGTGTAAAAGTGTTACAGTTAACTCTTCGTTGATGATAAGAATATTTAAGTACATAAGCATATTAAAAACAAACTCCACTTATTTAACATACACACACAGGGACACTTGGTTGCACAACAACACTACGACGCAACACTTCATCAACAAGGAACTCATCAATATTAGAAACGCATGCACTTACATACATGCAGCACACACCCATACACATTTACAGCAAAAAAAATCGTCCTAGATGTTGAAAAAAAAATAAAAATTTAAATAGAATTATAAACTCCTACAGCAAAGTACTTTAAATTTCTGTAGAAAATAAAACTAAAACAAAAAGACAGGACTCTTATTTCGAGAGAGCAGCTACAGAAATTAAAAAAAAAATAAAACGTATTGAAACTAAAATCTTGAAACAAAACAAAAAAACTACACTTTTCATACACTTCGACATTTTACTTCATTTAACTAAATCCTCTATACAAGTCCTCCTGTCTTTTTGTGATTTTTTTTGTTGCTGCTGCTGCTGTTGAGTGTTTCTACTCCTTTACACATGTCCTATGCATACTATAGTTTTTTTTAGGAATTCTTTTTCGTACTATTTCCTACTAAAAGCAATAAAAGAAACGAAGAGGATAATCCAGCATTTGTTTAAGTAGCTTTTTGTGTTTGTTCAATAAACACAAGCAACCAAACATTTCAAAACACACACTCAAACATATGTACATAAGTAAAATTTAAAATATAACTGAAGTAGTCTGCTACTAAATTCATACATTTTAACAAATAAAAAACAAAAAAAAACTGAAAACTCTGACAAAAAACACATGTCCTTAATACTCCTAGTTGAAAACGTATTGTACGCCCATTTTAATCATTCTTTTGTCTCTGCGGTCTGCATGTAAAGTAATCATTTTAACTGAAGCAAGGACATTTTATTAAATATACATATTCCTATTTTAACAAAAGATCTCTTTCTCTCTCTCTGTCTTTGTGTAACTCCATATTAATATACATACAAACATTGTGTGTACTTTAAGTTCGTATATGATGTCCTTTTATTGTTTTTGATGGAATTACTCAGACTCTTATTTATTTTAATTTTAAAAGCCGTATTAGCATTTTTTATATATTGGATTAAACATAGAGAGTATTTTAAATCATTGAAACAATGCTGCAGTAGTTTTAGAGTTTTTGGTATTGTATTTTGGCAAAGGAGTTGTTTTTCTAAAGTCAGTTTTAAGGTTCTAAATAATAAAATATTGTACGTATTTAATGTAATACTTTTTATACCTATTTGGTTATAAAGAATGTATGTTCCCAAGCGAACACAAAGTAGTCAGTACTCATTTTTGAAAGCACCTATTGTTTTATATTCTTTAAAGGAGCTTCTTAGATGTAGATGTGTAAGCGAATAAATTATCAAATAAAAGCGTTAAAACTAAATCTGCTTCCAATTGGGAAATCATCATAGAAAAATCATGAATTCTGCAGGAGATTTTCTAAATTTGCGGAAGCTGGAGAGTTATCTTGACGTTAACCCTCTCCCTTTCAGAAGTCATGAAATTCGTGTGGTGAGTACTTATTTGGAAGCAGGTTTGTATGTGTCCAAATTTTCTTATTTTCTACTTTAGTAAGTCTATCCAAAGTCGGTTTATAAGAATTAAATCGAACATAATATTCGGTCACAAAAATTGCATTCTACCTAATCCAAAAGAAACGGAAACACTCCAATGTAAAAATCTGAAAAATTATCTTGTATATTCATCTTGACGACCGATTTGGGGGAATAGGTTTTGTGGATGGTTTTCAAATATCTCTTGGTTATTTCCTTAAACATTTTAATGAATTTAACAAATTATTTTTATACCCTTCACCTTCGTGAGAAGGGTATATATAAGTTTGTCATTCCGTTTGTAATTTCTACATTTTTCATTTCCGACCCTATAAAGTATATATATTCTGGATCCTTATAGATAGCGGAGTCGATTAAGCCATGTACGTCTGTCTGTCAGTCTGTCTGTTTGTTGAAATCAATTTTCTGAATACCCCTGGTATCTTCGGGATCCAAATCTTCAATAATTCTGTCAGACATGCTTTCGAGAAGTTTGCTATTTAAATTCAGCAAAATCGGTCCACAAATCGTTTAGATATGAGGAAAAAACCAGGACAACCTCGATTTTTGACCTAAATCTGGATTACTAAGTCATTAATATAAACAATATGGATATCTAATGATAGATATTTCAAAGACCTTTGCAACGACGTATATAAGACCATAGTAAGTTGGACCTACAATGGGTCAAAATCGAAAAAAATATTTTTTAACCCGAATTTTTTTTTTTTCAACAAAAAAAATTTTTAAAATTTAAAAAAAAAATTTTAAAATTTAAAAAAAAAAAATTTTAAAATTTAAAAAAAAAAAATTTAAAATTTAAAAAAAAAATTTTTAAAATTTAAAATTTAAAAAAAAAAATTTTAAAATTTAAAAAAAACAATTTGAAATTTTTTTTCCAAAAAATTAAAAAAACTGAAAAAAAAATTTTGTTCACTTAAAAATATTTAAATTTTTTATTTTGAAGTATAATTTGGTGAAGGGTATATAAGATTCGGCACAAGCTCTCTTACTTGTTGATATTTCTATTAAATTTTGTCATGAAAAGCAAGTTTTCATCTAGTTTAAGCGCATCTTTTTTGATCCAGGTTTCGATTTGGAGCAGCATTTACTTTGTCCGACTTCGACTTCGATTAATATAATCCAGTCCATACCGTACAAATCGTCCGCTACCTGATCCTGATTGTTTTAAAGCCGAATTTAAAGTCTTCGAGAAGCTTCAGAAGGCATGGGAAATGAGCTAACTTCCAAATACAGATAGATGAAACTTGTGGACCGATCAATTATTCTAGGATATATAATTAATTTTAAAGCTTTTTGACATGAAATGAATTAACAATGAAATAAACAATGCAGAAATACCGTAGTATAAAATAATGCTAGTATTGCAGCAGTATTAATATGAATTATATTTCTCAATAATGGTGATTTAAATAGGCGATCTTTACTATAGATCATTGACATTTAAGATTGATAATGAACCCTTCACAGTGTAGAAAAGGCATTTCAATTTGTCAATTATCTAAATTACTTTTCAATATATTCTTAGAAGAAGGAGGAAGAAGGTCTTTTCAGAGGACCTCTGTGTGAGAAAAAGAGTAGAATGTTGTAGAAATATGTAATGAATAGGGGACATCTACTGTGTACCTTATATGTGGAAAACTATCAAATACGGGTGAATGAGTTAAAAAGTAGACATGTTACATTTGAACTAAGGAAGGGAAATTGTCCACATGTTACACTTAACAATGTTAATACACTTCAGTCCAATTATGTAACATATCTTGATATTAACTTGGATATACGTCTTACTTGGCGCCGCCATATAGACACCAAGAGACTTCTCATGAAGTTCAAAAGCCTCTAACCTTCACTGGTTAATCAGTGACGAATCAAAATTCAGCCTTGACTATAAAGCATTGTTACGATGTGTACAACTGAACCAAATTTCTTATGAAAATATCCTTCACTGACAACACTTGTAAAATAACTCATGTTCGCTTTTTAATTTCGGTTTCACATATATAAGAAACTCACACATAGTCGGTGACCGCGGGCGTACTGCTGGAGACCAATGCTATAAAGTCATCCTGTATAAAAGAATTTTAAAGCCAATTTAAAAATATGGAATCCAATTATGGGGAACGGCAACTAATACCAGTATTAATCTTATACAGACGACCCAATCGACGATTCTTAGGACAGTGACGATTGCACCATGCACCATGGTACATAAGAAATGAAAACATCCATAGGGACTTGGAAGTACCACTAGTAAAGGATGAGTTTAAGAAACCCGTGATAAATATATGTATACTGAAACTTCAATGCCAATGCCCTAATCCTCCTGATTTTTTATTCTCTTTTTAAACACAGAGCGAGTAGGAGTTATAACGATTTACACTTACTTTGTCTCTACTTTAAATGTGTTCAGTTTGAATATTAGAATTACAAAATAATTTCCGATTTGAAGATGTCTTACAAGTTATACAAATTATATATATTTATAAATACATATATATATATATATATATATATATATATATATATATATATATATATATATATATATATATATATATATATATATATATATATATATATATATATTTAATTTAACAAGAAGAATTCTATTGCATAAATTATAACAATCGAAATTAAATCAAAAAATAAATTATATTTCTTCTATGAAACAAAAGTTCATCATGCATAATTTAATCTATACTTGGGATCAATTATTTATTAAATTATGCCAGAATACTTGAAGCATATTACGCATAATTTAATAATATCTCTTAATTTATTTTCAAAAAATTTCCCAAATTATTAAAATTATACATAAATTCATTTATTGATTTTTTTTTAATTTCATTTACAAACCTATGTACTATTGACATTTTTGACATTCTTTCTAAATGACTGCCTACTACCTGTTCATGGGAAAATGTCAATTAATATTTCAATCTAAATTTGTTATGTAATTGTTGTGCTTTAGAATATTAAATATTATAGAATTTTCCACAAATGTTTAATATAAAAAAAATATGATTTTAAATTTAGAATTGTATATGTTTTCTAAGAAAATGTAACTAAAAATAAATTAAACATAAGTACGAGTATTGTAACATAAAACGTGTCTGTCTTCTAATACAAACTTACCTATGACAACAAGTGTTCATTTATATTTATTTTTGAAACTGATTTTACTGGTAATTAATTCACATCATGTTTTTTTCTATTTTGAAAAGAAAATAATTCTCTTTAAAGAAAAACAAATTATAATTCTTTGGGAAATGTTAACAAGAATCAATAAAATTATATTTAAAGAAAATTAAATTGGAATTTCTAATCCTAAATTAATATTTGTTAACAAATTGAAATATATAAAGTAAGAATACTTTTGTAGAATTTTTATTTTGTAATTTTAAATGGTTTACATTCAGGTTTTTTACATTCTCCTTTTAAATTCCTATTCTTGTTGTTATTGTTATTTATCATTTCATTTACTCACTGATCTAATTAAGATATTAACTAAGTAAATGTTCATTAAACCATCCCATAGCAAATAAAGTCCCTAATCCTCCTGATTTTTTATTCTCTTTTTAAACACAGAGCGAGTAGGAGTTATAACGATTTACACTTACTTTGTCTCTACTTTAAATGTGTTCAGTTTGAATATTAGAATTACAAAATAATTTCCGATTTGAAGATGTCTTACAAGTTATACAAATTATATATATTTATAAATACATATATATATATATATATATATATATATATATATATATATATATATATATATATATATATATATATATATATATATATTTAATTTAACAAGAAGAATTCTATTGCATAAATTATAACAATCGAAATTAAATCAAAAAATAAATTATATTTCTTCTATGAAACAAAAGTTCATCATGCATAATTTAATCTATACTTGGGATCAATTATTTATTAAATTATGCCAGAATACTTGAAGCATATTACGCATAATTTAATAATATCTCTTAATTTATTTTCAAAAAATTTCCCAAATTATTAAAATTATACATAAATTCATTTATTGATTTTTTTTTAATTTCATTTACAAACCTATGTACTATTGACATTTTTGACATTCTTTCTAAATGACTGCCTACTACCTGTTCATGGGAAAATGTCAATTAATATTTCAATCTAAATTTGTTATGTAATTGTTGTGCTTTAGAATATTAAATATTATAGAATTTTCCACAAATGTTTAATATAAAAAAAATATGATTTTAAATTTAGAATTGTATATGTTTTCTAAGAAAATGTAACTAAAAATAAATTAAACATAAGTACGAGTATTGTAACATAAAACGTGTCTGTCTTCTAATACAAACTTACCTATGACAACAAGTGTTCATTTATATTTATTTTTGAAACTGATTTTACTGGTAATTAATTCACATCATGTTTTTTTCTATTTTGAAAAGAAAATAATTCTCTTTAAAGAAAAACAAATTATAATTCTTTGGGAAATGTTAACAAGAATCAATAAAATTATATTTAAAGAATATTTGTTAACAAATTGAAATATATAAAGTAAGAATACTTTTGTAGAATTTTTATTTTGTAATTTTAAATGGTTTACATTCAGGTTTTTTACATTCTCCTTTTAAATTCCTATTCTTGTTGTTATTGTTATTTATCATTTCATTTACTCACTGATCTAATTAAGATATTAACTAAGTAAATGTTCATTAAACCATCCCATAGCAAATAAAGTCCTTAAATTTCATTCTTATCATTGAAACTGACTAATAAATAACCATTTTAATCAAATCAATCAGTTTATGTCCTCTCCTTAACTTTCTCTTAAACATTAAAATACAATTTAATTAAATTAAGGTGTAAAATAAAAAGGAAATTATTGTTAACGTTTTTATTTTGTTTTGTTTTTGTATGAAGCCAATTTCCTTGTTTTCATACCACTCGTATTTCTATCGTTGTTCAATTTTCTTATTGCCAACACCTGGACTTTCACTTTTTTTCTAATGGTGTCCAATACTTACATACAGTTGCAACAACAGCAAATAGAAACCTTTAAGACCAATAAAAATAGTACAAACCCTATTTAAACGATAAAACTCCATAGAAACCATTTACGAGTTTATTTTTTTTCTTCAGCTTGTTTTATCCTGTAAATGTATTGCCATAAAATCGATTGTAACGAGTTATTCAACACCCAAACAAAATGAAAACACCAAATTTAATACTGTCGCAACAGGGTGTTTTAAACAGGGCTGCTTAAATCTCTAATACTTGCACTAGAAGGATTCAACAAATTTAAAAAGAAACTGAAAAAAACCTTGATCTACATATTTAAAACACAGATAGATTTCGCCCAGGTTTACTTTTGGCCACAGACATTGATTTCTGAATTATAGAGTACTTTATCTCTACTAGATCATTGCTTACAATGTTCAGTGTTATCTGTTATCCATAACAAAACGCAATAAACCACTTTATAAGTTTTTAGTTCTTTGTCTAAATCCAATTCTACACATTATTTTCAGGTGCGATTTATTTGTATATCAAACTGATTTGTGGAAAAATTTATGTGGATATCTATATAAATCATCTACGACCGAGAAGTCCTATTTCGGGAGGACATTTGTATGTGGACTAGATTAAATAACATGGACAGCTGATGAGCCAGACGCAAGGACATTGATAAATCTATCCAGAAAGTGAATCAGAGTCGATCAGACTTAATAATGATACACATTATTTCAATAAATTTACAAATTAACTTCTCTCCTTCGAACACCCTTTATTTCCTTTGTTCCCAAAACAAAATTTTAGTGAACATGTTGAACATAACACGCAGCTCCGCACAGCATTGACAATGTCTGGTTGGGCATAAAGTACCTTTTTCAAATTTGGCTACGTTATTGTCAAACAAATGTCACCAAACACCAACAGAAACAACAATAACGAAAAACAACAACTAGTCAGTCGTATACAAAATAAAATACAGGACAAACTACTAACAAGGACAATATAAAAACTAATAAAATCTATAAAATGTCTAAAACGTTGACACAAACACACGAGCCAAATTCAAAATACTAAAAGAAAAAACAAAACAAAAACCCGTCAATATCAAATGGTTAGAAACCAAACAACATACTAACTAAATACCACTATCACAAGCAACGACTGTTTATGGGAGAGAGTGTGAGTGTCCTTAGTTTAATAGTCAACATGTGTGTTAGTATAAATGTGACAGTATTTGTTAACATTGATGCAAGAAGAGCCGCTTTTAAGATTTAAGAAATTGATAAGAAAATACTGAAGAAGATACAAAAACTCAAATAAAACATACAGTTATTTATGCTTTTACACACTCTCTCTGACCCATTACAATTTTAAAGTGATGACTAGAATATAAAAGAAAATGGGAATTATTGTTCAGTTTGGCATAAATATTGCATCCTTAATGTTGTTTATGTTTCCAACTACACTTTATACCGTCTAACTAGCAACACACTTCTACAGACAACTTTGTATCTATTGATTTGACTTTATGTTGCGTGTTTTTTTTTTGTATCTTTAAAAAAAAATGTCATATGTTTTAATGCTGTAGAATGTAGAATTTCTTTTTGTTATTTTGTATAAATTTTAAATGCAAAACGTGGCTCTAATGCCAGACCCTCTAAACTCACAGCAACGTTTACAATAATCATTATCATCACAAAAGTAGAAAAAGAAAAGAAATGATAAAAATAAGTATTTGCTTTGACATTCGTAAACCAACACGTGTGAATGTTTCTCTTTGCTTGGAGACACTCCTTAAATTTAAAAGGAGATGAAGACGATGATGAAAAAACCACTTGACAACCTTTGGATGTGTAAGGTGCTATAGTAGTACATTCTTTTTGCAATATAAACAGGGTAATTTATAGCAAAATGTTATTTTATTCTTATCATAATTCTAAACAAGTAAGAGCGCCAAATTATACTTTAAAATAAAAATTTTTCTACAAAATTTAAAAAAAATATTTTTTTTCGAAATTGTTTTTTAATTTTTTAAAAATTTTATTTATAAATTTATTAGTGAAAAAAATTTGTTGGTGAAAAAAAATTCGGATTAAAAAATATTTTTCCCGATTTCGACCCGTTATAGGTCCAACTTGCTATTATAGTCTTATATACATCGTAGCAATGGACTTTGAAATATCTATCATTAGATATCCATATTGTCTATATTAATGACTTAGTAATCCAGATATAGATCAAAAATAGGCCAAAAATCGAGGTCCATATATCTCAGCCATTTGTGGGCCGATTTTATCGATTTTAAATAGCAACCGAGCCGGAAGAATTCTCGGTATATTGATGTATAAATCATGTTTGTAAGTTATTTAGGGGCTACGGAAAGTTGATTTCAACATGCAGACGGACAGGCTATATCGACGAAAAATGTAGAAATTAAAAACGGAATGACAAACTTATATGTATATAGTAGGGTATTCAATCGTTAATCGGTTAACCGATTAATTTTGGACGGTTAACTGTTCGAATAATTTAAAATTGCCGATATTCAAATAACAAATAAACCGATTAATTTGTGTCGATTAACCGAAATTTCTTTTTTTTTTGCACTTTAAAAAATTTGTTTGTATTTATTTTTCCCTTTCAATTCAAATACAAATAGATATTTTTGAACATCCAATAAACATGATTAGTGAGTATGTATAACGACTAGGGTTGCCAGCCTGGCTGGACTTGGCTGGATTGTCCAGCTTTTTTGATGCCTGTCCAGTTTCAAGCTAAAATATCATTTGTCCAGCTAAATAGAAATGTTCGACAATAATATCTATATTATTTATTACTTCATATTTACTTACTACTAATTAGTACACAGTAATAACTTATGCAAAAAAGTGTATATATTTTTTGAAGAAAGGAAAAAATAAATGCAAAAAAGATTTATGGGAATACGTGTCATATGGAATTTCTGATAATGATGTCAATGAAGAAGAATGTAAAAGTTAAGGATTATCAGAATTATATTTTATGCAAAACATAATGCAGGAATTTGATACAACTATTTTAGCTATTCAGAATGACTCTTGTACAGTTTTAGAGTTATTCGATATAATGACTGTGCTTATAAATAACCTCAAAAGTAGAATAAATGAAAAATTTGTTGGCACCAAAGTTAACAGCATTTTAAAAAAAATTCGCTTAATGAATTTTTAAGACTGAAGTAGAAGACTTTTTAAAAACTGCGGTCAGCTAAGCAGAAAACGTTTTTTTTTAAATAGCATTTTTAAATTTAAAAAAAAAACATATTTTCTTGGGATGATTTACAAAAGCTTCCACAATACCTTCAAATATCTGAAGAAATATATAACGATAAACTATACATATATCAATTACTGCAGCCTTTATGAAGTTTATAAACAAATACCAAGAGATTTGTCAAATGCTATGGTTTTACCAAACGTGAAAGGAATGAGAAAATTAAGAAAAGTTGTATGTTTCGTATTTTCAATACCAGTAAGCAATGCTTTTTGTGAAAGAGTTTTTACTATTTAAACAATCTTTATACTAAAGAAAGAAACCGAATGTCATTCCACCTGATTAGAGCTGAAATATTAATACGAACAAATTTAGAGGAAGTTTGTAAAGATTTTCAAAATTGTTGACAAACCTCTAGGTTTGGAATTGGCCAACATGCGTAAGCTTAAAAAAGAAATAAAGTGGCAGAGTTTTTAGTATTTAATAATATACATACATATGTTTATCATGGAATGGACCGAACAAATTTAAGTTTAGTTAATTAAATTTTAAGGAATGAAATGAAAATATTTAATTGTGATTCTAAATTTTTAAAATTAACACACTGCTAAAAAACACTTTTTGTAAGAACTTGAAAAGCGAACAAGTGGGGATTGTAGATTTTGAAACACCCTAAAAATTTTGAGTTATTTTAAAAAAACTGTAATACTTTAATAAAACATTTTTAGACCAATAAATTTGAAACAGTCATAGAAAAGCAAAGAATTAAGCTTTCATCAAATGAACGCATAAAATGTATTTTCTATGAAAACCTATTTTTTTGTACAATGTTTTAATGAAAATTGTATGTAGAAAAAAACGAGACATTACTCGTTAAAATCGGTTTAAATTTGCAAAAGTTTAAAAACATTTTCGAAAAGTTCGAAAAAATTAAAAATTAAATTGAAACCTCTACAAATATTTTATTAAAAAAAGTATTAATGAAAAGCTGAATAAAACCATGTTTTGTTAGGAACTAAATTTTGCTATTTTCATAGTAAAATAAGCAATGAAATGCTAAAATAAAAAAGTTGATGAATCTAGTTTTTTTATATATTCTTTACAAAAACAATACTTATAACCTACAAATATATCAAAAACTTCATGACATTGTAAAGCAATCAATTTTAAACCCGTTAAAAAATTAAAATCGGACAAAAACTGACTGAGTTACTCGTCCGATAAAATGACGAATATCACTTAAAACGGTTTTTTAGAATAACTTATGAATTTGGGAGTGTTCTGAAATTTTTTGACACGATTTGGAATGTACTCAACAAGACCTATAAACCACGCTTTGTCGTTTTCCAAGTTTTTTTCTCACTCTAGCACCGTGTAATACATATATATACAGTGAGCCTAAAAAGTGAGTATACACCAAAAATATTTGAATTTTTTTAAGATAATGAAAATCCTAAAATTTATTCATCGATTCAAATTTTAATGTTTAATGAGTTGAATAATAGATTCGGTTGTGAAAAAGAAGATTTAAGTCGGACTATAATGATTTTCATGATCCTAAACACATCAAAAAATTCGGGAGTGTTTAGTCACTTTTGAGTCTGTGTGTATGTTGATTACAATGGATAAAATTATATTTTAATAAAAATTATTTACACAAAACCAAAATTAACATTTTCTTTGTAATTTTTTAATGTCCAGTTTTTTTTAATTTGTCCAGCTTTTTAGACCCCAATGTCCAGCTTTTTGCAAATCTGCATCTGGCAACCCTAATAACGACTGACATATTTAATTTACATGTCTTTGCAGCTTTGTTTGTATACATGTATAGACGAAACTTATTTTTGAAATGAGTCTTTTATCATAACTAAACGAAACTATTAAATTAATCAAAATCTAAAACAATCCAAAAAGGAATATTCTTTATCATGCTTTTGATGATACAAACTGATACAATCAGCGAGAAAGTTTTTATTCGGTTAATCGAATAATTTTAAATTAACCGATTATTATCCGAATAAATCTAAACCTCGATTAATTATTTTTCGATTAACCGATTAAACCAGAAACCCGATTAATTGAATACGCTAGTATATACCCTTGACACTCATGGTGAAAGGTATAAAAATGTATAATTCTTTACTTGTCTTTAAATGTAAGAAATATGTGAGTGATGGTTATGTAAACGATCTGAATAACTGATCTTATTGGAAGACCTTAAATGTAGGTATTCTATATATGTATACATGACTAAACTGAATGACTGACTGGCTAGTACCTTGTTGTTACACATAAGTACTTTACACACTACTAATACTGGTTTATTTCCATACATACAGTACCCAGTTGGCCAAATCGTCATTGACGACATTGTCTTTAACGATTTATGTAAGACATTTCTTCTATCAACACACACTTGATGACATGATAAGGGACAATGTCTTGAATGCTGTCATATATCTGACTCTGCCGACGACTTTTGTTAACTTAAAGCAGAAGTATTCCTTGATATAAAATTCGCGACAAATTGATAGCGAATTTTATATATTTTATTCGTACACAATTTGTGCGAAAAGGTCGTTTCCTTTCATTGAGGATGTCTCTTGTAAACGTGGCCAACTGGGTACTTACATTCATATGTATAAATAAAAAATACCTATGTACACATTCTCGTGCATTCTTTCATACATACCAAAGTAAGTGACTAAGGCTAAACGTGTGTGAGTCTCAAAAATAAGTGTGTATAGATTTAAGTATAAAAATGTCTCGTTAAATATACAATTTTCTTTCATTCATTCATTCATTAAATTTTTTTTTCATTTTATTCTCACATTTGATGTTTGAAAAAAATGTGAAACAAATATGAAAATTCTACAATCTCTTCAAACGCTCATATAAATAAACACACAGACGAGTATTAAATTCTCAACAGTTTACTTTTAGTGTTAATTTTATTTCAAATTACTTAAAAGCCAAATATATAACAAAAAAAATATATAAATAATTAGATCAAATTTATTGTGTTTAGACATGCACATTAGAGTGGTTTATATCATTGTATATATGAAAAAAAATAAAATCGAAAATATGTACTTTGTTGAAATAAACGTGCCCACATTTTTGTTTGGAATGAGATACTACATATCATTTCTAATATCATGGTTACAATTCAACATCATACATTAATTGAAATTCTGAGTTACGAGCTCATATGTTTCAACTATTTTGGTGGCAGCAATAATAATGATATTATTAAAGCTCATTTAGTATAAAATTATGGTATAAAATCTACATAAATTAATAACAAAAAATCTTTTACATTAATATACATATTTAGACAACAAATGAAAGCTATTTTTAAGACTTCGCAATTAAGATAACAACTCTACTCACAATATTAATATTAATTAAAAACTTCACTTATCAAATAACTTACTTACGGGAAAAGAAACTGTTCGGCCGACTTGGTTGAAAACTGTGTAACGTCTTCAATTATCTAATGTATCAACTTTGGAATGGAATTGAAAGACGAATCACAATACTAGGCTGATTTGGTGAATTCCCTGACAACATTGAGTACTGCTCAAACATTGCTTTGACAGAGGGTTTATTTCTAAATAAGATTTGAGTCAAAGAAAGGAATGCAAATTGGCTAAAGTTTTATACGGTACATGGATACTTGACAGATAGTCAAGTAGCCCTGAAGTCTACCATCAAACTTTATCAAAAGTTTTGCAAAAAATCATAAATGATGACTTCAAGAAATATAATTGTTTAATAAAATGGCAATAGATGCCAATAAACTATGTTTTAAATACTATAGAAAAGGTGGTTAGTAAAGTGACCACTCAAACGCAAAGAGTTAACACGTATTCATATAGATAGTACTCCTTCATGTTTGGCTTTGCGACTAATGATTTCTGTCCGAATTTCTTATGGAAATATTTTTATTAAAACGTTACCGAACGGGTTTTGACGGGTTTGATGGTTGCTCCGGAAAGATCCGAGTCTCTCTCATCTAAAATTGTTATTTCAGCGACAGCTGCATCAATCGGGAGTTGTTTTTTTTCCAAGGAAAGAACTTTCTACAACAGTAGAACTGTTTCAACAACAATAGCCACATGTACATGGTTGACTTTTGTTCAATTTTATCTTGAATAGAATGCTATTTTTATAGGCAATAGTTATTAAATTATTAAATTCTTTCAAATTTGCATCATCAATATTTTTTGTTATTAAAAGTTACGATATAGATTTTCTCTAATACCGAATGTTCCGAACCAGTATGTTCATTCAAACTCTAAATATTACTTCTAATGATATTGCATTTTAGCTTAACAAATAACAATTTGAACCACTCTAATGCATGTGCATCAAACACAATTTGCAAGTGACATTACTGTCAGTTCAAATTAAAAGACCATTTGACAATTGTGGCATAAATGCAGATAGTTTTTATTGAACAAAAAAAAAAAGCTATACCAAAACAAAAACAAACAATCAAGCTTACCACATTATGGTTAAATACATATACAAACATACACTCAAGGAAAAATAGGGGACATTTGAAAGGATAGAGTTTGTCTAGAACCTAGATATCAAAATGTCTCTTTCTAGAATCCCAGACATCGCTAAACCAGATAATGCGAAATTTTGAGAAAAATAACTTTAATTCCTGAGTAATGCTTAGTTAGATTTTATTAATCTGATGTTGGGACTCATTGACCGAGTTAAAGTTCAATTTATGTGTTTCTCTCTTTTCTCTCTTAGACTATGATAGACATGCTGTAACAAGTTAGTATAGGATCGATTTTAGTCCTTCGAGGACCTCACTTTCATCACATTAGCATAGCAAGCATTTCGTTTGGAAACTTATTTTAAGAATTTTATTTTGTCTGCGAAACGCGATGCTCGTTTTCACGTATAGTACTGATTAATTCAAATCATACAATTGTCATTTAAATTAAAAATTTATTTTCGGTGTAATTTATAATCTACATGCAGCTGTATGTGTGAATACAATTTAACCTACATTTAAAACAATTAGAATTTATAAAATCTCCTACATGTTTGTTCTTCTTTTTTTTAACATATTTTTCTATTGCGAAAATTTATTTATTTACATGCAATTGTAAAATATATTCACATGCATAGTATAGAATATGAACAAGCTTACATGTATAAAATGTACATGGCATATGATAAATACATACATTCATACAAAAATATATATCTCTATGTACGTGCATACACATGAGTATTTTGCCAATTTGACTATTAGAATATTGTAGAAAAATTAAAAAAAAAACAGTAAAATAAATGGCCAACAATAAAACGTAAGAAATATGCCAAAATAAAAATCCAACAAATGTAAATCATAACTGGCAAGAAATGGCATAAAGAAAATATTTCAATTCATGCTGTAGAAGAATCCTTATAAAAATATGTAATAATAGAATAGAATAAAAAAAACAGGTAAATAAATTTTATTTCTTACAAATACTTGTACACTAAATATTATTTATACTTGTGTATGTTTGTAGGTATGCGTGTAATAAAAAAAGACTCATACATCTCTCTCTATTAGCAGACGTATTAAAACATAAGTGAAAATGATGCATAGATTTTCATTCTTCCGTTTCATATAAAATTTCTAAAATCTATGCAGACACTTGAGTAATAAAAATGTATGAATTTAGAGTACAAGTACAAAAAACTGTTTTAAATTCTCCTAAACCAAAAAAAGCAACCAAAACATGGTAGTTAGTAGAGGTGGGGCGAGGACTAGGGGGGGGGGTGTGAAATATAAATCTTTGGTAAAATATGATGTATAGTTAAGTGCTGGCTAATAGAAATTTTATTTTGCATGTAGACTTAGGTATTATAAGTTCAACAACAGTAAAAAAATAAATAAAAAAAATTAAAATATTTACATACGTACAAGCGTTGAACCTGTTGCCCTGCATTTAAAGATGTTTTATGTTGTTGCATGTAAAGTATGTAGATTTTTGTGTATGTATGATTATGTAAAATATAAAACAATGTCTACATGTTCTCATGTAAATGTATGTCAGTAAAATATATTTCGGTTATTACGTTTCACATCTTCGCCAACAAACTCAAGCTCAGGAGCGAGAGTGAAATAATACAAAAAAAATTATACTAGAACCACTAAAGGTAAAAGACTTTTAAATATAAAACATTATGAAAATGTCGACACACATATTATTTTCGTATAAAAGAGGTTAGTCCAAAAAGTTGTTACATAGAAATATTGGCTTTACTTTTTACAGCAGTAGACATTTGACCACACAATTTTTAGTATTTTTTAAAAAAAAATACTACATTTAGTACTTAATAAAGGCACTAATTTTGTACTTTTTTAAAGCATTATTTTTAATATTTTTTTTTTTTTTTAAAAAGTAACTGTTTTCAGCCCTTTTTTTAAAAAAGGTTAGTTACATACTATTTTTAGATGTATGTATTTTTTTAAAGAATGGCACTATTTTTAGTACTTTTTAAAAATGTACATTTTTTTTTATTAAATTTACTATTTTCAGTAGTTTTTTTAAAGGTACAATTTTTAGTACTTTTTTCAAAAAAGGTATTATTTTTAATACTTTTTTAGTATTTTTTTTAGAGTAATATTTTTTTTAAAAAAATAACTATTTTTATCACTCATAATTAGAGACACATTTCGAGTCTGATGTCAGTATTAATGAGTAATTGGAGAATTAATATCGGGATTTATTTAAGAGCGTTTCGTATGGACTTGGTGGTACTTTTCACATTGTCACAACTTCAATCCCCAATCTGATGGGCACCAATTGGATATTTTAAGATGTTGAGAAACCGAATTTTAAAATATTTTAAAATCAAAATTTAAATTAATACCAACATCAACAAAAGCACATTGTACTTGGCTAATATTATTTGCATGTGAAAATGTTTATGAAACGTTGATTTATTAATTATCATTTGGATAAACATAATTCACAAATAAGAGGTTATGTTTTTGTCAGAGTTTTCGTCAACATTATTTATTATTTTTTTTTAACATTCAAAATATTTGTGCAGGACGAACGGTTTAATGAAACCACTTGTGCTATTGCGAGATCAATCCGGCTATTATGCAGGGTCTAAAGTCCAATGACTGCTTTATAAGGGGTGTGTTCGTAAAAGCAGTAACATTGCATTAGTGGAGCATCAGTTTAGCGTTCGAAAAATCATATTTGCCATCATTGCTTTACGTCAAAGGTTTTTTAATGCTTATTTTTGGCAACGATTCGACAAATTTATGCAAACACTGCATAATTTAGTTTACTGTTGCAAAAGTTTGCAGGTCATTGCATCATTGATGCACAAACTGCATTTAAAAACGCACCCAATCTGTCATAATGAAGAAAAGGAAGTCCCGCTTACAATAGGAGGGAACTTTTTTCTCTCGAACTTGGAGAAGCTGTTGAAAATGAATCATGGATACAATTATTCTTTTATCAGAGAATCTTATTGGTTCCTTATTGGTACGCATGTCCATTTAGTGATCTACTGTTTATTCCTTGGTTATATAAATGGCTTCAGTTTTGGATGAACCCAAACATATACAGCACAACTTATCTAAGGTATTGCAAACCAAACTGAGTGAAATGAATAAATACCTCAATGTTACATTTGGTTAACAATATAATAACAATGACAAAATAAATTGTTTTAGCAATATAATCCTTAGCAAGTACTGAGGTCTCTTAAATTTTGAATAGCATTTTTCGATCAACCTCGTTTTATATAAATATTTATACGAAATTTTATATGTATATAAAAATTTGTGTGCATTTTTTTTGCTCACCCACACACCTTCGCACACATTTTGGTTTTAAGAAAGATGTAAAAATAACGAAATAAAATCCAAAAAAAAAAAAACGAAGCAAAAAGTTTGTTGGTTGCTTGTAACCTGTTCATGTAACAATTATAATAAATGGAATGCTTTCGGATAAATTAAAGCTACTGTAAATGGTTTTAACACTCAGGGGACTTTATGGTTGTATGCAGACTCTCCCACACTCGCACACGCAAACATATAATACATACATATGCAATAAATATGATGTTGCATGCAGCAGAAGTAGTAATAACCCAGCAGTTAAGCAAGTAGTCAATGTATCCCTTAAAGACAGTAATTGTCACAAATGTCTTATCACTTGGCTGACACCATTTTATATATTTTGGTCATTTGACACGTGTGTGCACTTTGTAGTGCAGAGAGAAGACAATTGGTTACTTTATGCTTCCCAAGTAATCTAGCGTGAAGACAATTGTCACTTAAGTGTATCTAAGTAATCTAGAGTGTAGTCACTTTAAACGTTTTGTGAGTAATTCGTACAAACTAGTTTTTTACAAATTGTGTTAATATAATTCTCATACAGTTTATTTTTATTTTTGCTTAAATATACTGATATCCCATGTAACATAGCATGAAGTCAATAGCCACTTTAGTGTCTCTTAGTAACCTATGGTGAAGTCACTTCAAACTTTTTTTTGTACTGCACTTTATTTTACCCACCAGAAGCGTTGACTACTTTCGATCAGCTTTCCGATAGTCACATTGTAATCAAAAGGGTCAATTGACCCCCTGCTTAGGACATACACGTGTCAAAATAACTAGTCAAGTAGCTGATCAAGTAACCAGTTACAAAGCTAGTAAGGTAACTGACGCTATGTAACCAATGTGTGAATCCAATGCGTTCCCTACTTTGGACCAGCTATTAGACAGTCCCATTGTAATCAAAAAGAGACAATTGACCCTGTGCCTAGGACATGCCCGTGTTAAAATGACTAGTCACGTGGCTATTGAAGTAACTAGCTCCCACCCTAAATGATGGGTAAAATCACTAGTTCGGTACTGTCTCCTAGAACTGCTGGGAAGAGTAGAGTGGGAATGAGTGTTGGAATAAGAAGTAGAGTGTGTGAGTGAGTGAATGAGAAAAATTTTTTATAAAAGGTGGATACTTAAATTGTTACAAGTGTAAACCTCAACAGAGTGCATATGTAAATGTCAGTTTTTGCGCTTGTTGGGTTTTAACTTTGGCAGTCTGGTGAATGCTGGTGTGTGTTGCAACAGTAAAATACAAACACACACACACATATGTGGACTCATTTATCTATATAGAAGGGTCCAAGCATTTTTGTAGCAGTAAGTGTAATTATATTTTATGAAATTAAATATTTTAAATTGTTACAATTGTATTCACACATATAAACTTACAAAAAAAAAGTTTTATAAAATGACCACAATATGCATACACAACACACACTCTTCAAAAAAAAGATGGTAGTATGCACTCTTGAACAAACACCTACGTATAAACATATATTTACTTTTATATTGGTGTTTAAATGCATGTTTACTTGTCTGTCCTTCTGTCTGTCCTTGTAATTTTATAAAATGCTTTAAAAATTACCGAAAAATGCTGGCTACATTACACTGGCACCCATAGCAATATATAGCCAGATAATTCATATGAACCATGCAGTTTTAAAGGTAGAAATTCCCAATGTTGCACTAACTATGACCCCACTTATGCTACACACTAGTTACCATGTTGAATTGGTCATTCCAAAGCCTTGCCAGTAAGCTGAGGGGTAACTAGTGGCAAACTAGTTCCACGTACTGTAGGAGTCATATTTAAGTAAACATGTGTATCTAACATACGAATATATTTAATTAGAATTTATTATAAACTCGCATTTATGTGTATTAGTATAAATCTATGCAACTGCGTATAATCATCATATTTTATTTTTGTTTGAAACTGACCCAACTTTAATGTAAATTTCATAAAATATATGCATAAATACATACGTATAGGAATATGAATGTAAATTAATTTAAATAAATAATGCTTAAACACAAGTAAAATCGCCCTAAAACTCCAAAAAATGGCAAATGAATAACACGCAAAAACCGTATTATTGGTTAGGGGAAATAGTTGTTATACTGCAGGGAAAATGTTGGACAACTATTACGAAATATAGATTTATTACACATCTCTTCCGATCTATATTTGTACACTAAGCTAACGATATTTATGTATTCAAATATATTTAACTTTTGTTACTAATTTATATATTTTGGAACATTTTTTATTTTTCCAAAAAAATAAAAGTTTTTTTTTTTTATCCAGTTTCAAAATGTTGTTTCGGAGATCGAAAAAACCTTAACATACGTTTTTCATTAAAACTTTTAACCCAAGTATTATTTTATTTTTTTTATCAAGTTAATAATCACCAGGGAAACCGGAAATATGCTCTAAAAAAAGCGTTTTAAGCGCTTTAAATATGCAATAAAAACTTTAAAATATGCTCTTAAAATTTAAAAATATGCTCTTAAAATACAAACTTTTACATCATTTTTAACCAAAAAATATACTTTTATTTAAAAAAAATCAATACAATTAATTTCTAAAAAGGTAAAGTAACATAAAATAAACAAAAATAACATGAACTAAAACAAGTATAACAAAAAATAAATACAACACAAAAATAATAGGAACTTAAGCTATGAAAAGGCCTCGAGAGGTATTTTTTGATGATATTTTATATAAATATAAAGTCACTTCTTCAATTAAGGTTATTATTGCAATAAATTACAAAATATTGACTTAAATTTTCAAATAAAAATCGATGTCTATAGGATCTGAAAACATTTTTATACATAGAAAATGTTCTTTCGACATAAACTGATGTTATAGGAGCAAATTTAGAACGGTTAAGTTTGAATTAGAACTAAAATTTCATATTTGGATGGCGCTATTATTAAAATAGTGTTTATTTTATATTAAAAAAAAACATTTATTTTTCAATTTTGAATTTTAAACAAAGGAAGTAAAAACCTTAACACAACAGCGAAAAATAAGTAAGACATAATTTGTTTTTGATAAAGTCAAAATATGCTATTAAACAGTAAAATATGCTCTAAAAACGAAAAATATGACATAAATATGCTCTTTAAACAAATATATGCAAAAAAATGCATTTAAGGGTAAAATATGCAAAAATATGCACTAACATGCACAACATGCATTTGCATATTTTGGTTTCCCTGATAATCACTAATAAGTGATCTATAGAATTACCCCCATATGCATAAACAGTTTATAAATTTATCAAAGGTTTATGAAACAGGTTTTGTATGGAAATTTTGTTTTATAAACCTTTGATAAATTTATAAACTGTTTATGCATATGGGTGTTAGTCTAGAAACAATGTATAACAAGTGCCATATAACAGGTTCTTTAGAATCACAATAGCGTTCTACAGAACTAGTTAAAGAAGTAATTTCGGCATCACTTGTTCGAAGAATGTCATTAATGAATCTGAAGTAGTTCTGAACAATTTATGAAAACGTTTATGAACAAATTTTTTAGAATTTTTTAAAAAAAAAAATGGAAAAAAAAGTTTTCATTAAAAACTCGATATAATTATTAAATTGT
Source organism: Calliphora vicina (assembly GCF_958450345.1). Taxonomy (NCBI): domain Eukaryota; kingdom Metazoa; phylum Arthropoda; class Insecta; order Diptera; family Calliphoridae; genus Calliphora; species Calliphora vicina. Next base: position 130,107,532 of record NC_088782.1, on the reverse strand, counting down.
CAACCTATTTCTGATCCTTTTATTTAACATCTCTCAATATTTGCTTACAGTGTGTGGAAAACTTAAATTATTTTTCAAAACAAAAATTATTTATTAACTCTATTTACGCCTACTTTGGCTAAAAGCTAATGCAAGAAAAAATAAAACAAAAAAAAAAAAAACTTAAAAACTGTTAAAATATTCATAAAAATTTATAGCAAAAATGTTTGTTTTTTAAACAAAAATTTGTTGCTTGAGTATTTTACATTGTACGTCCATTATGGCGGCAAATTTTAGCATCTAAAATTTCTAAAATTATTGCCATTAAAACTTTGTTTTCTTTCGTAAAAAATGTTTCTTTCTTTTTATCTTTTTGTACAACTCATCTGTGATTCTATGAACGAACCATGATAAAGAAGCTTTTAAAGTAAAACAAACAAAAAAAAAATGGAAAATTATTATAACTTTTACTTTGTTGTTGTTTGGAAATATCTAAAGAGAAAATAAAATGAATTAAATTTTGTTAACAAACAACATCAACAACAAAAACCAAATGTAATAACCTCAAAACATTAACGCCAGTAACGTGATTTCATATTTTTTGACACATTTTCCACAATTTTCCAAAAAAAAAATAACAAAATATAATAAAGCAACGCACGCTTATGAATTTCCATCATCGTAACCATCATCATCTACATACGTGCATATTTGGTGACGTATTTTACTCCAACAGCATAAAAGTAAGAACACGAAATAATTTTACGATTTTTTTTGAAAACATCAACAAGTAACTATCTCCCTACATTATTTGGTGCTATAGGTTTTTTATCCTTGTTAAATATTTTCTTGGTTCTATCTGTTTTAAGCACCCATTTATTTACTTAAACAAAATAATGAAACGAAACAAATTTGGTAAAATTCTATGGAACCAACTACAACAAAATCTTAATGTGTAGACATTAAAAATTCTGTATGTTGAACAAGTGTAAAAGATGAAATAAAACCCCCTCCACAAAAAATAAAGACAAAAATCAATGAACGAACGATAACAGCTGGAGTTGAATGTTTGTTTTCTGTTTTATAAATCAAAGAGGGGACTACCATTCGCCTCTCACCTCCCCCACTTACCCCCCTTCCCCTTTTATTATACTTACCCCACATTAAACTAAAACTCATATGAAAAAGAATTAATGCATTTAAAACAAAGTTAGAAGCCATTTTGGCGCCCTTGATGGCTGCTACTTTTTTTGGTTGTTGTTGCTCCTGTTGTGCTTTTCAGTATTTTTTGACTACAAAAACTGAATGTATGTCTAGATGGCTCACACTCATCCACTCTCTCACTGACTCACTATCTGTTTCACTGGCTGTTTATTGGAGCAGTGACAGTCTACTGCTGTTGCTACTGTGCTTTTCTTTGATGCCTTGGCAGCAGACACAATCAAATATTAAAGATGAGCATGAACACAAATAAAAAATCTGTGTTACACATGAAAACAACAAAAAAACACACACAAAAACAAATAGAAATAGGAGAAAAATAAATAGAATTTGTTACAAGATTCACGACATAAAATGGAAAATACTGTCATTTATGTCATTCAATGTTCTAAGGATAACACACAGGTATTCCATGGCTCACATGATGATAAAGATTATGATGTTGCTGATGACGCTGATGCGTATGAAAAATAATGTTGGATAATAAAGCCTTATAAAATTATATTAAATTTGATGTTATTATCGTATTAAACAATAATAAAATTATAGACACACAGAGCAGAGCACTGTAACAGTCAAACCCACATGATTTACAAACACAAAAACCCAATGTACCAGAAAAAAAAAACTAAAGAAAAAATTCTAAATATACCAACAATTTAAGGCTAATGTTACCAAACCTATTCTCAATATGCAATTATAATGATCAAGTGGTTTTTATTCACCTTCTTGTATAAGAACACAAGACGTTCAATGACATTCAATATATGCACCACCAATGCCACTTTATGAATATGTTAACGAAAAGTTTCCTTTGTAATTGGCAAGATATTCTGGTAGCAATAAACTTTCATTAAAATAAATTTACTAAGAATTTTCAGTTAATTTTCCAGCAAGAAAAATAAACAAAAAAAAAAATATCAACTTAAAATGATTTGGAATTTTATACCTAATTTCTTTGTCAAATTCAAATTTGTGCGTGTAAATTAATTAACTCCTGGGTTCGTTCAACTTTTGCCAAAAAGATTAAGAAAAATTTACTGTTTGTGTAAAACCAAGGTCACAATTGCCCAAAATCTTATTTTATAGATAAAGTGACGAAAAGTACTGGTATTTTATTAATTTGTATGTAAAAAAGTGAAAGAATGCCAAATAATACATCACTGATTCTAGTACTCAAAAACACACACGTTGAGCTGATCTGTCTGAGTTTTCGTGTCAAAAACATGATTAGTGTTTGACGATCGTCAACCTTTTGTTTTGGATTCGAAAATCTTGTTTGGTCGATCGATTTGGAAAGATCCTTACAGTCTATTATCATCCATCAAACACGGATCAGTCGGACAATAAAAAATATGGTTTCTTCGTGCATGTAATATTGGAAACATATCCGGGTTTTCAGAAGAAACAGGTTCAGATTTTGGTTCTTTGGAAATACTTATAGTCTACGGCATCTTAATTTGTGTTTCTGTATCTTAAAAACCTGACAATTTCAAATCCACAATGAAATTTGTTTAACATTTGTTTTGACTAACTGATACATTTTTTATGCAATTGTCAAATTAAGTGTAATTTGAGTGTGGGGCCAAATTACCGCATTCGATATCGAGTAAAATTTATCGTGATTTTTTTTGGCCCCTGATCGCAACCGGAAACCATGTTTCGGAAATTAATCAGAATTTGTTTAATGTGCCACAAATTTCCAAAAAGCATTTTGTGTTATCTTTAAAACATAATTTTTAAGTGGATTAAAGCACCTCCTTTACATTGTGGATTCATCTTCATATTGAATCTTCCACACTTTTGGACACCTTTTTTGTGCTCTTTAATTCTCATTTAACAAGAGCCCAATATTTCTTCGCTGGTCTTAGCTCCAAGCAATTGGGATAATTTGCCTTTCTTGGTACAAATACCACATTATTGTTGTTATACACTCAAGGCCTTGCTTGCCATAGTGACATGATGCCAAATCAGGCCAAAAATAAGGGGACACATTAAGAAGTCTTATGAATGGAAGCAACCTTTTTTGTAAACATTCCATGATGTAAATTTCAATATTTATAGAGCCTTTTGTAACAATTGTTTGGGAACATTTTCTGTTTTTGGGTCTTAAACCTTTCTACAACATTCCCTCGATCATCAGCAACATATTATATTGTCCCAGAAGCTGCAAAAATTTTATGCAGCAGGTATATTTTTTAAATTTTTTTTTAGCAGAGTTCCTCTCAGGAACTTTTTGAGCCTTGTATGTTTTTAAACCTGCATTGCCTTTAACGTTTCGTACCAAATAGTCCAAGTACTGATCTAACCGGGATGCTTTTCTACCGGATGTGTTGGCAGTTCTTTAGAAAATGCTTTCTATTTATTGGCTTTAGAAACATCATATGGACCATTCCTTCTGCCTGAATCAGGTTTACTATCAACGGACAAGTTCTCCCGAAGCTGTTTAATAACATTGGAAACAGTTTGACGGCAGACCTTTGATTGTTTGGCCAACTTTTTGTAGGACTAAGTTGGCTTTTGTTGAAAATATTTAATAAACTGATCAGTTATTGGGTCCAAATAAAAATACATATGTTTATAAAAATGTTGCTATACAATAGTTCATTGACATACAACTAAGTAGCATTATTATTTGAAAAAACTCAACTTCTATATAAGATGAAGTGCTGCTTGGTTCACTGGAATACGCTCGAAGCTAGATGTTATTTCCTTATTTAGCAACACAGAATCAAAGGAACTAAATACAAATATTAATGATAAAATGTTCCTTTAATTTGGTTTAATAGAAAATTCAACAAAAATTTCAACTTCTATAAACAAATGATTTTTATAAATGATAGAAGTTTTTTTTAAATTTTCATGTATATAATGTTCTAGAAACTAATACATATATTTAATTCGCAAAATCCTAAATTTTCTTCAAATTTATTTAAATTCTCTTTAGGCCAACCCAAACCTTAAATTTACAGTACTTTAGAATTCAAGTTAAATTTATTGCTTAATTTTCGAGTAATTTAAAATTCCTTTTTCAGTTGCTACGTACAAACACAACAACTACAAGAATATTTATTTTCAAATTCTTCTTGTTGAATACTTTAATATTCATTGTTTTTGTTTTTATTTTTTTCTTGTTGTTGTTTAGTTGCTCTTGTAACACTTTATATATTTTTTCGCCAGCAAAACCATGTGATTCTGTTAACATCTGTATGCCTTTAAACATTTATTCATACTAAAAATATATTACGTTAAATATTTGCTACATTTCCTGCAGATTTTTAAATTTTACTTTCCTGCACACACACAGGACATGTTTTTCTAAGATGAAAACAAATGTATAAAAAACCACAAACTCAGAGAGTAATTTTCATATGAACTTTACAAAAGAGCTTGAAACCAGTTAAATACTCTGCTCTTATTGTTTTTTTTTTGTTAAAGAAAAGAAAATGTAAACAAAATATTGTTGTATAAATACACAATTACAGAAAATTGTTTGCTCTAAAATTGGAGGACGAAAACAGGAATTATGAAATCCTTTTCTCTGAATCCTTAATATCAATGAATTTCTATATAAAATAATGTATAACAAATTGCAGAATTTTTCTTAACCTCATAAATTAATTAATAAAAATATGGGCCTTAAATTTAGTCCTTTACTACTTTCTCTCTCTTCGTCTCTATTTATTTACGCTGCTTACACTCACTCACTCTCTTTCTCTATATTATTTACAAATTCCTAAAAAGTCTCCAAAATCTATTGAGAGTAAAATTTAAATCATTGTAGAGTTGTGGTGTGTTTGCTAATGGCAGAGGTGAATTTATTGTTTTGCTGCCTGTTTGTCTATTAAAATATTTGTGCAAAATTATTTGTCTCTCCTGGCCTCTCTCTCACAGCATGTTTCCCGTATTCTATCACTGTGATGTTATTTATAATGTTTGTTTGCATGGAGTTCATATTCTTGGAGTGAATGTATTTTAAAATTCTGTTTGATTGTCACCCAAACAAAAGCAAAAACAAATTCTGTGGGTATTACGAGCAAGCACACTGCACTGCCGTTGGATTTGAATTTACTTTTTGCTACCTAACCTAACTCAACTTGAAATTATATTTGCTGTTTCTTTGCCATTTTTAGGAACAAAAAATCTTATTTGCTTTAAATATTTGACTTTAGAGATGAGTTGTCTTAAGGCATCAACTAGATTTAAACTCCTGCCGAGCAGCCACACAACACAACACAGTTTGTTTTAAAGCACAATTGTGTGTTATAAACTAAAATTTCCCAAAACACTTCCTGCTGTATTTGAAAATAGTTTAAACTCAATTCAATAAATTGTTTGGCAATTGATAGGCTGGACATTCGTAGCAGTTAAATGTGTGTCAAACAGTGATAATTTCCAGAGCCCGTAGCTAAATGTCAAACAATAGCAAGTCAACTCAAGAACAATGGTTTATTTGGCGAATGTTTTCCACACCACCAGCGTCCAGTTGAAAGCCCAGCCCAAGTATTGTAAATAAACGTAAATAATATGATTTTCCACTATTTACCAGCGGCCCGCTGTGATTGACACAAAGGTGTCAAAAGTAGCGAAAATTAAAAAAAGAAAAAAAAAACCTAAACAAAAAAACACTAACCAACCTTTCGAAACAATCAAACAAACGAGCTGAAATGAAAATTCCTGTTGAACAAATGTTATTGGTACGAGTACAAGTATTTTGTATTATGTTCGACATTGCAATCAAATGACATGTTTAAATTATTTTTTGACAGTTTTGGCACAGTATGTTGCATGTAATAGTACACCGTTCGATATATAGCCAGCACACAGGCATAAATGTGTGAAATCCTGTATTAATTTAATGCGAAAATCTACAATTTCATGGCTGTTTTGTGTATTAAAGTAACGCTTAATTCTGACACTAACAATTTGCTTGACATTTTCATTTATTTCTCTTTATTATGCTTTTTGTACGTATTTTAATTATAATTAAAATGTTTCCGTTAATTTTTCACACTTACAAGCAACTGTCATCTGGAAAATGTTTTTGTCTTATGCTCTTACTCTAGGGCAAAAAAAAAGATGTAAAAAGAAACAGATTAATTCTAACCAAATGTTGCAAAAATTCTATAAAGAAAACTAAAGTTTCTTTTAATAATCGTTTTATTTCTTGAGAAAAAATTAGTAGGGTGGCCAATGATATATTTTTTCGATGATTAAAGGGGAATTATGTTGATGATGTTGGATATGAGTGGTACGGGCGAATACATCTTCATGTTTTTTTTAAATTTTAAAAAGTCAACCTAAACACTAATATCCAGTGCCAAAGATATTGTAGGTCAGAGGTTACATCAACCGCTACTCTAACTCTAACTCTCTCGATTAGATTTTTATTTCGGAATTTTTAAATGAACTACTGAAGTAACTCATAAGTTCTTCTTTAACTACCTTTTAGACATTAATTTTTAATTACTTGGTTCACTTTAAAGTTTAAAATCATCTAAAGCTTTTCTGTTTTTGGATGACTCTGCTTTAGATTCTTGCTGCACACGTTCGTAATGATCATTAAATGATCGTATATTAAGACATAAGTCTTTAGTATCACAAGAATTGATATGACATATAAATGAGTTTGGGTCCCGCATGTTACACAGTGAGGCAGTACAGCTGTCATCACCGCTTTATGGCGAGTTTGGCATCAACAGTTGTTTGACCAAAAAAATTAAATAAATAGATAAAAATTGATTAGTGCATTAGTGTAGGAAGAATATTAAACAGCATCTCCCAAGTTAAAGGCTGCTGAATAATTGAACTTCCAGGTAGTAGTAGTCTGGGCTGTACGTAGAAGATATATAAGCAACAGATCACGTGCGAAATTTTGGATCTTAGAATCCCAATCATGTGACATAAAGGATCAGGCAGCCGAAAACTAAAAACTAGTCTTCATTATGAGAAAGTGTGGTTGTTGATCATATTGAAAATATTCTCGTTTTACTGAAACCAAACCATTAGATCCATTTTTATCATCATTATTATTATGCAACTCAAACAATTGTGGCATCTCTATATACACAACAACAAAAACTAACATTAATATAATAATAACAACAACAACAACAACGGCAACAACTATCAAGTGACGGTTAAATGAGGTGTTAATTGGATTTTGAGCGCCTTCATCTCATTATCAACATTATTTTAGTTTAGTCAATGGTAGGATTGTTACTTCGACTACTCGCACACTTGCTCCCTCGCACTCTTTTCCTCTCAATATTCCAAAGTATATCAAGTTGCCATGGCTGTTACTAATGATTTCTTTCAAAATTTTTCCCTGATGTTGCTGTTACATACATACATACATACATACAACGTTTTTTGTTATCCTTTAGACCTCGCTGTGTGGTTTATAAGGAGATGCTGAAGATGTGTATGATTGTATGTATTTTGTTATAATGATGATTATCTTTCCTTTTTTTATGATTATGATTATTTCTTAGTGTGTATGAATATGTTTATGTATTTGGTTTCAACCAGTCATCATCAGTACTGAAAGCAACTACAAATTCAACTATTACTGGCATCACAGATGTCCTGTTTAACTTCTTTCCGCTTTTTCGTCTTTAGTGTTTTTTAGATTCTAGTTGTTGTTGTTGTTAGTTTATTTTCTATTCTTTATGATTATGATTAATGTTTGAGTAAATGTTGGTTTATATCTACGTTTTTGGTAAATTTTCTTCTATATTCCTTGCTGGTTCTTATGTATGTATAGTGTGTTATTGAAGCGGAAGTTAAATTCGAACAGTTTTATTTTAGTTTTTTTTATCTTCATGCTATTCATTTTCTAGTTCTAGGTTAATGAAAATGATGACAGTTGTTGGTTCTTGGCTGACGATGAGAATGATGATGCTGGTGATGTTAATGTTGATGGCAATGACGATGATGATTTTGATCCTGAGAAGGAAAGTGATGCATAATTATAGTATGTTGCTGCAGTTTATTATAGGAATTTTGTAAAAGATATATATTTTTTTTTTTGGTTTTCCGTTTATTCCCACCAGCACTTGTTACTCTAATGATGTGATTGTTAGTTGGGTTTTTTGTTGTTGATGTTTGAAATGTATGACTTACTGATGTTTGCGCCCTTTTTTCTCTTTTTTTGGTTAATCAAAATTAAGGGATTTTGACGTAATTATCATTTTACGGTTTTTGCTTTAGTTATTATTGGAATGACGTTGGTAACCGAAATTAAATTCTAATAATGATGAATTTAGTTTTAGAATTGTGCAATGATGTGGGAAATCTTTTTGGATTTAATGACAATGAAATGAGAAAACAAATGTTTGGTTAAGCCAAATGATTCGATAACAATGTAAAGCAAATAGTTTTATAATTGTAATATAAATAAAGGATTTATTCAAACATTAATGTTATATGTTTTTAATATTAAATTCCAATGTTGTACCACCATAATTTTTATATTAAAATATATGTACACATGTCTGCTGCAACATCTAATACATAAATCATTTACCATTATTATTAACACTATTTTTTCATTTGTACATTGTGTAAAATGTGCAACTACGAACAGAAGAAAAAAATCATCATCATTTATTATAATTTCTAAACCAGCAGCAGACTACTTGAATTTAAAGTCTACTAGAGAAGTGCAAAAATTTAATATATGACACTAGACGACTCCATGAGTGCAACATGTAATAACCATGATTTCAAACCATGTATATTGTTTAAAAATGTAGCAATATATAAATAATTCTATGTACACATACACTTTTATACATGCTTTGTACATATTTTCATATGTATGATTATAATGTAGTTGACAATTGTTAAGTTAAAATGTCGCATTTCAAATGAGTTGTAGTGCATTTTTTCCACGCTAAATTATATTTATATATTTATTTTTTTTTTCTTGTTGTAAAATATTGCATGAGTATGAATTGAAATTTTATTTAAACTATACATTTTTTTGTGATTATAATATAGGAGAAAAACTTAAATTTATAAAATTTGCATATGTTTTTCATAATTCAAGTTGCGCATACATTTCAATTTGTGCTGTACTTTGCTCAAAAGCATAATTTAAAATGCTTAAACAATTGGTGATCTTTGACCTTTAAGAACATACTCGATAGGGACACATACTGTATGCCTGCAAATACTTTTCGTATAGAAAACTGTCTGGCAAAGACTGTTTTCCTATAGAAAACTGTCTGGCAAAGACTGTTTTCCTATAGAAAACTGTCTGGCAAAGACTGTTTTCCTATAGAAAACTGTCTGGCAAAGACTGTTTTCCTATAGAAAACTGTCTGGCAAAGACTGTTTCCTATAGAAAACTGTCTGGCAAAGACTTTTCCTATAGAAAACTGTCTGGCAAAGACTGTTTTCCTATAGAAAACTGTCTGGCAAATACTGTTTTCCTATAGAAAACTGTCTGGCAAAGATATATGACACTAGACCTATACTGTCTGGCAAAGATTGTTTTCCTATAAAAAACTGTCTGGCAAAGACTGTATTCCTATAGAAAACTGTCTGGCAACGACTGTTTTCATATAGAAAACTGTCTAGCAACGACTGTTTTCATATAGAAAACGATGTGGAAAAGACTGTTTCCCTTTAGAAACCAGTCTTGCAAATACACTGTTTCATATAGAAAACTGTCTTACAGGCATTACAATTTCCTTTTCACAAAATAAATTTCCTTATTACTAGTGAAGTGTACATTTGAATTCGCCACGGTTTAATACTTACAATTAAATGAGCTAGAAAAAAAATCGTGGATCAACCAAATTAAATATAATGTTTATATTTGTTTTTATTACACAAACAACCAGAGAGAGGAAAAAAACTAAATAAAATTACACAATTAAATCGCATCCTTATTTTTTGCTCGTGTTTTGTATTTTTTTTTTGTTTAGTATTTTAGCTGGCGGCAAGTTTGTTTTTTTTTCGTTGCTATATTTCCTAAATAAACCAGTCAAGTTAATGAACAATTCATGTCAGTTGCTAATTACCTTCATCGTGCATAAAAATCTTCTTTACTTCTTTATCTTTAATCACTAGAAAAACATACAGAAATGTTTATTTCTACCAAAAAGCAAATTCGTCTAACAGATTTCCATCACTTTTGTTTGACTAACTGACTGACTTAGTTGGCTGAATGACTAAATGAATGAATGAATGATAAACGAATGAATGACTTGGTAACTGTATAATATTTGTTGTTTTCTTACTTATTTTTATTGTATTGTATTGTTTTTGGAGGAAAGTAAGTAAGTAATTCTCTTAATATGCCACAAAACGTTATAGACAATAGCCGGGTAATTAACAAAGCTTTTTTTCTTGTGTTGTTGTTGTTGGTATGTTTTTATACAGCCACTACCTCCAACTTTTAGTTGCTCCTTGTACTCAACCCTTGTTATGGCAAATAATACAATTAGTTTCTGATGCTTTTGGTAGTTTGGTTTGGTTTGTTTTTTCTCTTTACTACCAACCACTTTGTTTCTTCTCTTCTTGCCACCACAGCTTTTGTGTACTTGGATTTTGACCAGAACAGAAAAATCATTGGAAAAAAATTCGTATTAAATGATGCAAAAAAAGACAATAAAATCGTATTTAGTGGTTTGCTAATTTAGCCATATCCTTCACCCTCTATATCTCCTTTTCAAGAATTCCCTGTCTAATTCCTTGCACACTTGGAAGGCTTAATACTCATCTTGTCAGTCAGATAAGAAGTTTAGCTAAACTTAACACACACTCACACAGAGATACGTATCATGTATCTGAGGCAGTGTGAGAGAGAGATGCAAGGAAAATGTGTCAATTAAAATGAAGAAAAGCTTTTAAGGCAGTGGTAAGTATTAAGTATGAGTTAAATCAAATTAAATAAGACAATGAATACGAGCATCAAGTTTAATATGGATTTTTTTTATCCTTGTAGTTGAACGAACGTATCCTTGTCATATATGAGATGTGTCCTTTTTTGCTAATTACTTTTTATAATTCTTGGAACAACCTTTTGTTAATAATACTCTGGCAATCGGTTTTATATGTATAATCTTGAAATATTCATCACAGTCATGTCAGGATGGCTTCAGGCCGTTGGCCTGAAATTTTTGTTTTATTTTTTTACTAAAAATAACAAAAAGGTTTTTGGAAACTGTAAAATGTATGGGAATGTAAACTTCTTATGCTCCTATGTTATTTAGGGACTTCACAATGTTCTTTAGAACAAGATATTTGTAAAGTTTTGTTGATGTTATCTCTAGTTTCTGTATTGCCATCATTGCGGATTCCCTATCAGATTTTCACTGAAGCCGAATATTCACCACTTTAAAGTATAAGAAGCAGTGACTGACAACGCAAATATTTGGAAAATGCAATGCACAGAAATGTTGCAACTAAAGGTTTTACACGATGCTGTCGATCCATCCACAAAAACCAGCAGGTTTAATCTCAAATTGAGAATTCTTTGAAATCAACAATAAGCGGAATTTATTCTCAATTTGAGAAAGCTGTTTTTTTCTCAACTTATTCTCAAATATATTTCAAATGTGAATTGTAACAAAGTGTAAATTTCAAATCAAACTCCTTCTCAAATGTCATACGTTTAATATATTTTGAGAGTAACAGATTTCTAAACAATTAGCGGAATTTTTATTCAATTTGAGAAATGCCTTTATTCGCCACTTATTCTGTATTTCAAAAGTGAATTTCAAATAGTATCCAACGCATTTTCAAATGTAATTTGAGAATAAAGGATTTCTAAATAATTAAGGGAATTAATTCTCCATTTAAACTTGGGTTCAGGTTGAAGAATAACAATATCTTATTTAGGATATATAATTTTTCAAATATTTTCTCGTCCATTTGGTTTGGAAATGTTTTGAAAATATGCTTTATTATCAGGTTCATAAAATGCAATTTTAAATTAACCTCAAATTGAATTAAAATTTAAAACTATAATCTCAGCCTAGCCTAGATAGTGGAATCAAAGTAAAGAATGAGTTCCCAAAATATTCACATTTTTCCCTGTTGGTTTTTGAAAATTGTTCCCCGTATCTAGTATATAGGGCATTTCATGTCAAGTGAACCAACTTTTGAAATTGATGTCTTCCGATCGGGATGAAATTTGCACCAAGGTTAGTTCTATTGGATAGTAACTCAGACACAATTTTTCAACAAGATCGGTCGAGAACTTGACCAAAATGTCAAACGGGTGTTTTTTCTTATCCATGTAACTTATTACCTATTATTCTTAGCAAAATGTGTCCCAAATAGTTTAGATAGCTCTTTCTTCAATCTTTCGAAAAAAAATATTTAAAAAAAAAAAAAAATTTAATATTTTTTTTCGAAATCAAAAATTGTTTGACTTTTTTTAAAATGGGCCCTTTTTTTCTTAAAATAAAGCTTAGATATTTTCCTTGAACACCTATTTGGTGGCTTAGTGGTATGCGAGTGTGATATCTATCAAAATAAATATTTTGTAACTCAAAACATACAATTTTTGACTTTTTTTGCAAAATCAAAAACTTTGTTGACTTTTTTTTAAAAATGGACCCTTTTTTAATTTTTTTTTAGCTCAAACAAAAGCTTATATATTATCCTTGAAGAGCAAAAAAAAATTTTAAAAAAAGGGCCCATATTGGAGAAAAAATCGATTTTGCAAAAAAAAATTCAAAAATTGTATTTCTTGAGTTATAAAATATTTATTTTGATATATATCCCACTCGCATCCCACTAAGGGACTAAAAATATCTTAAAGGAATGGACCTAAGCTTTCTTTTGACTAAAAAAAAATTTTGAAAAAAAATCGTATTTGCAAAAAAAAGTCAAAAATTGTAAGTCTTGAGTTAAAAAATATTTATTTTGATAGATATCCCACTCGCATCCCACTAAGCGACCAAAAGGGTCTTCAAGGATAATATCTAAGCTTTTGTTTGAGCTAAAAAAATGGTCCATTTTGAAAAAAAAGTTTTTGATTTTGCAAAAAAAGTCAAAAATTGTATGTTTTGAGTTACAAAATATTTATCTTGATAGATAAATATCAAGGAAAATATCTAAGCTTTATTTTTAAAAAGAAAAAAAAAGTCAAAAAAGTTTTTGATTTCGGAAAAAAAATATTAAATTTTTTTTATTTTTTTTTTAAATATTTTTTTTCGAAAGATTGAAGAAAGAGCTATCTAAACTATTTGGGACACATTTTGCTAAGAACAATAGGTAATAAGTAACATGGATAAGAAAAAAAACCCTGTTTGACCAAAATGTCAAAATTTGACCCCCTATAACTCAGAGAGTTCTCGGCCGATCTTGTTGAAAAATTGTGTCTTAGTTACTATCCAATAGAACTAACATTGGTGCAAATTTCATCCCGATCGGAAGACATCGATTTGAAAAGTTGGTTCACTTGACATGAAATGCCCCATATATATATCGATTAGTTGCATTATTCGAGGGTAGAACAAATCACCAAGAATAGTAAATGACCAGGAATTTCTAGAGAAATTACTGATCAAGGATGGAACAAACTAAAAGGATTTTCTAGAGAATTACGGTGAGCAGAGGCCGGTAAAAAGAAACCATCGCGCATTTGTTAATATATTGGTGAAGGAGTGAATGAAAATTATGTATGCATATTTTTTTAAAGAGCACTGCTTTTAAGAAACTCTTTAAAAAATCTCACAATGAAAATTTCTATTTAGTAGTGACCTTGAATTAAAATCAGTGCTCGCCATAGAGAGATCATAACATGGATTAACATGTTTATGCTTTTCCTTTCTCTGTTGTAATTTGAACAGCTATTGCTTGTGATTTTGGTTACTTATTTCATAATTTGTCATAATAAGGCTATGAGTGCCGACCATTGGTATAATAACATATTTTAGATATGTTTTTCCAATTAAATTATAATCTCAAATTGTGTCAATTTTGCATGAAATATATTTATACAGAAATAGTTCTGTAATTAATTTTTTATTTAGGTTAAGTAAATATGTTGGTATTATTCTGTGTGGCATTTTATTATTGATCCTTAAAAATAAAATAAAAAATAATTTACTTCCGTTTCATAGTGTTTAGCACCTTTTTTCTATAGATTTCAAGTTGACAATTCAAATTTATGTAGTTTTTTTGTTTGCCATCAAAAGTCATTGTTATTTTTTTTTTTTTAGATTCTTACAAAAAATATTCATATAAAAGATACAGTTTTTAAACTTCAAATTAAGATTAAGTACTTTATTCATTTTGAACATCTTTAGTTTGTTTTTTGGTGAAGACATTAATTCTATTTTATTCCTTTTTTTGTGTATTTTCTTTATTTTTTTATATAGTTTTCTTTATGATGGTCAATACAAGTAACAGTTTGTCATTTATCACATGCAACTTCTACAACTTGGTTGGTCTAACAGTTTTTAGAGAAGTGTGTTGTGTGTGTGATTTTAATTCATCAAGGAAAAGGAAACCGGAAGTTAACCATAGAGGTAAGTTTTGCTTGAAAATTTCTATACAATTTAATTCAATTACCCATGATTTCTTATTTTATTTTATTGTTTTTTCTGCAATAATAATAACTAGATATAAGAAGAAGTTTACAATCAGACTATTACCATGTGTGTGGTGTGATATACATACATATATTTTGTCATTCTTAATTTTCTTCTTGTGTTTTCTTGCTCTATAGTTTGACAATTTCCTGTGGGAATTTTATTTTGACATTTCAATTATAAAGATATTTTTCATACAGCACAACAAACTCTTTGTGTTTAAAGGACATTTTCTTTTATTCGATTTAAAGTATGGTTTTGCCATTTAATTTGTGTGACCACACAAATGTCAATTTCTAAGATTTCGGCCATAATTATCTGCTGCATACATATGGACAACATAATTATAGCAAGAAAGAAAATTTTATTTATGCACAACATTTCTGTTGGCTATTTTCCCAGCAAACCTAAAACAAACACATTAACCTTGACTGCAGCAAAGCCATAAAATAAAATCAACCTTTTAAATAAAGAAAATACAACAACAGTGTTCGTCCGTCTAACTATTTGTGAAAAAAGTGTAAATGTGCAAGTTGTTCTTGGTAGTCGCAACGACGAAAATTTATTGCACGCAAAACAACCTTCACTTAATGGCTGTAACTTGCCCACAAAACCGAGGTTTATAGAGGATTTGCCAATTTCTCACTTACCGCAACGTAACAGCCAACACACACATATCGGGGGTTTTTGGTAGTTTATTTTACTTTGTTTTTTTTTATTATTAGTTCTTATGCCCTTTTAGTTTCTAGCAGGAAAAATCATTTTAGATTTACACTCTAGAGAACCTTGAGAGTTTTCCTACAAGCCCCAGCAATAAAATATTAAAATAAAAATAAAAGTTTTTTTTATTTTGTTTGTTTGTGGAACAAAAAATAAAATAAAACATGAAAAACAAACTATAAAAATTCATACTGAAATTGGAATTTTCATAGTTTTGCATAAAAAGAGGAAAATTGAAAAACTATATTATAAAAAAAAAACAACTTTTTCCATATGATTTTCTGAATAATATACATATATAAACAAAATAATTGAATCATTAGTAGTAAAACAAGGTTATGTGAGGTTGGTTAAGAAATTGTTTGATAAATATAGTAAAACATATTTATTTGATTTAAATTTTACAAAACTTAACTGTAACATAATATGGTTGCTGAAATCATATGAATGATTACTTTGTACTTATTATTATATTCTAATCATGTTAAAAAATAAATTCTATTCATATATCAAAAACCGTATTTTTCTCTGCATGCACTTATGCATATAATATTCTTAACTGAATGAGAATTATACTGATTTGTTGCAATGCTGTTCATGTCGATGTTATAGATTATAAGCCTGCCATTACTAAACTACTTCTAAGTAGTGCAGTAGTAATGACTAGTTTTTGCTGAAAGTTAATATCATTGTAATGCAAATATCTTTAATTTTTTGTTAGTGTTAGTCCATTCAGATCTGTTTTCAGTTAGAGCTTTGATCTATTCCCAGCTCATCTGCGAATTACAAATTTCAAATTCCAGTTGATATTTCAAAATATAGTTATTTAAGGAAGTCAATATAACAATGTCCGTATGTCGGTTGAAATAGGTTTTTTGAAAATATTCTGATAAATATATCAGAGACATATATTCATGATAATTTGGTTTTGAAAATCAACTATATCGGTCCAGAAATGGATGATATTTAAAAATAAAAAAATTAACATGTTTAAATTTATTATTTTTTTATTCACTAATATTTCAATTTGTTAGAAACAAAATCAAATATGTAATTTCCAAAGTAGTATTTTAATTAAAAACATTTTACTAAACATTTAATTCCAATTCTAAGCGAATTAAAATATTATCTCAATACTTCAAAAATTGTATCAATTTGTTTTAAATCTTGTTGTAATAAAGCAGCTGGCACTTCTTTAAGTTTTTATATATAAAGAAATCAGCTACTTTGTCTTTAAGTTAATAAGATTTAGTTTCTTTTACTTTTAAACAAAATTATACTTTTAACAAAAAAACTATTGATTTTCTTTAAAAACAAAAAAAAAAATAGTAAAAAAGAAAACCAAAGAATCATAATTGTCAACCTTAAATCTTTTAAAGGAAAAATGGTCGAAAAATAAGTCTGCTTTTTTAACAATATAAAGCGGAAGTAAATGGTATGTTAAATCTCATATAAGGATTTGCTTACAAGAACAGCAACAACAAAAGCTAAGAGACAGAGAAAGGACCGAAATTGTTGAACGTATGTCTTCAGACTGACTGACAGACAGACAGACAGACAGACCTTCATACAGTATGAGTATGTTTATAATCAGCTTAAATTATAAAGCGGATTTAAAAAGGACATCGTTGTTCTTAATTTAAAAGGAAATACGCATAACTATTTGTGCACAAACTCGTATGCCCTTAACTTCTTTTTATGTTCTTATGATGCTGCTTTTGTGATTTACTCTGGCTGCTTTCTTTCTTTCTTTTTTTGATAGATTAAATTTAAACATAGTTGACTTTTTATATCATAGACTCAAAATTTACAACAACAGAACCTCTAACCAGAAACTAGAAAAATTAAAAATAAAACATATGGATTTTTGCAAACTCATGTTATTTTTACGTTACTGTGTGATAAATTAAAAAAGAAAGCAAGAAATCTTAACATAATGTTATTTTTAAATGATTTTCGTATTCCTTTTGATATCCTGCTGTGGTGAAAATTTGAGTTTTTCTGGCTGTTTTACTTTTTAAAGAAAATCTGTTGCGACAGCTGTTGGACAAGGATTCTGTAAGTCATGAGAACTTAAACAAGAACAAAAAAAAATGAGAAAAATTAAGCAAAAACAACAAAGATGTGCGGCGTTAATAATTTGAAAACAAAACACAATGATACCAACAAAAAACCATAAATTGAAAAAAAAAAAACTCTACACAATATATATTTCATTAACTCTCATTATATCACACTCTCTCGCTTTCGCTCTCTGCAACAATTATTTACGCTCTGTTATGATTTTCCTACGCCCGTTCATTTCCATTCACACATATCCTTTTTGTGTGATAATTTCCCTCTCATTCGTTCTCTTTTCGTTGTACTTTGTACTCTATGCTACACTTTTGTTCTCTCCCTCTCTGTGTTCGGTGTGATTTCACTTTTAAACCATCACATCTATATAAGGGTTGCATGTCAGCATATACAAGTCAGTCTTTAGTTAGAACTTGATTACAAAACACCTCTACTCGTGACTCTAGAGAAATTTTATTTAAAAAATATAAGCAAAAGCAAGAAAAAAATTTAATACAAAATCTATACAACTTAAGAAACGGGTGCGTCTTTTCGTATGAGTGTTTTAAAGTGAAAATCGAATTAAAGAAAAACGAAATTCATTTAAACGTGTCGCCTTCCCGCATACATTGTAATTAAATTTAATAACGTTTAATGTTCCTAATTAGACAAAAAGCCCAAGCAGCAAAGAATAATAATTATAATTAAATAATGAAAATAAATATGTAAAAGAAAATTCTCCCATGAGTTGTTCTTCTTATTAACCATAACAACCGAAGTGTGAATATGATGAAAAAGTGAAAGAATCCAACAAAAATAAAACAAAACCGAAACGTAACAAAGTTTTTTTCTTCCTTCCTAAACGAAACAACATCTGCACAACATCAGAAAACAACAAAACACACTAATAACAAATAAAAAAAAAATAGAATTTGCTCCACTTTATGTAAACGTCAAACGACAAATCCTTAAACATCTAGCAAAGCAAAAAATATATACGAAATAAAAATAAAATAGAGAAAAATAAAAGCAAATCGTTTGCTCGTGACGTGATGTGAAAATCGTAAAACGAACTTGAAAACACACACACACCTATAAACAAACACATACAAATAAATAAATAAAACAACAAAGTTGCAAAAAATTATTGAAAGAAATTTGTTAAAGTTTTTATATCGTGCTCCATAAATAACAACAATTAAAACAAAAACAAACATATAAAAACACTCAAAATGTTTAAACTGGATTAATTGCAATCAATTGCATCTTTTATAGAAATTTTTATTTGGTTTTGTTTGGAAATTCTTTTAAGTTTCTTAATTTCGTATAATTTCTTATTGAAACGAAAACAACATGGCTTTAACTAACAAAATCGTCATCTGTGTGCTGTGTGTTGCAACCATCATTGTCGGTGGTGTTAATATGCAAAAGCAACAATTGCAAACTGAACAACAGCAGCAACAACCTCCTCTATCTACACATGTCACTCAACAGCAGTTGCAACAACACTCGAATGCCATAATGGGCGAAGCCGGTGTTTCGAACAACCAATTGCACACGCCCCCCAATGGGGATCACAACACACGCCTGGCCAGCCAGGATATGCGTTACGATGCTCCTGACGACTGTCACTTTTTACCAGCTTTGGGACCTGACCACCCTGAAATAATGTTAACCTGTAATTTGCGTACGGTCAACAGTGAATTTGACACAACAAATTTCAGTGTTATTCCCTCGGAGCATACAGTGGGTCTACATGTTCTTTGCAATGATGAAATTATGGCGAAAAGTTCCCTAGAACCTCAATCATTTGCCCATCTCCAGCGCCTGCAAGAACTCACGGTTAAATACTGTAAATTGTCGAAATTCAACAGGCATGTATTGGATGGTCTCACCCAGCTAAGAAATCTAACTGTACGTACTCACAACACCCTGTGGCCTTCACTGAACTTTGACATTGAGCCAGAGGCCTTTGCCGTAGTAAATCATTTGGAACGCTTGGATCTGTCCTCCAACAATATTTGGTCGTTGCCCGAAAATATCTTCTGTACACTGAGTGGCCTTATTTCGTTAAATATGAGTGAAAATCGTTTGCAGGATGTCAACGAGTTGGGTTTTCGTGATCGCACTAAGGATCATCCTTCAGATGCCACAACCTCACCGGACAGCAAGCGCTCTGGTGCACCCTGTAATTTGGACATAGAAATCTTAGACGTGTCGTTTAACCATTTTGTTTTACTGCCCGCCAATGGTTTTGCCACCTTGAGACGTTTGCGTGTATTGCAAGTGAACAACAATGAAATCTCCATGATTGGTGACAAAGCTTTAAGTGGTTTGAAAAATTTGCAAATCCTAAACCTAAGCTCCAACAAATTGGTGGCTTTGCCTTCTGAATTATTTGCTGAACAATCCGGTTCCATACAAGAGGTGTATTTGCAAAATAATTCCATATCGGTGTTATCTCCTAAACTGTTTTCGAACTTGGAACAGTTACAAGCCTTGGATTTGTCTTACAACCAAATTACCTCTACTTGGATTGACCGCAGTACCTTTGTGGGTCTTATACGACTAGTATTGCTTAATCTATCGCACAACAAACTCACTCAACTGGATGCTGAAATCTTTACCGATCTCTATACTCTTCAAATTCTCAACCTGAGGCACAACCAATTGGAAAATATTGCTGCCGAAACCTTTGCTCCCATGAATAATTTACACACTCTTCTGCTGTCGCACAACAAACTTAAATATTTGGACGCTTATGCTCTGAATGGTCTATATGTTTTGTCTCTACTCTCCTTGGACAATAATCATCTAATTGGTGTTCACCCAGAAGCCTTCCGTAATTGCAGTTCCTTGCAGGATTTGAACCTCAATGGTAACCAATTGAAAACTGTACCTTTAGCCATACGTAACATGCGTTTATTACGCACTGTCGATTTGGGTGAAAATATGATTACGGTTTTGGAAGACAATGCCTTCAAAGGTCTTAGCAATCTGTATGGTCTACGTTTGATTGGAAATTACTTGGAGAATATTACCATGCACTCATTCAAGGAATTGCCCAGTTTACAAATCTTAAATCTGGCTCGTAATCGTATTGCTGTTGTGGAGCCAGGTGCTTTTGAAATGACTTCCAGTATACAAGCTGTACGTCTAGATGGTAATGATTTGAGTGATATTAATGGTTTATTCAGCAACATGCCTTCTTTATTGTGGCTTAATATTTCCGATAACCGCTTGGAGCACTT